>NC_092261.1:19906960-20189460 GCF_036320965.1 Panulirus ornatus
TACTATAAGTCTCTGTAAAGATTACCAAAGTCTTGATTCTGAAAGAGTTGTGGGAAACCTCTGTGTTCTATAAGCATTCTAATCAAAGGCTTTGAAATAATTTAGGGTTTTGTAACGCTTCTCAAGCCATCAGGCTCCTTAGGAACACTAGAACACTCCTCTACCGAAGATAGTTCTAGCAGACGGGCTACGTTCTCAAGGTCTTTAATGAAACACTGCTAAAACTGTGCTTTGGACGAAACAATTTTGTGAAGCTTCCGTAAAAACTCTGCACTTTGGTAGAACAATAGTATGAAGCTTCTACGGAAATCCTGTGCTTTGAATAAAACGCATGACAAAGTTTACTTCTGTTAGAATATATAGTAATCAGACTGTCTATAACACCAGTAAACACCTCAGTTGTAGCTGCTTTCTGAGATTTCTGAATTGCTAAACAAAGAAAGACGTCTGTAAGTGTTCAAAAGGAATCCTGGGCTTTATAAATGCTCATGTAAAAGAAAGAAAACAATTTCTGTTAGACTGATGGACTGATTTTGTGAAATGTGGAAGCGGTAGAATCTAATGGTTATTCAGCAAATTTTAGCGCAAAAAATATGTCCAAAAACTTATCTATACGAAATTATATATTTTAGGTTCCTTTAAAAGATACATTGAAACTGAGATCTTTCATACAGGCTCATATATTTTAGCTCGCTTAAGGGAAAGTCGTCAGTCTATCTATTATAGAGAATTTCTCCAATATTCTCGTTCCTTCCATTCTTGCTATTCGCTTCTAACAGTAACCCTACATTACATGTTCTCTAGTAACATTATAAATGCAGTTGTCGCACACTAGGAAGAGCATCATCATTACAGTATGACTAATCCTCACCCAACAAAGAATTGAAAAGTCCTGGTAAAAGCAGAACAAATGACTTCAACACCTTTCTATATCTTCTGTTGTTTGGTATTATGCTGGGCCTCCACATCCCATCTAGCTTGCTATTTACACATAACCTAATTGTTCTGCACATAAGATCATTGTGAGGTGTAACTCTGTACATAAGATCATTGTGAGGTGTAACTCTGCACATAAGATCATTGTGAGGTGTAACTCTGTACATAAGAGCATTGTGAGGTGTAACTCTGTACATAAGATCATTGTGAGGTGTAACTCTGTACATAAGATCATTATGAGGTGTAACTCTGCACATAAGATCATTGTGAGGTGTAACTCTGTACATAAGAGCATTGTGAGGTGTAACTCTGTACATAAGATCATTGTGAGGTGTAACTCTGTACATAAGATCATTGTGAGGTGTAACTCTGTACATAAGATCATTGTGAGGTGTAATTCTGTACATAAGAGCATTGTGAGGTGTAACTCTGTACATAAGATCATTGTGAGGTGTAACTCTGTACATAAGATCATTGTGAGGTGTAACTCTGTACATAAGATCATTGTGAGGTGTAGCTCTGTACATAGGATCATTGTGAGGTGTAACTCTGCACATAAGATCATTGTGAGGTGTAACTCTGTACATAAGACCATTGTGAGGTGTAACTCTGTACATAGGATCATTGTGAGGTGTAACTCTGCACATAAGACGTTTCTGAGGTGTAACTCTGTACATAAGACCATTGTGAGTTGTAACTCTGCACATAAGATCAATGTGAGGTGTAACTCTGTACATAAGATCATTGTGAGGTGTAACTCTGTACATAAGATCATTGTGAGGTGTAACTCTGTACATAAGATCATTATGAGGTGTAACTCTGTACATAAGATCGTTGTGAGGTGTAACTCTGTACATAAGATCGTTGTGAGGTGTAACTCTGTACATAAGACCATTGTGAGGCGTAACTTTGTACATAAGACCATTGTGAGGTGTAACTCTGTACATAAGATCATTGTCAGGTGTAACTCTGCACATAAGACGTTTGTGAGGTATACCCTGTACATATGACCATTGTGAGTTATACCTCTGTACATAAGATCATTGTGAGGTGTAATTCTGTAAGTAAGACCATTGTGAGGTGTAACTCTCTACATAAGATCATTCTGAGGTGTAACTCTGTACATAAAATCATTGTGAGGTGTAACTCTGTACATAAGAGCATTGTGAGGTGTAACTCTGTACATAAGATCATTGTGAGGTGTAACTCTGTGCATAAGATCATTGTGAGGTGTAACTCTGTACATAAGATCATTGTGAGGTGTAACTCTGTACATAAGATCATTGTGAGGTGTAACTCTGTACATAAGACCATTGTAAGGTGTAACTCTGTACATAAGATCATTGTGAGGTATAACTCTGTACATAAGATCATTGTGAGGTGTAACTGTGTACATAAGATCATTGTGAGGTGTAACTGTGTTCGTAAGAGCATTTTGAGTTGTAACTCTGCACATAAGATCCTTGTAAAGTGTAATTCTCTACATAAGATCATTGTGAAGTGTAACTCTGTACAGATGACCATTGTGAGGTGTAGCTCATAAGATCATTTTGAAGTGTAACTCTGTACATAAGACCATTTTCGGGTGTAGCTCTGTACATAAGATCATTGTGAGGTGTAACTCTGTACATAAGATCATTGTGAGGTGTGTCTCTGTATATAAGACAATTGTGATGTGTAACTCTGTACATAAGATCATTGTGAGGTGTGTCTCTGTATATAAGACAATTGTGATGTGTAACTCTGTACATAAGACCATTGTGAGGTGTAACTCTGTACATAAGATCATTGTGAGGTGTAACTCTGTACGTAAGATCATTGTGAGGTGTAACTCTGTACATAAGATCATTGTGAGGTGTAACTCTGTACATAAGATCATTGTGAGGTGTAACTCTGTACATAAGATCATTGTGAGGTGTAACTCTGTACATAAGATCATTGTGAGGTGTAACTCTGTACATAAGATCATTGTGAGGTGTAACTCTGTACATAAGACCATTGTGAGGTGTAACTCTGTACATAAGATCATTGTGAGGTGTAACTCTGTACATAAGATCATTGTGAGGTGTAACTCTGTACATAAGATCATTGTGAGGTGTAACTCTGTACATAAGATCATTGTGAGGTGTAACTCTGTACATA
Source organism: Panulirus ornatus (assembly GCF_036320965.1). NCBI lineage: Eukaryota > Metazoa > Arthropoda > Malacostraca > Decapoda > Palinuridae > Panulirus > Panulirus ornatus. Next base: position 19,910,039 of record NC_092261.1, read on the forward strand.
AGATCATTGTGAGGTGTAACTCTGTACATAAGATCATTGTGAGGTGTAACTCTGTACATAAGATCATTGTGAGGTGTAACTCTGTACATAAGATCATTGTGAGTTGTAACTCTGTACATAAGATCATTGTGAGGTGTAACTCTGTACATAAGATCATTGTGAGGTGTAACTCTGTACATAAGACATTGTGAGGTGTAACTCTGTACATAAGATCATTGTGAGTGTAACTCTGTACATAAGATCATTGTGAGGTGTAACTCTGTACATAAGATCATTGTGAGGTGTAACTCTGTACATAAGAGCATTGTGAGGTGTAACTCTGTACATAAGATCATTGTGAGGTGTAACTCTGTACATAAGATCATTGTGAGGTGTAACTCTGTACATAAGATCATTGTGAGGTGTAACTCTGTACATAAGATCATTGTGAGGTGTAACTCTGTACATAAGACCATTGTGAGGTGTAACTCTGTACATAAGATCATTGTGAGGTGTAACTCTGTACATAAGATCATTGTGAGGTGTAACTCTGTACATAAGATCATTGTGAGGTGTAACTCTGTACATAAGATCATTGTGAGGTGTAACTCTGTACATAAGATCATTGTGAGGTGTAACTCTGTACATAAGATCATTGTGAGGTGTAACTCTGTACATAAGATCATTGTGAGGTGTAACTCTGTACATAAGACCATTGTGAGGTGTAACTCTGTACGTAAGGTCATTGTGAGGTGTAACTCTGTACATAAGATCATTGTGAGGTGTAACTCTGTACATAAGATCATTGTGAGGTGTAACTCTGTACATAAGATCATTGTGAGGTGTAACTCTGTACATAAGACCATTGTGAGGTGTAACTCTGTACATAAGATCATTGTGAGGTGTAACTCTCTACATAAGATCATTGTGAGGTGTAACTCTGTACATAAGACCATTGTGAGGTGTAACTCTGTACATAAGATCATTGTGAGGTGTAACTCTGTACATAAGACCATTGTGAGGTGTAACTCTGTACATAAGATCATTGTGAGGTGTAACTCTGTACATAAGACCATTGTGAGGTGTAACTCTGTACATAAGACCATTGTGAGGTGTAACTCTGTACATAAGATCATTGTGAGGTGTAACTCTGTACATAAGACCATTGTGAGGTGTAACTCTGTACATAAGATCATTGTGAGGTGTAACTCTGTACATAAGATCATTGTGAGGTGTAACTCTGTACATAAGACCATTGTGAGGTGTAAGTCTTTACGTAAGATCATTGTGAGGTGTAACTCTGTACATAAGACCATTGTGAGGTGTAACTCTGTACATAAGATTATTGTGAGGTGTAACTCTCCACATAAGATCATTGTGAGGTGTAACTCTGTACATAAGATCATTGTAAAGTGTAACTCTGCACATAGGATCACTGTGAGGTGTAACTCTGTACATAAGACCATTGTGAGGTGTAACTCTGTACATAAGACCATTGTGAGGTGTAACTCTGTATATAAGACCATTGTCAGGTGTAACTCTGTACATAAGACCATTGTCAGGTGTAACTCTGTACATAAGATCATTGTGAGGTGTAACTCTGTACATAAGATCATTGTGAGGTGTAACTCTGTACATAAGATCATTGTGAGGTGTAACTCTGTACATAAGATCATTGTCAGGTGTAACTCTGTACATAAGATCATTGTGAGGTGTAACTCTGTACATAAGATCATTGTGAGGTGTAACTCTGTACATAAGATCATTGTGAGGTGTAACTCTGTACATAAGATCATTGTGAGGTGTAACTCTGTACATAAGATCATTGTGAGGTGTAACTCTGCACATAAGATCATTGTGAGGTGTAACTCTGTACATAAGATCATTGTGAGGTGTAACTCTGCACATAAGATCATTGTGAGGTGTAACTCTGTAATAAGACCATTATGAGGTGTAACTCTGAACTTAAGATTATTGTAAGGTGTTGTAACTCTGGTGGGTTGATGGTTTCATATGGCTGTCTCAACTTCAGCATCTGCTATATCAGTACCTCTGATATCAACTTTTCCATGTTACTTCCAGAATTTCACACTCATATGATTGAAGTGGAATGTTGTCATCTATTATTGAAGTGGAGTGTTGTCATCATCTGTTCTTCGTTTTTGTAAAATATGGGCTACATTGCTCTGTGTACATTCTGGATATCGTTGTAGACTCTCATTTCTTCCTTTTTTGAGATTGCTCACTTAATCTACGTGGAACCTACCTGAGCACCATTCATTTCCGCGTAGTTTTGTTATATAGCATTCTTCTTACATAAGTACGGCAAAGCCTACACTTTTATCACATTTTGAGTGGTCAGTAAATAGCTTTTGTCTGTTTGTGTGAATAATATAATGACGAAGTTTACTTTCTATTTGTAGTGACCCGGTGTTGCGCTTAGCTGTTTTCATCTAGCCCCAGGAATGTTTGATCCCAGGAAGGGAACTAAGCAAAATCTGCATCTTGAATTGAGTTTATGTCTACAGCGGATTTATTAACAATATTTCCTATTCTTTCACTGAAAGGTTGCTCAAATACACAAGTCCTCTCAACAGAAAAATAATTATATGTATGCAGGATTAGATAATGCACGTTTAAGCCTTAGGCCAAAAAAGATATTTAAGCCAAGCACTTTGCATCATAAATTCATGAGAAGCCCGTCCGAATCTGCATGCAGGCTTTCAAATCTAGAGGCTCTGAATGCTCCTGTGCATATTGTCACATTAAACTTATGGATAACATCACTCTTTTTCAAGATCCCATCAATGGCCGGCGAGTATATCTGGCAAACATAATTAAATTTTGATCTACATAATAAATTATAGAAACTGCCCAGATGTAGGGAGACGCTACTTTCAGTATGTTTAACGAATTCTAGATTTTGCTATCAAGCTACTTTATATGAGGAGCCTATGTTAGACCTTAACAGACACTATGCCGCAAAACTCTGCCTCCGCTTCATATGGATCTTTAAGCTGATTTTATATAATCTATCTTTTTGTTCAAAGGAATTAGAACCAAAATCATCTGACTAATCAGTAATCTTATTAGTCGTATTTTGCAAGCGTTTAACAGCAACTTCAGGTGATGGTGAGCAATACACAGCTACTCCATGAAAAACGAAAAAGATCGATCTAACTTCTCCTGAAATGGTATTTACAGCAATATTGGTGGCACGAATGAAGCAAGTAGAACTTTACCTGTTCTCCTGCAGCGCATCCTCTTCATGTAGGAATTCTCTTGAATACTCATTACCAACCCTTACCTTCAATTTTCTGTTTCTCAAACACTGTTGAATAAACCTTACTGGTCTTCCCCGAAGGTCTATCCTAAGGAAGTGCCTTAAGATAATATATCTTCAAGTAGTACATCAAGCTATATCTAGATCAAAGAAAACTAGTACTGTATGATCATGATTACTAATTCCTTTTTAAATGTCACTTGATCAACTCATCAAGGGGTCTGCGGTAGATCGGAACATTATCATACCATATTGGAATGGAATGATGCAATCATCTTTTTCAAAGTAACAAATCAATTTATTGTCATTCAGCTTCTCCTTTAGTCTGCAAAGGCAACCACTCAATGCAGCAGGTATATAGCTTGTACATACAGTAGGATCTTCACCTGGCTTCAGAATAGCGAGAAGATAGGATGTTTTTCAATCACACATGAGTACATCAAGCATTGATATGAGGTTAAACAAACCTATCAAAAGTTCTCAGAAGGCTTCAAGGGAGATATTTCAACATATCTCAGGTTATTTCATTCTCCCTTGGAGCAGTAGATTCAGTGTCTCATTTAGCTGATATTTCTTTTTTACGAAATGGCTCATCACAGTCGTCTTTGTTACAAGAGGAGACAGGACGAGGGAGGTCTCACTTTGTCTAACATCAAGGAACTCTCTGTTATATCTAATAACACAAGAAATTGACAAGAAACATTCAGCAAGATCATCTACAACAGGATGACCAAGGGACCAAGGGAAAGGATTAGGGGAATACTTTCAAACGTTTTCATTTATCTTCTTCATAGCTTTTTGCATGTTTCATATTCGAGATGATTCCCCCCAATACTTTATCAAAGCTGCTACCTTAGATTCAATGATCGTCTTTTGCAGATACTCTTGAAGAATTCATTTGATAACTGACCAATTATCTCTTAAACTTCTGTAAGCAGATCTCACAATCTTGCAATGTTTATCACATGATCATTTCCACGTTGCAACTTTTTGTTCTTGGTTTTAGCAATGCTATTTTTGGCAACATTAAAAATTATCTTGACAAAATGATCATATGGTTTTTCAAGACTAGAAGTTCCGCGCATCTCTTCAAGTGATTAAGCTCTAGTTTACATTCATACCAGTTATCTACTCAGCAGGATTACAAACTGATCGCTCCCATAAATGTCTTAAAAAATCAGTCAAAATGTAAAAAGATATAAGCTATAATATCCATACAGGAAGATTTAAGCTGAAATATTCATACCTGAAGATCTAATCTGAAATATTCATACAAGAAGATATAAGCTGAAATGTTCATACAAGATTTTTTTTTTTCCAGTATATACATTGCTGGTAAGAATAGCTACTGTCATTACTAAAACTATTGTCAAAGCTCGATGACAAATCATCAGTCTAGCATCTCTGTTATTACATTTTCTGTTCCATAGACGGCTTTGCTTACTGCCGTCACCAGAAAGATGAAAAGGGCTTAGTAGATCATTCATTAGGTCTTCAGTATCAGTTTGCAGAAGTTCTTCTACTGTATGGAAGTATAATGCAGACAGTTATTGTAGATTTCAGTTTAATTTTGCTGTTGTCATTAAAAAGGATTTCTGGTATCACAATGATGAAGCCTCCGCCTTTAGCCGTATTACCAGGTGGGAGTGGAAGAGACATGAATATCAGAGATCAGTGTAGTTAGAGGAAAAATACTTACAAATCAAAGATATATAGATATAAAAAGATAAACATTATATAGCTTTCATGTAGCTAAGGAGGAGCAATAATTGGATTTGAAGCGAAATATTCATCAAGTCTGTTTGCACCTATTGTACGACTTTCAACCATTGTAACTGGTAATCATTCTATATGTTAACAATCCTTTTGAATAAAAGGAATTCTGCCTCATTCGAGGTAAAACGTTTGCCCACAAAGTTTGTAATCATTACTATACGTGAAATCAGACGAATCTATCTCTGTGTAAATCGTTATATCGAGATTATCAAAGCCTTCAATAATTTGAACGTCTGTATCAGATCACCCCTTGCCATCCTCTTTTCTACACTAGATAGATTTAAGTTGTTTAATCAGCTCTCATAGGATTTGTTTTTCAGTTCGGAATCATCCTGGGAGCTCGTCTCTCTACTCTCTCCATTCTGTCAATGTCTTTCCTCAAGTAAGGAGACCAAAACTGAACACAATATTCCAGATGGGAAGGTTAAGGATAATTTCCCTGGACTTAAATTCGAGAACCCTGTCTATGAATCCAAGAGTTTTGTTCGCCTTTTAAACTGCTTCTGCGCACTGTGTACTTGGCCATAGATCACCAGAGATTACTACACCCAAGACTTTTTCCTCATTTGCCTTTTACAGTTCAACAGAATTCTTACTGTAGCTTGCCTTTTCACTTTTACTACTAACCTGTAAAAATTTGCACTTCCCGATATTGAAATTCATTTGCCACATATGAGCCCACTCCATTGATTTGTCTATGTCTATTTGATGCTGCAAACGTTCAATTTCTGCTGTAGATTTGTTCCCAACTTAGAGTCTTCTAGGAATTTTTGTATCTTACAATGAGTCCATTGTCAGTATCATTAATATAGTTTTGAAAAAGAAAGCCGATCCCAAGACTGATCCTTGTTGTACACCACTTGTTCCAGTTAGCCTTTGTTTACGGCCATTCAACTGATTTCCTAACCACCGAAGTACAACCCCACCTACGCCATATAACTCATCTTTAGTTAGTAATCTTTGATGTGGAACTTTATCGAATGCTTTTTGAAAATCTAGATAGATGGTATCAACTGCTTCACTTTTATGGTACATGTTGATTGTATCATTAAAGAAATCTAGCAGATTTTCAGACATGAACGACTTCGTCGAAAACCACGGTGCGAGTCATTTATCAAGTGGTGGTCCAGTAAAATGTTTTCAGTCTTCTTACAATGATGGTTTTCATAAGTTCACCAACTACAGACGTTAAGCTGATTGGACGATAATTTCCGGCTAGTGATTTATTACCTATTTTGAAAATGGTTGTAACATTATCAAAGTTCCATTCCTCTGATACTTTCCCTGTAGCAAGTGGTTTATTGAAGAAAATTGTCAGTGGTTCAATTATCTAATTTTTCAAATTTTCATTGTCCTTAGATAGATTTTATCTTGACATATTGTTTTATTGATCTCTATTATATTTAGTTCTGATACTATTTCAAAAGTTATATCCAAGTGTTGCAAAATGTTTTCTTCTCTTAGCATTGGACATGGATTCGAGACATGAGCAGTATCTTTAAATGTAAATACAGTTGCGAAACAATTACTGGAAATCTATATTATGCACTCGTTGTTGTGAACCATATCACCATTTTCTGCTATTGATTGGCCAACTGACTAGGTGATGACTCTTTTGCTTCTATCATGCACCATGCACATAAAACTACTCCATTTTTTTCTGATTTTCAGCAATATACATTTCATACGTATACATATACGTATACGTATATATTTCAGACGTTTACTTTAACATACAGGTCTCTTAGTTTCTTTATGCAGACTTACATAATTCTCCTTATCAAGCTGGTTAGTGGTCTCTTTCAGCTGCTCATGTGCTATTTTCTCATAGACAACAGACACTTCCTTATGTCAACGTTCCATCATTTCGCCTTCCCAAGCTACGTCCATAACGATATGATGTATGATATGTTTGCCTGTCAAGAGCAATGCGAAGATCTTTAGAATTTGCAAGTATAAAATATGGCATTTTTTCAACTCTCATGTTGACCAGCTTACAAGCAATGTTGACAGTCAACTGAAAAGTAATTAACAGGTGATCACCTGTAATAAACTTTTCATTTGTAGTTAGAATTAAATCTAATGCATTCTCGCCCGCGTAGGTTTGAATTGTACTGGCCACCATCAAGCAGATTTAGGTAAAGCACGCGCCCTAAGCGACTGGAAAGGGATTTTCATTACTTAGTTGGTGCTATGTTAAAATCTGTTTTCATTGATAATTTCTACTATCTGATCATACAGTCTTTCGTCTACCTCTGTGTCTGTACTCGGGGCCCGTAGACTAATCCTACTGTTATTTTCTTTCGAACCTCATGTCTGAGTTCTACAAAAATGCAGGTCGTTATTATCAACAGCAACATTCTTTATTACAGGACTTAGATAAGATTTAACAAGACACCACCGCCTATTTCACTTCCTCTATTACCAGTGTTAAATATACTGTGCCCAAAGATTCCGAAATACTAATTATATCACAAGTTTCTTCCAATGCAGTTGTCTATAACTACGAAGGTTTGTTACGTATACTCCGTGCGTTAATATGTACAATATTTCAATACATGACTCAGACTTCTTTGTATTCATAAATGCAGCAGAGGCAGTGGGAAACCCGTCTACGTGAAGGTAGCTCTCATTTGGTAGCTAGTTTTCTTTCAAAGATATTTCTAATGGGATCGCATTCCTCTATATATCCACTGTACAATATTGTCTGTCAAGAAACATATCACGGAGTTTGTAACTCAGCTTTGGTTCTCCTCTCTCAGGGATTTTGGTCGTAACCCAGGACGTCCCCAGAGTATTTAATGGGATATGGCATCCCTTTGCTTTCTAAACCCCTTTTCTTTGGGGTTTGTGTATCTCTCTAATTGCTAGGGACTCCCAATTCTGAGGAGTTTATTGAACCATTCAAGTCTGCTTGCTCATGACTACCAGACGATTGGGATGGCTCTCGCACATCATCACCAAAGGCAAAGGGCCCATTCTTCCAACCAGCTGCTTTTGTGTTAGATCTTTTACGTTTCTGCAAGATTTTGACCTTAGAAACTCTTGACGAGCGTTCCTTCGCCTATGTGTCCGTAGGATTCTACCTAGGAGGAGTGCCCAGAGGATCCATCCGGGAAGGAGCACCAGGAGAGCGCCCTCCGGAAGAAATATCCGAATGAAGTCTCCTCCAAAGGGCATCACGACAATGCTCGCTGCTAAGACATCAGAAGAAGCGCTTGATCCACCACCACCATGAGGGACAAGAGGTCCACAATTGTCAAAAGACAACGCTTTGTATCTTCTTTTTTAACTTGGAGGCTCTGATTGCTGAGCTGATAATCTCCCACTGAAACCTAAGTATCGTAGAAGGCGACTAAAAGGGGAGGGAGCGGGGAGCTGGAAATCCTCCCCTCCCATTCAACTTTTCCCCAAAGAAGGAACAGAGAAGGGGGCCAAGTGAGGTTGTTCCCTCTGAGGCTCAGTCTTCTGTTCTTAACGCCACCTCGCGAACGCGGGAAATGGCGAATATGTATGAAAAAAGAATATATATATATATATATATATATATATATATATATATATATATATATATATATATATATATATATATATATATATATATATATATATATATATATATATATTTGTTTTTTTTTTTTTTTGCTTTGTCGCTGTCTCCCGCGTTTGCGAGGTAGCGCAAGGAAACAGACGAAACAAATGGCCCAACCCACCCCCATACACATGTATATACATACACGTCCACACACGCAAATATACATACCTACACAGCTTTCCATGGTTTACCCCAGACGCTTCATATGCACTGATTCAATCCACTGACAGCACGTCAACCCCGGTATACCACATCGATCCAATTCAATCTATTCCTTGCCCTCCTTTCACCCTCCTGCATGTTAAGGCCCCGATCACACAAAATCTTTTTCACTCCATCTTTCCACCTCCAATTTGGTCTCCCACTTCTCCTCGTTCCCTCCACCTCCGACACATATATCCTCTTGGTCAATCTTTCCTCACTCATTCTCTCCATGTGCCCAAACCATTTCAAAACACCCTCTTCTGCTCTCTCAACCACGCTCTTTTTATTTCCACACATCTCTCTTACCCTTGCGTTACTTACTTGATCAAACCACCTCACACCACACATTGTCCTCAAACATCTCATTTCCAGCACATCCACCCTCCTGCGCACAACTCTATCCATAGCCCACGCCTCGCAGCCATACAACATAGTTGGAACCACTATTCCTTCAAACATACCCATTTTTGCTTTCCGAGATAATGTTCTCGACTTCCACACATTCTTCAAGGCTCCCAGGATTTTCGCCCTCTCCCCCACCCTATGATCCACTTCCGCTTCCATGGTTTCATCCGCTGCCAGATCCTCTCCCACATATCTAAAACACTTTACTTGCTCCAGTTTTTCTCCATTCAAACTTACCTCCCAATTGACTTGACCCTCAACCCTACTGTACCTAATAACCTTGCTCTTATTCACATTTACTCTTAACTTTCTTCTTTCGCACACTTTACCAAAGTCAGTCACCAGCTTCTGCAGTTTCTCACATGAATCAGCCACCAGCGCTGTATCATCAGCGAACAACAACTGACTCACTTCCCAAGCTCTCTCATCCACAGCAGACTTCATACTTGCCCCTCTTTCCAAAACTCTTGCATTCACCTCCATAACAACCCCATCCATAAACAAATTAAACAACCATGGAGACATTACACACCCCTGCCGCAAACCTACATTCACTGAGAACCAATCACTTTCCTCTCTTCCTACACGTACACATGCCTTACATCCTCGATAAAAACTTTTCACTGCTTCTAACAACTTGCCTCCCACACCATATATTCTCTATCAACTCTATCATATGCCTTCTCCAGATCCATAAATGCTACATACAAATCCATTTGCTTTTCTAAGTATTTCTCACATACATTCTTCAAAGCAAACACCTGATCCACACATCCTTTACCACTTCTGAAACCACACTGCGCTTCCCCAGTCTGATGCTCTGTACATGCCTTCACCCTCTCAATCAATATCCTCCCATATAATTTACCAGGAATACTCAACAAACTTATACCTCTGTAATTTGAGCACTCACTCTTATCCCCTTTACCTTTGTACAATGGCACTATGCACGCATTCCGCTAATCCTCAGGCACCTCACCATGAGTCATACAAACATTAAATAACCTTACCAACCAGTCAACAATTCAGTCACCCCCTTTTCTAATAAATTCCACTGCAGTACCATCCAAACCTGCTGCCTTGCCGGCTTTCATCTTCTGGTTGGTAAGGTTATTTAATGTATGTATGACTCATGGTGAGGTGCCTGAGGATTGGCGGAATGCGTGCATAGTGCCATTGTACAAAGGCAAAGGGGATAAGAGTGAGTGCTCAAATTACAGAGGTATAAGTTTGTTGAGTATTCCTGGTAAATTATATGGGAGGATATTGATTGAGAGGGTGAAGGCATGTACAGAGCATCAGACTGGGGAAGCGCAGTGTGGTTTCAGAAGTGGTAAAGGATGTGTGGATCAGGTGTTTGCTTTGAAGAATGTATGTGAGAAATACTTAGAAAAGCAAATGGATTTGTATGTAGCATTTATGGATCTGGAGAAGGCATATGATAGAGTTGATAGAGATTCTCTGTGGAAAGTATTAAGAATATATGGTGTGGGAGGCAAGTTGTTAGAAGCAGTGAAAAGTTTTTATCGAGGATGTAAGGCATGTGTACGTGTAGGAAGAGAGGAAAGTGATTGGTTCTCAGTGAATATAGGTTTGCGGCAGGGGTGTGTGATGTCTCCATGGTTGTTTAATTTGTTTATGGATGTGGTTGTTAGGGAGGTGAATGCAAGAGTTTTGGAAAGAGGGGCAAGTATGAAGTCTGTTGTGGATGAGAGAGCTTGGGAAGTGAGTCAGTTGTTGTTCGCTGATGATACAGCGCTGGTGGCTGATTCATTTGAGAAACTGCAGAAGCTGGTGACTGAGTTTGGTAAAGTGTGTGAAAGAAGAAAGTTAAGAGTAAATGTGAATAAGAGCAAGGTTATTAGGTACAGTAGGGTTGAGGGTCAAGTCAATTGGGAGGTGAGTTTGAATGGAGAAAAACTGGAGGAAGTAAAGTGTTTTAGATATGTGGGAGTGGATCTGGCAGCGGATGGAACCATGGAAGCGAAAGTGGATCATAGGGTGAGGGAGGGGGCGAAAATCCTGGTAGCCTTGAAGAATGTGTGGAAGTCGAGAACATTATCTCGGAAAGCAAAAATGGGTATGTTTGAAGGAATAGTGGTTCCAACAATGTTGTATGGTTGCGAGGCGTGGGCTATGGATAGAGTTGTGCGCAGGAAGAGCAGTGTGGGGAAGAGCAGTGTGGTTTCAGAAGTGGTATAGGACATGTGGATCAGGTGTTTGCTTTGAAAAATGTACACAGCATCAGACTGGGGGAGGAGCAGTGTACTTTCACAAGTGGTATAGGATATGTGGATCACGTGTTCGCTTTGAAGAATGTATATGAGAGATACTTGTAAAAGCAAATGGAATTGCTTGTAGCATTTATGTATCGGAGAAGGCATATGATAGACTTGAGAGAGATGCTCTGTGGAGGGTATTAAGAATATATGGTGTGGGAGGCAAGTTGCTAGAAGCGGTGAAAAGCTTTAATCGAGGATGTAAGGCATGTGTACGAGTAGGAAGAGAGGAGAGTGATTGGTTCTCAGTGAATGTCGGTTTGCGGCAGGGGTGCGTGATGTCTCCATGGTTGTTTAATTTGCTTATGGATGGGGTTGTTGGGGAGGTGAATGCAAGAGTTTTAGAGAGAGGGGCAAGTATGCAGTCTGTTGTGGATGAGAGAGCTTGGGAAGTGAGTCAGTTGTCGCTTATGATACTGTGCTGGTGGCTGATCCGGGTGAGAAACTTCAGAAATCGGTGACTGAGTTTGGTAAGTGTGTGAAAGAAGACAGTTGAGAGTAAATGTGAATAAGAGCATGGTTATTAGGTGCATTAGGGTTGAGGGACAAGTCAATTGGGAGGTAAGTTTGAGTGGAAAAAAACAGGAGGAAGTGAAGTATTTTAGATATCTTGGAGTGCATTTGGCAGTGGATGGAACCATGGAAGCGGAAGTGTCTCATGGTGGGAGAGGGGGCGAAGTTTCTGGGAGCGTTGAAAAATGTATGGAAGGCGAGAACATTATCTCAGAAATCAGAAATGGGTATCTTTGAAGGAATAGTGATTCCACCAATGTTATATGGTTGCGAGGGGTGGGCTATAGATAAAGTTGTGCGGAGGAGGGTATATGTGTTGGAAATGAGATGTTTGAGGACAATATATGGTGTGAGGTGCTTTGATCAAGTAATGAAAAGGTAAGAGAGATGTGTGGTAATAAAAAGAGTGTGGCGGAGAGAGCAGAAGAGGGTGTATTGAAATGTTTTGGTCACATGGAGAGAATGAGTGAGGAAAGATTGACAAAGAGGAATAGAGTGAATTGGAACGATGTGGTATACCGTGGTCGACGTGCTGTCAATAGATTGAACCAGGTCATGTGAAGCGTCTGGGGTAAACCATGGAAAGTTTGGTGGGGCCTGGATGTGGAAAGGGAGCTGTGGTTTTGATGCCTTATACATGACAGCTAGAGACTGAGTGTGAACGAATGTGGCCTGTTGTCTTTTCCTAGAGCTACCTCGCACGCATCCTGGGGGAGGGTGTTGTCATTTCATGTGGGGCGGGGTGGCGACGGGAATGAATAAATGCAGCAAGTATGAATTATGTACAGTTGTATATATGTATATGTCTGGATATGTATACATATGCATACGTTCAAATGTATAGGTGTGTATATGTGTGTGTGGACGTGTATGTACATACATGTGTACTTGGGTGGGTTGGGCCATTCTTTTATCTCTTTCCTTGCGCTACCCCGCTAACGCGGGAGACAGCGAAAAAGTATAATAACATAAAAGATAAAAGAAATATATATATATATATATATATATATATATATATATATATATATATATATATATATATATATATATATTTTTTTTTTTTTTTTTTTTTTTTTTTTTTTTTATACTTTGTCGCTGTCTCCCGCGTTTGCGAGGTAGCGCAAGGAAACAGACGAAAGAAATGGCCCAACCCCCCCCATACACATGTACATACACACGTCCACACACACAAATATACATACCTACACAGCTTTCCATGGTTTACCCCGGACGCTTCACATGCCTTGATTCAATCCACTGACAGCACGTCAACCCCTGTATACCACATCGCTCCAATTCACTCTATTCCTTGCCCTCCTTTCACCCTCCTGCATGTTCAGGCCCCGATCACACAAAATCTTTTTCACTCCATCTTTCCATCTCCAATTTGGTCTCCCTCTTCTCCTCGTTCCCTCCACCTCCGACACATATATCCTCTTGGTCAATCTTTCCTCACTCATTCTCTCCATGTGCCCAAACCATTTCAAAACACCCTCTTCTGCTCTCTCAACCACGCTCTTTTTATTTCCACACATCTCTCTTACCCTTACGTTACTTACTCGATCAAACCACCTCACACCACACATTGTCCTCAAACATCTCATTTCCAGCACATCCATCCTCCTGCGCACAACTCTATCCATAGCCCACGCCTCGCAACCATACAACATTGTTGGAACCACTATTCCTTCAAACATACCCATTTTTGCTTTCCGAGATAATGTTCTCGACTTCCACACATTTTTCAAGGCTCCCAAAATTTTCGCCCCCTCCCCCACCCTATGATCCACTTCCGCTTCCATGGTTCCATCCGCTGACAGATCCACTCCCAGATATCTAAAACACTTCACTTCCTCCAGTTTTTCTCCATTCAAACTCACCTCCCAATTGACTTGACCCTCAACCCTACTGTACCTAATAACCTTGCTCTTATTCACATTTACTCTTAACTTTCTTCTTCCACACACTTTACCAAACTCAGTCACCAGCTTCTGCAGTTTCTCACATGAATCAGCCACCAGCGCTGTATCATCAGCGAACAACAACTGACTCACTTCCCAAGCTCTCTCATCCCCAACAGACTTCATACTTGCCCCTCTTTCCAAGACTCTTGCATTTACCTCCCTAACAACCCCATCCATAAACAAATTAAACAACCATGGAGACATCACACACCCCTGCCGCAAACCTACATTCACTGAGAACCAATCACTTTCCTCTCTTCCTACACGTACACATGCCTTACATCCTCGATAAAAACTTTTCACTGCTTCTAACAACTTGCCTCCCACACCATATATTCTTAATACCTTCCACAGAGCATCTCTATCAACTCTATCATATGCCTTCTCCAGATCCATAAATGCTACATACAAATCCATTTGCTTTTCTAAGTATTTCTCACATACATTCTTCAAAGCAAACACCTGATCCACACATCCTCTACCACTTCTGAAACCACACTGCTCTTCCCCAATCTGATGCTCTGTACATGCCTTCACCCTCTCAATCAATACCCTCCCGTATAATTTACCAGGAATACTCAACAAACTTATACCTCTGTAATTTGAGCACTCACTCTTATCCCCTTTGCCTTTGTACAATGGCACTATGCACGCATTCCGCCAATCCTCAGGCACCTCACCATGAGTCATACATACATTAAATAACCTTACCAACCAGTCTCCCGCGTTTGCGAGGTAGCGCAAGGAAACAGACGAAAGAAATGCCCCCCCCCCCCCCCATACACATGTATATACATACGTCCACACACGCAAATATACATACCTACACAGCTTTCCATGGTTTACCCCAGACGCTTCACATGCCCTGATTCAATCCACTGACAGCACGTCAACCCCGGTATACCACATCGCTCCAATTCACTCTATTCCTTGCCCTCTTTTCACCCTCCTGCATGTTCAGGCCCCGATCACACAAAATCTTTTTCACTCCATCTTTCCATCTCCAATTTGGTCTCTCTCTTCTCCTCGTTCCCTCCACCTCCGACACATATATCCTCTTGGTCAATCTTTCCTCACTCATTCTCTCCATGTGCCCAAACCACTTCAAAACACCCTCTTCTGCTCTCTCAACCACGATCTTTTTATTTCCACACATGTCTCTTACCCTTACGTTACTCACTCGATCAAACCACCTCACACCACACATTGTCCTCAAACATCTCATTTCCAGCACATACATCCTCCTGCGCACAACTCTATCCATAGCCCACGCCTCGCAACCATACAACATTGCTGGAACCACTATTCCTTCAAACATACCCATTTTTGCTTTCCGAGATAATGTTCTCGACTTCCACACATTCTTCAAGGCCCCCAGAATTTTCGCCCCCTCCCCCACCCTATGATCCACTTTCGCTTCCATGGTTCCATCCGCTGCCAGATCCACTCCCAGATATCTAAAACACTTCACTTCCTCCAGTTTTTCTCCATTCAAACTCACCTCCCAATTGACTTGACCCTCAACCCTACTGTACCTAATAACCTTGCTCTTATTCACATTTACTCTTAACTTTCTTCTTCCACACACTTTACCAAACTCAGTCACCAGCTTCTGCTGTTTCTCACATGAATCAGCCACCAGCGCTGTATCATCAGCGAACAACAACTGACTCACTTCCCAAGCTCTCTCATCCCCAACAGACTTCATACTTGCCCCTCTTTCCAAAACTCTTGCATTTACCTCTTTAAGAACCACATCCATAAACAAATTAAACAACCATGGAGACATCACACACCCCTGCCGCAAACCTACAATCACTGAGAACCAATCACTTTCCTCTCTTCCTACACGTACACATGCCTTACATCCTCGATAAAAACTTTTCACTGCTTCTAACAACTTTCCTCCCACACCATATATTCTTAATACCTTCCAGAGAGCATCTCTATGAACTCTATCATATGCCTTCTCCAGATCCATAAATGCTACATACAAATCCATTTGCTTTTCTAAGTATTTCTCACATACATTCTTCAAAGCAAACACCTGATCCAGACATCCTCTACCACTTCTGAAACCACACTGCTCTTCCCCAATCTGATGCTCTGTACATGCCTTCACCCTCTCAATCAATACCCTCCCATATAATTTACCAGGAATACTCAACAAACTTATACCTCTGTAATTTGAGCACTCACTCTTATCCCCTTTGCCTTTGTACAATGGCACTATGCACGCATTCCGCCAATCCTCAGGCACCTCACCATGAGTCATACATACATTAAATAACCTTACCAACCAGTCAACAATACAGTCACCTCCTTTTTTAATAAATTCCACTGCAATACCATCCAAACCTGCTGCCTTGCCGGCTTTCATCTTCCGCAAATCTTTTACTACCTTTTCTCTGTTTACCAAATCATTTTCCCTAACCCTCTCACTTTGCACACCACCTCGACCAAAACACCCTATATCTGCCACTCTATCATCAAACACATTCAACAAACCTTCAAAATACTCACTCCATCTCCTTCTCACATCACCACTACTTGTTATCACCTCCCTATTTGCGCCCTTCACTGAAGTTCCCATTTGCTCCCTTGTCTTACGCACTTTATTTACCTACTTCCAGAACATCTTTTTATTCTCCCTAAAATTTAATGATACTCTCTCACCCCAACTCTCATTTGCCTTCTTTTTCACCTCTTGCACCTTTCTCTTGACCTCCTGTCTCTTTCTTTCATACATCTCCCACTCAATTGCATTTTTTCCCTGCAAAAATCGTCCAAATGCCTCTCTCTTCTCTTTCACTAATACTCTTACTTCTTCATCCCACCACTCACTAACCTTTCTAATCAACCCACCTCCCACTCTTCTCATGCCACAAGCATCTTTTGCGCAATGCATCACTGATTCCCTAAATACATCCCATTCCTCCCCCACTCCCCTTACTTCCATTGTTCTCACCTTTTTCCATTCTGTACTCAGTCTCTCCTGGTACTTCCTCACACAGGTCTCCTTCCCAAGCTCACTTACTCTCACCACCCTTTTCACCCCAACATTCACTCTTCTTTTCTGAAAACCCATACAAATCTTCACCTTAGCCTCCACAAGATAATGATCAGACATCCCTCCAGTTGCACCTCTCAGCACATTAACATCCAAAAGTCTCTCTTTCGCACGCCTGTCAATTAACACGTAATCCAATAACGCTCTCTGGCCATCTCTCCTGCTTACATAAGTATACTTATGTATATCTCGCTTTTTAAACCAGGTATTCCCAATCATCAGTCCTTTTTCAGCACATAAATCTACAAGCTCTTCACCATTTCCATCTACAACACTGAACACCCCATGTATACCAATTATTCCCTCAACTGCCACATTACTCACCTTTGCATTCAAATCACCCATCACTATAACCCGGTCTCGTGCATCAAAACCACTAACACACTCATTCAGCTGCTCCCAAAACACTTTATTTTATATTTATTATAATTGTCGCTGTCTCCCGCGTTTGCGAGGTAGCGCAAGGAAACAGACGAAAGAAATGGCCCAACCCCCCCCATACACATGTATATACATACGTCCACACACGCAAATATACATACCTACACAGCTTTCCATGGCTTACCCCACACGCTTCACATGCCTTGATTCAATCCACTGACAGCACGTCAACCCCGGTATACCACATCGCTCCAATTCACTCTATTCCTTGCCCTCCTTTCACCCTCCTGCATGTTCAGGCCCCGATCACACAAAATCTTTTTCACTCCATCTTTCCACCTCCAATTTGGTCTCCCTCTTCTCCTTGTTCCCTCCACCTCCGACACATATATCCTCTTGGTCAATCTTTCCTCACTCATCCTCTCCATGTGCCCAAACCACTTCAAAACACCCTCTTCTGCTCTCTCAACCACGCTCTTTTTATTTCCACACACCTCTCTTACCCTTACGTTACTCACTCGATCAAACCACCTCACACCACACATTGTCCTCAAACATCTCATTTCCAGCACATCCATCCTCCTGCGCACAACTCTATCCATAGCCCACGCCTCGCAACCATACAACGTCGTTGGAACCACTATTCCTTCAAACATACCCATTTTTGCTTTCCGAGATAATGTTCTCGACTTCCACACATTCTTCAAGGCCCCCAGAATTTTCGCCCCCTCCCCCACCCTATGATCCACTTCCGCTTCCATGGTTCCATCCGCTGCCAGATCCACTCCCAGATATCTAAAACACTTCACTTCCTCCAGTTTTTCTCCATTCAAACTCACCTCCCAATTGACTTGACCCTCAACCCTACTGTACCTAATAACCTTGCTCTTATTCACATTTACTCTTAACTTTCTTCTTCCACACACTTTACCAAACTCAGTCACCAGCTTCTGCAGTTTCTCACATGAATCAGCCACCAGCGCTGTATCATCAGCGAACAACAACTGACTCACTTCCCAAGCTCTCTCATCCCCAACAGACTTCATACTTGCCCCTCTTTCCAAAACTCTTGCATTTACCTCCCTAACAACCCTATCCATAAACAAATTAAACAACCATGGAGACATCACACACCCCTGCCGCAAACCTACAATCACTGAGAACCAATCACTTTCCTCTCTTCCTACACGTACACATGCCTTACATCCTCGATAAAAACTTTTCACTGCTTCTAACAACTTTCCTCCCACACCATATATTCTTAATACCTTCCAGAGAGCATCTCTATCAACTCTATCATATGCCTTCTCCAGATCCATAAATGCTACATACAAATCCATTTGCTTTTCTAAGTATTTCTCACATACATTCTTCAAAGCAAACACCTGATCCAGACATCCTCTACCACTTCTGAAACAACACTGCTCTTCCCCAATCTGATGCTCTGTACATGCCTTCACCCTCTCAATCAATACCCTCCCATATAATTTACCAGGAATACTCAACAAACTTATACCTCTGTAATTTGAGCACTCACTCTTATCCCCTTTGCCTTTGTACAATGGCACTATGCACGCATTCCGCCAATCCTCAGGCACCTCACCATGAGTCATACATACATTAAATAACCTTACCAACCAGTCAACAATACAGTCACCCCCTTTTTTAATAAATTCCACTGCAATACCATCCAAACCTGCTGCCTTGCCGGCTTTCATCTTCCGCAAAGCTTTCACTACCTCTTCTCTGTTTACCAAATCATTTTCCCTAACCCTCTCACTTTGCACACCACCTCGACCAAAACACACTATATCTGCCACTCTATCATCAAACACATTCAACAAACCTTCAAAATACTCACTCCACCTCCTTCTCACATCACCACTACTTGTTATCACCTCCCCATTTGCGCCCTTCACTGAAGTTCCCATTTGCTCCCTTGTCTTACGCACTTTATTTACCTCCTTCCAGAACATCTTTTTATTCTCCCTAAAATTTAATGATACTCTCTCACCCCAACTCTCATTTGCCCTTTTTTTCACCTCTTGCACCTTTCTCTTGACCTCCTGTCTCTTTCTTTTATACATCTCCCACTCAATTGCATTTTTTCCCTGCAAAAATCGTCCAAATGCCTCTCTCTTCTCTTTCACTAATACTCTTACTTCTTCATCCCACCACTCACTACCCTTTCTAATCAACCCACCTCCCACTCTTCTCATGCCACAAGCATCTTTATATATATATATATATATATATATATATATATATATATATATATATATATATATATATATATATATATATATATATATATATATATATATTTATTTTCTTTTTCTTTTAAACTATTCGCCATTTCCCGCGTTAGCGAGGTAGCATTAAGAACAGAGGACTGGGCCTTTGAGGGAATACCCTCACCTGGCCCAATTCTCTGTTCCTTCTTTTGGAAAAAAAAAAAAAAAAAAAAAGAAAAAGAGAGAGGGGAGGATTTCCAGCCCCCCGCTCCCTCCCCTTTTAGTCGCCTTCTACGACACGCAGGGAATACGTGGGAAGTATTCTTAATCCCCTATCCCCAGAGATATATATATTTTTATATATATATATATATATATATATATATATATATATATATATATATATATATATATATATATATATATATATATATATATATATATATATATATATACATATATATATATATATATATATATAAATATATATATATATATATATATATATATATATATATATATATATATATATATATATATATGTTTTGGGAGCAGCTAAATGAGTGTGTTAGCGGTTTTGAGGCACGAGACCGGGTTATAGTGATGGGTGATTTGAATGCAAAGGTGAGTAATGTGGCAGTTGAGGGAATAATTGGTATGCATGGGGTGTTCAGTGTTGTAAATGGAAATGGTGAAGAGCTTGTAGATTTATGTGCTGAAAAAGGACTGATGATTGGGAATACCTGGTTTAAAAAGCGAGATATACATAAGTATACTTATGTAAGTAGGAGAGTTGGCCAGAGAGCGTTATTGGATTACGTGTTAATGGACAGGCGTGCGAAAGAGAGATTTTTGGATGTCAATGTGCTGAGAGGTGCAACTGGAGGGATGTCTGATCATTATCTTGTGGAGGCTAAGGTGAAGATTAGTATGGGTTTTCAGAAAAGAAGAGTGAATGTTGGGGTGAAGAAGGTGGTGAGAGTAAGTGAGCTTGGGAAGGAGACCTGTGTGAAGAAGTATCAGGAGAGACTGTGTACAGAATGGAAAAAGGTGAGAACAATGGAAGTAAGAGGAGTGGGGGAGGAATGGGATGTATTTAGGGAATCAGTGATGGATTGCGCAAAAGATGCTTGTGGCATGAGAAGAGTGGGAGGTGGGCTGTTTAGAAAGGGTAGTGAGTGGTGGGATGAAGAAGTAAGAGTATTAGTGAAAGAGAAGAGAGAGGCATTTGGACGATTTTTGCAGGGAAAAAATGCAATTGAGTGGGAGAAGTATAAAAGAAAGAGACAGGAGGTCAAGAGAAAGGTGCAAGAGGTGAAAAAAAGGGCAAATGAGAGTTGGGGTGAGAGACTATCAGTAAATTTTAGGGAGAATAAAAAGATGTTCTGGAAGGAGGTAAATAGGGTGCGTAAGACAAGGGAGCAAATGGGAACTTCAGTGAAGGGCGTAAATGGGGAGGTGATAACAAGTAGTGGTGATGTGAGAAGGAGATGGAATGAGTATTTTGAAGGTTTGTTGAATGTGTCTGATGACAGAGTGGCAGATATAGGGTGTTTGGGTCGAGGTGGTGTGCAAAGTGAGAGGGTTAGGGAAAATGATTTGGTAAACAGAGAAGAGGTAGTAAAAGCTTTGCGGAAGATGAAAGCCGGCAAGGCAGCAGGTTTGGATGGTATTGCAGTGGAATTTATTAAAAAAGGGGGTGACTGTATTGTTGACTGGTTGGTAAGGTTATTTAATGTATGTATGACTCATGGTGAGGTGCCTGAGGATTGGCGGAATGCGTGCATAGTGCCATTGTACAAAGGCAAAGGGGATAAGAGTGAGTGCTCAAATTACAGAGGTATAAGTTTGTTGAGTATTCCTGGTAAATTATATGGGAGGGTATTGATTGAGAGGGTGAAGGCATGTACAGAGCATCAGATTGGGGAAGAGCAGTGTGGTTTCAGAAGTGGTAGAGGATGTGTGGATCAGGTGTTTGCTTTGAAGAATGTATGTGAGAAATACTTAGAAAAGCAAATGGATTTGTATGTAGCATTTATGGATCTGGAGAAGGCATATGATAGAGTTGATAGAGATGCTCTGTGGAAGGTATTAAGAATATATGGTGTGGGAGGCAAGTTGTTAGAAGCAGTGAAAAGTTTTTATCGAGGATGTAAGGCATGTGTACGTGTAGGAAGAGAGGAAAGTGATTGGTTCTCAGTGAATGTAGGTTTGCGGCAGGGGTGTGTGATGTCTCCATGGTTGTTTAATTTGTTTATGGATGGGGTTGTTAGGGAGGTAAATGCAAGAGTTTTGGAAAGAGGGGCAAGTATGAAGTCTGTTGGGGATGAGAGAGCTTGGGAAGTGAGTCAGTTGTTGTTCGCTGATGATACAGCGCTGGTGGCGGATTCATGTGAGAAACTGCAGAAGCTGGTGACGGAGTTTGGTAAAGTGTGTGGAAGAAGAAAGTTAAGAGTAAATGTGAATAAGAGCAAGGTTATTAGGTACAGTAGGGTTGAGGGTCAAGTCAATTGGGAGGTGAGTTTGAATGGTGAAAAACTGGAGGAAGTGAAGTGTTTTAGATATCTGGGAGTGGATCTGTCAGCGGATGGAACCATGGAAGCGGAAGTGGATCATAGGGTGGGGGAGGGGGCGAAAATTTTGGGAGCCTTGAAAAATGTGTGGAAGTCGAGAACATTATCCCGGAAAGCAAAAATAGGTATGTTTGAAGGAATAGTAGTTCCAACAATGCTGTATGGTTGCGAGGCGTGGACTATGGATAGAGTTGTGCGCAGGAGGATGGATGTGCTGGAAATGAGATGTTTGAGGACAATGTGTGGTGTGAGGTGGTTTGATCGAGTAAGTAACGTAAGGGTAAGAGAGATGTGTGGAAATAAAAAGAGCGTGGTTGAGAGAGCAGAAGAGGGTGTTTTGAAATGGTTTGGGCACATGGAGAGAATGAGTGAGGAAAGATTGACCAAAAGGATATATGTGTCGGAGGTGGAGGGAACGAGGAGAAGAGGGAGACCAAATTGGAGGTCGAAAGATGGAGTGAAAAGGATTTTGTGTGATCGGGGCCTGAACATGCAGGAGGGTGAAAGGAGGGCAAGGAATAGAGTGAATTGGAGCGATGTGGTATACCGGGGTTGACGTGCTGTCAGTGGATTGAATCAAGACATGTGAAGCGTCCGGGGTAAACCATGGAAAGCTGTGTAGGTATGTATATTTGCGTGTGTGGACGTGTGTATGTACATGTGTATGGGGGGGGTTGGGCCATTTCTTTCGTCTGTTTCCTTGCGCTACCTCGCAAACGCGGGAGACAGCGACAAAGTATAAAAAAAAAAAAAAAAAAAAAAAAAAATATATATATATATATATATATATATATATATATATATATATATATATATATATATATATATATATATATATATATATATATATATATATATATATATATATATATGTATGTATATATACGTATGTAAGTAGGAGACATGGCCAGAGAGCGTTATTGGATTACGTGTTAATAGACAGGGGTGCGAAAGAGAAACTTTTGGATGTCAATGTGCTGAGAGGTGCAGCTGGAGGGATGTCTGATCATTATCCTGTGGAGACGACGGTGAAGATTTGTATGGGCTTTCAGAAAAGAAGAGAGAATGTAGGGGTGAAGAGGGTGGTGAGAGTAAGTCAGCTTGGGAAAGAGACTTGTGTGAGGAAGTACCAGGAGAGACTGAGTACAGAATGGAAAAAGGTGAGAACAAAGGAGGTAAGAGGAGTGGGGAAGGAATGGGACGTATTTAGGGAAGTAGTGATGGCTTGCGCAAAAGGTGCTTGTGGCATGAGAAGCGTTGGAAGTGGGTTGATTAGAAAGGGTAGTGAGTGGTGGGATGAAGAAGTAAGATTATTAGAGAAAGAGAAGAGAGAGGCATTTGGACGATTTTTGCAGGGAAAAAATGCAATAGAGTGGGAGATGTATAAAAGAAAGAGACAGGAGGTCAAGAGAAAGGTGCAAGAGGTGAAAAAGAGGGTAAATGAGAGTTGGGGTGAGAGAGTATCGTTAAATTTTAGGGAAAATAAAAAAGATGTTCTGGAAGGAGGTAAATAAAGTGCATAAGACAAGGGAGCAAACGGGAAATTCAGTGAAGGGGGCTAATGGGGAGATGATAACAAGTAGTGGTGATGTGAGAAGGAGATGGAGTGAGTATTTTGAATGTTTGTTGAATGTGTTTGATGATAGAGTGGCAGATATAGGGTGTTTTAGTCGAGGTGGTTTGCAAAGTGAGAAGGTTAGCGAAAATGATTTGTTAAATAGAGAAGAGGTAGTAAAAGCTTTGAGGAAGATGAAATCCGGCAAGGCAGCAGGTTTGGATGGTATTGCAGCGGAATTTATTAAAAAAGGGGTTGACTGTATGGTTAACTGGTTGGTAAGGCTATTTGATGTATGTATGGTGAGATGCCTGAGGATTGGCGGAATGCTTGCATAGTGTCATTGTACAAATGCAAAGGGGATAAGAGTGAGAGCTAAAATTACAGAGGTATAAGTTTGATGAGTAATCCGGGTAAATTATATGGGAGGGTATTGATTGAGAGGGTGAATGCATGTACAGAGCATCAGATTAGGGAAGAGCAATGTGGTTTCAGAAGTGGTAGAGGATGTGAGGATCAGGTGTTTGCTTTGAGGAATGTATGTGAGAAATACTTATAAAAAGCAAATGGATTTGTATGTAGCATTTATGGATCTGGAGAAGGCATATGATAGAGTTGATAGAGATGCTCTGTTGAAGCGACAAAAAAAAAAGATATATATATATCTACCTCTTCTCTTTTTACCAAATCATTTTCCCTAACCCTCTCACTTTGCACACCACCTCGACTAAAAGACCCCATATCTGCCACTCTATCATCAAACACATTCAACAAAACTTCAAAATACTCACTCCATCTCCTCACATCACCACTACTTGTTATCACCTCCGCATTAGCCCCCTTCACTGAAGTTCCCATTTGCTCCCGTATCTTACGCACTTTATTTACCTCCTTCCAGAACATCTTTTTATTCTCCCTAAAATTTAATGATACTCTCTCACCCCAACTCTCATTTGCCCTCTTTTTCACCTCTTGCACCTTTCTCTTGACCTCCTGCCTCTTTCTTTTATACATCTCCCACTCATTTGCATTTTTTCCCTGCAAAAATCGTCCAAATGCCTCTCTCTTCTCTTTCACTAATAATCTTACTTCTTCATCCCACCACTCACTACCCTTTCTAATCAACTCACCTCCCACGCTTCTCATGCCACAAGCATCTTTTGTGCAAGCCATCACTCCTTCCCTATATACATCCCATTCCTCCCCCACTCCCCTTCCCTCCTTTGTTCTCACCTTTTTCCATTCTGTACTCAGTCTCTCCTGGGACTTCCTCACACAAGTCTCCTTCCCAAGCTCACTTACTCTCACCACTCTCTTCACCCCAACATTCTCTCTTCTTTTCTGGAAACCCATTCAAATCTTCACCTTCGCCTCCACAAGATAATGATCAGACATCCCTCCAGTTGCACCTCTCAGCACAATAACCTCCAAAAGTCTCTCTTTCGCGCGCCTGTCAATTAACACGTAATCCAATAACGCTCTCTGGCCATCTCTCCTACTTACATACTTATTCTTATGTATATCTAGCTTTTCAAACAAGGTATTCCCAATCACCAGTCCTTTTTCAGCACATAGATCTGCAAGCTCTTCACCATTTCCATTTACAATAATGAACACCCCATGCATACATATATATATATATATATATATATATATATATATATATATATATATATATATATATATATATATATATATATATATACATATATATATATATATATATATATATATATATATATATATATATATATATATATATATATATATATATATGTTATTATTATCTTTAATTATTTTAATTTGCTTTGTCGCTGTCTCCCGCGTTTGCGAGGTAGCGCAAGGAAACGGACAAAAGAAATGGACCAACCCACATCCATACACAATGTATATACATACACGTCCACACACGCAAATATACATACCTATACATCTCAATGTACACATATATATACACACAGAGACACATACATATATACCCATGCACACAATTCACACTGTCTGCCTTTATTCATTTCCATCGAAACCTCGCCACACATGGAATACCATCCCCCTCACCACTCATATGTGCGAGGTAGCACTAGGAAAAGACAACAAAGGCCCCATTCGTTCACACTCAGTCTCTAGTTGTCATGCAGTAATGCCCGAAATCACAGCTCCCTTTCCTCTTCCAGGCCCCACACAACTTTCCATGGTTTACCCCAGACGCTTCACATACCCTGATTCAATCCACTGACAGCACGTCAACCCCGGTATACCACATCGATCCAATTCACTCTATTCCTTGCCCTCCACAAAATCTTTTTCACTCCATCTTTCCACCTCCAATTTGGTCTCCCTCTTCTCCTCGTTCCCTCCACCTCCGACACATATATCCTCTCGGTCAATCTTTCCTCACTCATTCTCTCCATGTGCCCAAACCATTTCAAAACACCCTCTTCTGCTCTCTCAACCACGCTCTTTTTATTTCCACACATCTCTCTTACCCTTACATTACTTACTCGATCAAACCACCTCACTCCACACATTGTCCTCAAACATCTCATTTCCAGCACATCCACCCTCCTGCGCACAACTCTATCAATAGCCCACGCCTCGCAACCATACAACATTGTTGGAATCACTATTCCTTCAAACATAACCATTTTTGCTTTCCGAAATAATGTTTTCGACTTTTACACATTCTTCAAGGCTCCCAGGATTTTCGCCCCCTCACCAATCCTATATTCACTTCGCTTCCATGGTTCCATCCGCTGCCAGATCCACTCCCAAATATCTAAACACTTTACTTCCTCCAGTTTTTCTCCATTCAAACTTACCCAATTGACTTGACCCTCAACCCTACTTTACCTATTAACCTTGCTCTTATTCACATTTACTCTTAACTTTACCAAACTCGGTCACCAGCTTCTGCAGTTTCTCACATGAATCAGCCACCAGCGCTGTATCATCAGCGAACAACAACTGACTCATTTCCCAAGCTCTCTCATCCACAACAGACTTCATATTTGCCCCTCTTTCCAAAACTCTTGCATTCACCTCCCTAACAACCCCATCCATAAACAAATTAAATAACCATGGAAACATCACACACCCCTGCCGCAAACCTACATTTACTGAAAACCAATCACTTTCCTCTCTTCCTACACGTACACATGCCTTACATCCTCGATAAAAACTTTTCACTGCTTCTAACAACTTCCCTCCCACATCATATATTCTTAATACCTTCCAGAGAGCATCTCTATAAACTCTATAATATGCCTTCTCAAGATCCATAAATGCTACATACAAATCCATTTGCCTTTCTAAGTATTTCTCACATACATTCTTCAAAGCAAACACCTGATCCACACATCCTCTACCACTTCTGAAACCACATTGCTCTTCCCCAATCTGATGCTCTGTACATGCCTTCACCCTCTCAATCAATACCCTCCCATATAATTTACCAGGAATACTCAACAAACTTATACCTCTGTAATTTGAGCACTCACTCTTATCCTCTTTGCCTTTGTACAATGGCACTATGCACGCATTCCGCCAATCCTCAGGCACCTCACCATGAGTCATACATACATTAAATAACCTTGCCAACCAGTCAACAATACAGTCACCCCTTTTTTTTAAACTCCACTGCAATACCATGCAAACCTGCTGCCTTGCCGGCTTTCATCTTCCGCAAAGCTTTTACTACCTCTTCTCTGTTTACCAAATCATTTTCCCTAACCCTCTCACTTTGCACACCACCTCGACCAAAACACCCTATATCTGCCACTCTATCATCAAACACATTCAACAAACCTTCAAAATACACACTCCATCTCCTTTTCACATCACCACTATTTTTTATCACCTCCCCATTTGCGCCCTTCACTACAGTTCCCATTTGCTCCCTTGTCTTACGCACTTTATTTACCTCCTTCCAGAACATCTTTTTATTCTCCCTAAAATTTAATGATACTCTCTCACCCCAACTCTCATTTGCCCACTTTTTTACCTCTTGCACCTTTCTCTTGACCTCCTGTCTCTTTCTTTTATACATCTCCCACTCAATTGCATTTTTTCCCTGCAAAAATCGTCCAAATGCCTCTCTCTTCTCTTTCTCTAATAATTTTACTTCTTCATCCCACCACTCATTACCCTTTCTAATTAACCCACCTCCCATTCTTCTCATGCTACAAGCATCTTTTGCGCAATCCATCACTGATTCCCTAAATACATCCCATTCCTCCCCCACTCCCCTTCCTTCCACTTTTCTCACCTTTTTCCATTCTGTACTCAGTCTCTCCTGGTACTTCCTCACACAAGTCTCCTTCCCAAGCTCACTTACTCTCACCACCCTCTTCACCCAAACATCAGTCTTCTTTTCTGAAAACCCATTACAAATCTTCACCTTAGCCTCCACAAGATAATGATCAGACATCCATTCAGTTGCACCTCTCAGCACATTAGCATCCAAAAGTCTCCCTTTCGCGCGCCTGTTAGTTAACACGTAATCCAATAGCGCTCTCTGGCCATCTCTCCTACTTACATACGTATACTTATGTATATCTCGCTTTTTAAACAAGTTATTCCCAATCACCAGTCCTTTTTCAGCACATAAATCTACAAGCTCTTCACCATTTCCATTTACAACACTGAGCATCCCATGTATACCAATTATTCCCTCAAGTGCCACATTAATCACCTTTGCATTCAAATCACCCATCACTATAACCCGGTCTCGTGCATCAAAACCACTAACACACTCATTCAGCTGCTCCCAAAAGACTTGCCTCTTATGATCTTTCTTCTCATGCCCAGGTGCATATGCACCAATAATCACCCATCTCTCTCCATCAACTTTCAGTTTTACCCATATTAGTCGAGAATGACTTTCTTACATTCTATCACATACTCCCACGACTCCTGTTTCAGGAGTAGTGCTACTCCTTCCCTTGCTCTTGTCCTCTCACTAACCCCTGACTTTACTCCCCAGACATTCCCAAACCACTCTTCCCCTTTACCCTTGAGCTTCGTTTCACTCAGAGCCAAAACATCCAGGTTCCTTTCCTCAAACATACTACCTATCTCTCCTTTTTTCACATCTTGGTTACATCCATACACATTTAGGCACCCCAGTCTGAGCCTTCGAGGAGGATGAGCACTCCCCGCGTGACTCCTTCTTCTGTTTCCCATTTTAGAAAGTTAAAAATACAAGGAGGGGAGGGTTTCTGGCCCCCCGCTCCCGTCCCCTCTAGTCGCCTTCTACGACACGCGAGGAATGCGTGGGAAGTATTCTTTCACCCCTATCCCCAGGGATAATATATATATATATATATATATATATATATATATATATATATATATATATATATATATATATATGAGAGTGTTTTAGATATCTGCGAGAGATTCTATCCCTGGGGATAGGGGAGAAAGAATACTTCCCACGTAATCCCTGCGTGTCGTAGAAGGCGACTAAAAGGGGAGGGAGTGGGTGGCTGGAAATCCTCCCCTCTCGTTTTTTTTTAATTTTCCAAAAGAAGGAACAGAGAAGGGGGCCAGGTGAGGATTTTCCCTCTAAGGCCCAGTCCTCTGTTCTTAACGCTACCTCGCAAATGCGGGAAATGGCGAATAGTATGAAAAAAAAAAAAAAAAATATATATATATATATATATATATATATATATATATATATATATATATATATATATATACATACACATACACATACATACGCACATATACACACATACACACCCACATATATATATATATATATTTTTTTTTTGCTTTGTCGCTGTCTCCCGCGTTTGCGGGGTAGCGCAAGGAAACAGACGAAAGAAATGGCCCAACCCGCCCCAATACACATGTATATACATACGTCCACACACGCAAATATACATACCTACACAGCTTTCCATGGTTTACCCCAGACGCTTCACATGCCTTGATTCAATCCACTGACAGCACGTCAACCCCGGTATACCACATCGATCCAATTCACTCTATTCCTTGCCCTCCTTTCACCCTCCTGCATGTTCAGGCCCCGATCACACAAAATCTTTTTCACTCCATCTTTCCACCTCCAATTTGGTCTCCCTCTTCTCCTCGTTTCCTCCACCTCCGACACATATATCCTCTTGGTCAATCTTTCCTCACTCATTCTCTCCATGTGACCAAACCATTTCAAACCACCCTCTTCTGCTCTCTCAACCACGCTCTTTTTATTTCCACACATCTCTCTTACCCTTAAGTTACTTACTCGATCAAACCTCCTCACACCACACATATTCCTCAAACATCTCATTTCCAGCACATCCATCCTCCTGTGCACAACTCTATCCATAGTCCACGCCTCGCAACCATACAACATTGTTGGAACCACTATTCCTTCAAACATACCCATTTTTGCTTTCCGAGATAATGTTCTCGACTTCCACACATTCTTCAAGGCTCCCAGAATTTTCACCCCCTCCCCCACCCTATGATCCACTTCCGCTTCCATGTTTCCATCCGCTGCCAGATCCACTCCCAGGTATCTAAAACACTTCACTTCCTCCAGTTTTTCTCCATTCAAACTCACCTCCCAATTGACTTGACCCTCAACCCTACTGTACCTAATAACCTTGCTCTTATTCACATTTACTCTTAACTTTCTTCTTTCACACACTTTACCAAACTCAGTCACCAGCTTCTGCAGTTTCTCACATGAATCAGCCACCAGCGCTGTATCATCAGCGAACAACAACTGACTCACTTCCCAAGCTCTCTCATCCCCAACAAACTTCATACTTGCCCCTCTTTCCAAAACTCTTGCATTCACCTCCCTAACAACCCCATCCATAAACAAATTAAACAACCATGGAGACATCACACACCCCTGCCGCAAACCTACATTCACTGAGAACCGATCACTTTCCTCTCTTCCTACACGTACACATGCCTTACATCCTCGATATATATATATATATATATATATATATATATATATATATATATATATATATATATATATATATATATATATATATATATATTCCATTCTGTACTCAGTCTCTCCTGGTACTTCCTCACACAAGTCTCTTTCCCAAGCTCACTTACTCTCACCACCCTCTTCACCCCAACATTCACTCTTCTTTTCTGAAAACCCATACAAATCTTCACCTTAGCCTCCACAAGATAATGATCAGACATCCCTCCAGTTGCACCTCTCAGCACATTAACATCCAAAAGTCTCTATTTCGCGCGCCTGTCAATTAACACGTAATCCAATAACGCTCTCTGGCCATCTCTCCTACTTACTAAAGTATACTTATGTATATCTCGCTTTTTAAACCAGGTATTCCCAATCATCAGTCCTTTTTCAGCACATAAATCTACAAGCTCTTCACCATTTCCATTTACAACACTGAACAC
Organism: Panulirus ornatus; assembly: GCF_036320965.1. Taxonomy (NCBI): domain Eukaryota; kingdom Metazoa; phylum Arthropoda; class Malacostraca; order Decapoda; family Palinuridae; genus Panulirus; species Panulirus ornatus. Next base: position 19,941,254 of record NC_092261.1, read on the forward strand.
CCCATGTATACCAATTATTCCCTCAACTGCCACATTACTCACCTTTGCATTCAAATCACCCAACACTCTAACCCGGTCTCGTGCATCAAAACCACTAACACACTCATTCAGCTGCTCCCAAAACACTTGCCTCTCATGATCTTTCTTCTCATGCCCAGGTGCATATACACCAATAATCATCCATCTCTCTCCATCAACTTTCAGTTTTACCCATATTAATCGAGAATTTACTTTCTTACATTCTATCACATACTTCCACTACTCCTGTTTCAGGAGTACTGCTACTCCTTCCCTTGCTCTTGTCCTCTCACTAACCCCTGACTTTACTCCCAAGACATTCCCAAACCACTCTTCCCCTTTACCCTTGAGCTTCGTTTCACTCAGAGCCAAAACATCCAGGTTCCTTTCCTCAAACATACTACCTATCTCTCCTTTTTTCACATCTTGGTTACATCCACACACATTTAGGCACCCCAATCTGAGCCTTCGAGGAGGATGAGCACTCCCGCGTGACTCCTTCTTCTGTTTCCCATTTTAGAAAGTTAAAAAAATACAAGGAGGGGAGGATTTCTGGCCCCCCGCTCCCGTCCCCTCTAGTCGCTTTCTACGACACGCGAGGAACGCGTGGGAAGCACTCTTTCACCCCTATCCCCAGGGATAATATACATATATATATAAACATACACACACATAGACACACACACGCACATATACACACACACACACACACACACATACATATATATACATGTGAAAAATGTAAGAAACAATTTAGAAAACTGAAACTTCTAGCTTGAAATGAAAAGAAAAAATGAATGTCACATAATGGTTCAACCTCTGGCTATGGAAAAAGGAAATGTTTAATTTATTTACACAAACGTCAATAGTAGTTCTCATCAATTTAACCACTGTATCAATAAGCTTCAATGTCTAAGCTACATTTTTTCCAATTTCACTATTTTCTTGTCAAAGCACCATGTATGAAAACTATCACTCCAGTAACACAACTATAAACATTTACTTCCCCTTTAAAAAAAAGTTCTGGGGAAGTCTGTCTCGATACACTGCGGGACACTCTACCACCTGGCGAGGTTTGTGTTGCAATGGTTCTTGATTCACAAACGTAGTTGCATCACTGGTGGGCCAAGGTAATTCCGTTGGCGAAGAGGAGCTCATGAAACATGTCAGAAAGCATGCTACTGCAGGCAGGAGTGAAGGCTGATGCAAACTGGTATCGCTCTGAATGATGTGATGGGGACGAGATGATCCTCTGACTCACGTCCTAGAGATCTGATCCCACAGAGCGGACGAAGCTGCTTCAGTTGGCGTGGATGGGGTCATCATCAATACACACTTCCATCAGTTTCTGGAGGTGGTCGATGTCCCTTCGTCTTGTTGCCTTTCTCAGGTAGACCTTGGAATAGATGGGGCTGTTGGTCTGAACAAGATGGTTGAGACTGCAGCCTCTACTGACTTATCTTGATGGGCACGGTGCAGGTACCGTTGGACCATTACTGTTGGAAGCAACCCGCGCCGCGCCGCGCCGCGCCGCGCACCGCCTCCCAAGGCTACAGTGTACTTTATGGACAGCCTTCGTGGTGCTTCCTTGCTGGGCTCGGGACTGCTGAAGGAATATATATATATATATATATATATATATATATATATATATATATATATATATATATATATATATATATATATATAAAGCGGAAGGTGGGGAGATAGAGATGACCTGGAGGAGTTCCACATCCACTGGGATGAAGGAAGGGAGACAGGAGGATAAACGAGGTTACCATAGCACTAGTAGAGGCACCAGATGTGGCCCCTGCACCGACTGACGGTAAGGACAGACAGTACAGGAAGACTGGCTGTGAGGTTACTCTCTGGATGGTGTGTACCACACAAGCATTTGTAAAGAGGAGAAACTTGCCTGTGGAGTGAAATTCCTGGGAATATTCACCAGGGAAAACCCGGAATAAAGAGGATATAGGAGAACACAGAGAGGCCAAAGACCATCACAAAATAAAGCAGAGAAAGGTGAAAGGGAGTGACTATTGTTATATATGAAAGCGGACAGAAGAGTGGCAGCCGAGGAGCCATCATTACGACCACTACAGAGCAGAGCAGCCGTGGAGAGGGAGTCCGATCTGTTCTTCCCAGAAGGAGACGCAACTGCGCAGCACGGAAAGACGAGATAGAGGACGAGACGTCGTCCTTCACGTGAGAGAGAGAGAGAGAGAGAGAGAGAGAGAGAGAGAGAGAGAGAGAGAGAGAGAGAGAGAGAGAGAGAGAGAGAGAGAGAGAGAGAGACCCCGGGTTTCAGGAAATCATTTTTGAGAATAAATCTTGGCAATGGTGACGGTAGGAAGAACCGGCGTAGTTATTTCTAAGGGTTTACAGCAAGAGAATAATCCATATAAACCAGATAAAGTTATAAATGTTTTCGTCTGGAGATGATGTCAGAGTATAGCCGCAATGTTGATATCGGGGGATTTTAACCATCAAGTTCATCATCAGATAAACCTGGACTGGCACGGTGGACGAGGATTTGCGAAGCACAGATTCTTAGTGTGTGTGTGTGTGTATGTGTGTGTGTGTGTGTGTGTGTGTGTGTGTGTGTGTGTGTGTGTGTGTGAACATACTGCACCAGTGGGTCATGCAGTACACTGGAGGTTGAGGAGGGCGTACCCAACCACTGCTTGATGTCAGCTTTAACACAGAATAACCTTGGAATAGATGGGGCTGTTGGTCTGAACAAGATGGTTGAGACTGCAGGCTCTACTAAATTATCTGAGGAGGGATTGGCAGTGTCTACAAATTATGATGCCTCCTGGTCAAGCACCTGTATGCTCAATTGTAATCCTTCTCCATCATTTGCTGCAACTTCTTAATGCACTTCATTTTGAATTAAACAAGCAAGGGCCAGCATTCATCAAAATGATGGTAACCAGAGCCTTGCCATGTGCCCAAACCATTTCAAAACACCCTTTTCTACTCTCTCAACCACGCTCTTTTTATTTCCACACATCTCTCTTACCCTTACGTTCCTTACTCGATCAAACCACCTCACACCACACATTGTCCTCAAACATCTCATTTCCAGCACATCCATCCTCCTGCGCACAACTCTATCCATAGCCCACGCCTCGCAACCATACAACATTGTTGGAACCACTATTCCTTCAAACATACACATTTTTGCTTTCCGAGATAATGTTCTCAACTTCCACACATTCTTCAAGGCTCCCAGAATTTTCGCCCCCTCCCCCACCCTATGATCCACTTCCGCTTCCATGGTTCCATCCGCTGCCAGATCCACTCCCAGATATCTAAAACACTTCACTTCCTCCAGTTTTTCTCCATTCAAACTCACCTCCCAATTGACTTGACCCTCAACCCTACTGTACCTAATAACCTTGCTCTTATTCACATTTACTCTTAACTTTCTTCTTTCACACACTTTACCAAACTCAGTCACCAGCTTCTGCAGTTTCTCACATGAATCAGCCACCAGCGCTGTATCATCAGCGAACAACAACTGACTCACTTCCCAAGCTCTCTCATCCACAACAGACTTCATACTTGCCCCTCTTTCCAAAACTCTTGCATTCACCTTCCTAACAACCCCATCCATAAACAAATTAAACAACCATGGAGACATCACACACCCCTGCCGCAAACCTACATTCACTGAGAACCAATCACTTTCCTCTCTTCCTACAACCTCGATAAAAACTTTTCACTGCTTCTAACAACTTCCCTCCCACACCATATATTCTTAATACCTTCCACAGAGCATCCCTATCAACTCTATCATATGCCTTCTCCAGATCCATAAATGCTACATACAAATCCATTTGCTTTTCTAAGTATTTCTCACATACATTCTTCAAAGCAAACACCTGATCCACACATCCTCTACCACTTCTGATACCACACTGCTCTTACCCAATCTGATGCTCTGTACATGCCTTCACCCTCTCAATCAATACCCTCCCATATAATTTACCAGGAATACTCAACAAACTTATACCTCTGTAATTTGAGCACTCACTCTTATCCCCTTTGCCTTTGTACAATGGCACTATGCACGCATTCCGCCAATCCTCAGGCACCTCACCATGAGTCATACATACATTAAATAACCTTACCAACCAGTCAAAAATACAGTCACCTCCTTTTTCAATAAATTCCACTGCAATACCATCCAAACCTGCTGCCTTGCCGGCTTTCATTTTCCGCAAAGCTTTTACTACCTCTTCTCTGTTTACCAAATCATTTTCCCTAACCCTCTCACTTTGCACAGCACCTCGACCAAAACACCCTATATCTGCCACCCTATCATCAAACACATTCAACAAACCTTCAAAATACTCACTCCATCTCCTTCTCACATCACCACTACTTGTTATCACCTCCCCATTTGCGCCCTTCACTGAAGTTCCCATTTGCTCCCTTGTCTTACGCACTTTATTTACCTCCTTCCAGAACATCTTTTTATTCTCCCTAAAATTTAATGATACTCTCCCACCCCAACTCTCATTTGCCCTTTTTTTCACCTCTTGCACCATTCTCTTGACCTCCTGTCTCTTTCTTTTATACATCTCCCAGTCAATTGCATATATATATATATATATATATATATATATATATATATATATATATATCTTTTTTTTTTTTTTGCCGCTGTCTCCCGCGTTTGCGAGGTAGCGCAAGGAAACAGACGAAAGAAATGGCCCAACCCACCCCCATACACATGTATATACATACGTCCACACACGCAAATATACATACCTACACAGCTTTCCATGGTTTACCCCAGACGCTTCACATGCCCTGATTCAATCCACTGACAGCGAGTCAACCCCGGTATACCACATCGATCCAATTCACTCTATTCCTTGCCCTCCTCTCACCCTCATGCATGTTCAGGCCCCAATCACACAAAATCTTTTTCACTCCATCTTTCCACCTCCAATTTGGTCTCCTACTTCTCCTCGTTCCCCCCACCTCCGACACATATATCCCCTTGGTCAATCTTTCCTAACTCATTCTCTCCATGTGCCCAAACCACTTCAAAACACCCCCCTTTGCTCTCTCAAACACGCTCTTTTTATTTCCACACATCTCTCTTACCCTTACGTTACTTACTCGTTCAATCCACCTCACACCACACAGTTTCCTCAAACATCTCATTTCCAGCACATCCATCCTCCTGCGCACAACTCTATCCATAGCCCACGCCTCGCAACCATACAACATTGTTGGAACCACTATTCCTTCAAACATACCCATTTTTGCTTTCCGAGATAATGTTCTCGACTTCCACACATTCTTCAAGGCTCCAGGATTTTCGCCCCCTCCCCCACCCTATGATCCACTTCCGCTCCCATGGTTCCATCCGCTGCCAGATCCACTCCCAGATATCTAAAACACTTTACTTCCTCCAGTTTTTCTCCATTCAAACTTACCTCCCAATTGACTTGACCCTCAACCCTACTGTACCTAATAACCTTGCTCTTATTCACATTTACTCTTACCCTCCTTCTTTCACACACTTTACCAAACTCAGTCACCAGCTTCTGCAGTTTCTCACATGAATCAGCCACCAGCGCTGTATCATCAGCGAACAACAACTGACTCACTTCCCAAGCTCTCTCATCCACAACAGACTTCATACTTGCCCCTCTTCCCAAAACTCTTGCATTCTTCTCCCTAACAAACTCATCCATAAACAAATTAAACAACCATGGAGACATCACACACCCCTGCCGCAAACCTACATTCACTGAGAACAGATCACTTTCCTCTCTTCCTACATGTACACATGCCTTACATCCTCGATAAAAACTTTTCACTGCTTCTAACAACTTCCCTCCCACACCATATATTCTTTATACCTTCCACAGAGCATCTCTATCAACTCTATCATTTGCCTTCTCCAGATCCATAAATGCTACATACAAATCCATTTGCTTTTCTAAGTATTTCTCACATACATTCTTCAAAGCAAACACCTGATCCACACATCCTCTACCACTTCTGAAACCACACTGCTCTTACCCAATCTGATGCTCTGTACATGCCTTCACCCTCTCAATCAATACCCTCCCATATAATTTACCAGGAATGCTGAACAAACTTATACCTCTGTAATTTGAGCACTCACTCTTATCCTCTTTGCCTTTGTACAATGGCACTATGCACGCATTCCGCCAATCCTCAGGCACCTCACCATGAGTCATACATACATTAAATAACATTACCAACCAGTCAATAATACAGTCACCCCCTTTTTTAATTAATTCCACTTCAATACCATCCAAACCTGCTGCCTTGCCGGCTTTCATCTTCCGCGAAGCTTTAACTACCTCTTCTCTGTTTACCAAATCATTTTCCCTAACCCTCTCACTTTGCACACCACCTCGACCAAAACACCCTATATCTTCCACTCTATCATCAAACACATTCAACAAAGCTTCAAAATACTCACTCCATCTCCTTCTCACATCACCACTATTTTTTATCACCTCCCCATTTGCGCCCTTCACTGCAGTTCCCATTTGCTCCCTTGTTTTACGAACTTTATTTACCTCCTTCCAGAACATCTTTTTATTCTCCCTAAAATTTAATGATACTCTCTCACCCCAACTCTCATTTGCCCTCTTTTCACCTCTTCCACCTTTCTCTTGACCTCCTGTCTCTTTCTTTTCTACATCTCCCACTCAATTGCATTTTTTCCTTGCAAAAATCGTCCAAATGACTCTCTCTTCTCTTTCTCTAATAATCTTACTTCTTCATCCCACCACTCACTACCCTTTCTAATCAACCCACCTCCCACGCTTCTCATGCCACAAGCATCTTTTGCGCAATCCATCACTGATTCCCTAAATACATCCCATTCTCCCCCACTCCCCTTACTTCCATTGCTCTCACCTTTTTCCATTCTGTACTCAGTCTCTCCTGGTACTTCCTCACACAAGTCTCCTTCCCAAGCTCACTTACTCTCACCACCCTCTTCACCCCAGCATTCACTCTTCTTTTCTGAAAACCCATACAAATCTTCACCTTAGCCTCCACAAGATAATGATCAGACATCCCTCCAGTTGCACCTCTCAGCGCATTAACATCCAAAAGTCTCTCTTTCGCGCGCCTGTCAATCAACACGTAATCCAATAACGCTCTCTGGCCATCTCTCCTACTTATATACGTATACTTATGTATATCTCGCTTTTTAAACCAGGTATTCCCAATCACCAGTCCTTTTTCAGCACATAAATCTACAAGCTATTCACCATTTCCATTTACAACACTGAACACCCCATGTATACCAATTATTCCCTCAACTGCCACATTACTCACCTTTGCATTCAAATCACCCATCACTATGACCCGGTCTCGTGCATCAAAACCACTAACACACTCATTCAGCTGCTCCCAAAACACTTGCCTCTCATGATCTTTCTTCTCATGCCCAGGTGCATATGCACCAATAATCACCCATCTCTCTCCATCAACTTTCAGTTTTACCCATATTAATCGAGAATTTACTTTCTTACACTCTATCACATACTCCCACAACTCCTGTTTCAGGAGTACTGTTACTCCTTCCTTGCTCTTGTCCTCTCACTAACCCCTGACTTTACTCCCAAGACATTCCCAAACCACTCTTCCCCTTTACCCTTGAGCTTCGTTTCACTAAGAGTCAAAACATCCAGGTTCCTTTCCTCAAACATACTACCTATCTCTCCTTTTTTCACATCTTGGTTACATCCACACACATTTAGACACCCCAGTCTGAGCCTTCGAGGAGGATGAGCACTCCTCGCGTGACTCCTTCTTCTGTTTCCCATTTTAGAAAGTTAAAAAATACAAGGAGGGGAGGATTTATATATATACATATATATATATATATATATATATATATATATATATATATATATATATATATATATATATATATATATATATATATATATATATATTATTATTTTGCTTTGTCGCTGTCTCCCGCGTTAGCGAGGTAGCGCAAGGAAACAGACGAAAGAATGGCCCAACCCGCCCACATACATATGTATATACATACATGTCCACCCATGCACAATATACGCACCTATACATCTCAATGCACACATATATACACACACAGACATATACATATACACACATGTACATAATTCATACTGTCTGCCTTTATTTGTTCCCATCGCCACCCCGCCACACATGAAATAACAACCCCCTCCCCCCTCATGTGTGCGAGGTAGCGCTAGGAAAAACACCAAAGGCCCCATTCGTTCACACTCAGTCTCTAGCTGTCATGTAATAATGCACCGAAACCACAGCTCCCTTTCCACATCCAGGCCCCACACACTTTGCATAGTTTACCCCAGACGCTTCACATGACCTGGTTCAATCCATTGACAGCACGTCGACCTCGGTATACCACATCGTTCCAATTCACTCTATTCCTTGCACGCCTTTCACCCTCCTGCATGTTCAGGCCCCGATCACTCAAAATCTTTTTCACTCCATCTTTCCACCTCCAATTTGGTCTCCCACTTCTCCTCGTTCCCTCCACCTCTAACTCATATATCCTCTTGGTCAATCTTTCCCCACTCATTCTCTCCATGTGCCCAAACCATTTCAAAACACCCTCTTCTGCTCTCTCAACCACACTCTTTTTATTTCCACACATCTCTCTCACCCTTACATTACTTACTCGATCAAACCACCTCACACCACATATTGTCCTCAAACATTTCATTTCCAGCACATCCACCCTCCTGCGCACAACTCTATCAATAGCCCACACCTCGCAACCATACAACATTGTTGGAACCACTATTCCTTCAAACATATCTATTTTTGCTTTCCGTGATAATGTTCTCGACTTCCAAACATTCTTCAAGGCTCCCAGAATTTTCGCCCCCTCCCCCACCCTATGATTCACTTTCGCTTCCATGGTTCCATCCGCTGCCAGATCCACTCCCAGATATCTAAAACACTTCACTTCCTCCAGCTTTTCTCCATTGAAACTTACCTCCCAATTGACTTGACCCTCAACCCTACTGTACCTAATAACCTTGCTCTTATTCACATTTACTCTTAGCTTTCTTCTTTCACACACTTTACCAAACTCAGTCACCAGCTTCTGCAGTTTCTTACATGAATCAGCCACCAGCGCTGTATCATCAGCGAACAACAACTGACCCACTTCCCAAGCTCTCTCATCCACAACAGACTGCATACTTGCCCCTCTTTCCAAAACTCTTGCATTCACCTCCCTCACAACCCCATCCATAAACAAATTAAACAACCATGGAGATATCACACACCCCTGCCGCAAACCTACATTCACTGAGAACCAATCACTTTCCTCTCTTCCTACACGTACACATGCCTTACATCCTCGATAAAAACTTTTCACTGCTTCTAACAACTTGCCTCCCACACCATATATTTTTTTACCTTCCACAGAGCATCTCTATCAACTTTATCATATGCCTTCTCCAGATCCATAAATGCTACATACAAATCCATTTGTTTTTCTAAGTATTTCTCGCATACATTCTTCAAAGCAAACACCTGATCCACACATCCTCTACCACTTCTGAAACCTCACTGCTCTTACCCAATCTGACGCTCTGTACATGCCTTCACCCTCTCAATCAATACCCTCCCATATAATTTACCAGGAATACTCAACAAACTTATATCTCTGTAATTTGAGCACTCACTCTTATCCCCTTTGCCTTTGTACAGTGGCACTATGCAAGCATTCCCCCAATCCTCAGGCACCTCACCATGAATCATACATACATTAAATAACCTTACCAACCAGTCAACAATAAAGTTACCCCCTTTTTTAATAAATTCCACTGCAATGCCATCCAAACCTGCTGCTTTGCCGGCTTTCATCTTCCGTAAAGCTTTTACTACCTCTTCTCTATTTACCAAATCATTTTCCCTAACCCTCTCACTTTGCACACCACCTCGACCAAGACACCCCACATCTGCCACTCTATCATCAAACATATTCAACAAACATTCAAAATACTCACTCCATCTCCTTCTCACATCACCACTACTTGTTATCACCTCCCCATTTGCCCCCTTCACTGAAGTTCCCATTTGCTCCCTTGTCTTACGTACTTTATTTACCTCCTTCCAAAACATCTTTTTATTCTCCCTGAAATTTAATGACACTCTCTCACCCCAACTCTCATTTGCCCTTTTTTCACCTCTTGCACCTTTCTCTTGACCTCCTGCCTCTTTCGTTTATACCTCTCCCACTCATTTGCATTTTTTCCCTGCAAAAATCGTTCAAATGCCTCTCTCTTCTCTTTCACTAATAATCTTACTTCTTCATCCCACCACTCACTACCTTTTCTAATCAACCCACCTCCCATGCTTCTCATGCTACAAGCATCTTTTGCGCAAGCCATCACTGATTCCCTAAATACATCCCATTCCTCCCCCACTCCCCTTACCTCCTTTGTTCTCACCTTTTTCCATTCTGTACTCAGTCTCTCCTGGTACTTCCTCATACAAGTCTCCTTCCCAAGCTCACTTACTCTCACCACTCTCTTCACCCCAACATTCTCTCTTCTTTTCTGCAAACACCCCACAAATCTTCACCTTTGCCTCCAGAAGATAATGATCAGACATCCCTCCAGTTGCACCTCTCAGCGCATTAACATCCAAAAGTCGCTCTTTCGTGCGTCTATCAATTAACACGTAATCCAATAACGCTCTCTGGCCATCTCTCCTACTTACATACGTATACTTATGTATATCTCGCTTTTTAAACCAGGTATTCCCAATCACCAGTCCTTTTTCAGCACATAAATCTACAAGCTCTTCACCATTTCCATTTACAACACTGAACACCCCATGTATACCAATTATTCCCTCAACTGCCACATTACTCACCTTTGCATTCAAATCACCCATCACTATAACCCGGTCTCGTGCATCAAAACCACTAATACACTCATTCAGCTGCTCCCAAAACACTTGCCTCTCATGATCTTTCTTCTCATGCCCAGGTGCATATGCACCAATAATCACCCATCTCTCTCCATCAACTTTCAGTTTTACCCATAATAGAGAATTTACTTTCTTACACTCTATCACATACTCCCACAACTCCTGATTCAGGAGTAGTGCTACTCCTTCCCTTGCTCTTGTCCTCTCACTAACCCCTGACTTTACTCCCAAGACATTCCCAAACCACTCTTCCCCTTTACCCTTTAGCTTCGTTTCACTCAGAGCCAAAACATCCAGGTTCCTTTCCTCAAACATACAACCTAGCTCTCCTTTTTTCTCATCTTGGTTACATCCACACACATTTAGGCACCCTAATCTGAGCCTTCGAGGAGGATGAGCACTCCTCGTGTGACTCCTTCTTCTGTTTCCCCTTTTAGAAAGTTAAAATACAAGGAGGGGAGGGTTTCTGGCCCTCCGCTCCCGTCCCCTTTAGTCGCCTTCTACGACACGTGAGGAATGCGTGGGAAGTATTCTTAATCCCCTATCCCCAGGGATAATATATATATATATATATATATATATATATATATATATATATATATATATATATATATATATATATATATATATATATATATATATATATATATATATATATATATATATATATATATATATATATATGTATATGCATGTTTGTCAATTCTATGCTTATACGTATCTATAACACTTTCAACTATTCAAATTGGTAAATATAAGTACTGTACCTCATTCGATTTAAAACGTTTGTCCAGAAATCGATGCCAACCACTCTGAATGAAATCAGACCAATCAAGGCTTAAGTGGACTGTCACATCAAGTTATCACAGCCTTTGATTATTTTGAATGATTAACCTTTTACTTTCTAAGCTAAAGAGATTGAAGTCTTCCGGTCGACTTACATAGGATTTGTTTCTCAATCCAAGTATGAACTGGAAGCTTCACTATCTGCATTCTGTTTGTCTTTTTTTGATGTAGAGTATCCAGAACGAAACACAATATTCAAGATGGGGACGAACCAGTTAATTGTAAAGAGCAAGGATTATTTCCCTGAACTTAAATTCGACAGTACTTTCTATGAAGAGTATCTTATCTTTAACTTCACTTTTGTCGCCTTGAGACAGCGATGCAGACTTTCTGTTGGAACAATAATCGAGTAGCTAGTGGAAGAGTCGACCACCTTTGTCTATCTTTGCGAGCTCCTACAAGATAACTTGCCTATTCCCAATATCAAATGCAGCTTTTATGTCAGGAAATTTGGTGTAGTTGTGCCGTCTGTCCCCATGAAGTACTGCGATACAGGTATGCACACTTTTGCCATATGTGAAATCATGAATATCTTGTAATACATGATTTTCCTATTTTGTTTTTCGATTCTGTGTTGAAGTCTAATTAGTACCAACAATCTCATGAATTTCTATATGTGCAACTCATCAGGAAATTGGAACTAAAACAATAAGGTTTATTGTGTTTTGGTATTGTAATAATGAGACTATTCGTCCACGAAGAAGGTGACTAGACCGTGGTATAACTCATATAGCTTTAACAATGGGTTACCAAGTATAATGATAGAGGTATAATAATGCTTGTTTAGCATGAGCTGTGTAAACAGGCGTTAGTGCGAAAATATTCAGAGATTCTAACTTCCTAGCAAAGTGGTCAGACAGACGGTAAATGAAGTTTAATGTAGACAAGTGCAAAGTTATGCACTGCGGATACAAGAACATACGTTACGACTGCAAACTATTCGGAAACTCTCTAACTAAAGTAAATGAAGTAAAAGGCCTTGGAGTTGTCATTAGCGACAATCTGTAGCAGACTAATCAGTGTCAAACAGCGAGTGAAAAGGTAACCAAATGTTAGGTTTCATAGCCAGGAACATAGAATATAAGACACCGGAAACAATTCTCACACTTCATAATTCTCTAGCAAGACCACACCTTGAAACTGGAGTCTAGTTTTGGTCTCTAAACTATCAAAATGACGCGGAAAAATTAGAGGAAGTACAAAGACGCGCGACAAAACTGGATCTCTTCCCTCTCAGAAGAGAAAAGAGAGTCTTCGCGAGTTCTTGATCGAAGCGTTCAAATTCTGAACAAGTTTGATAAAGTAAATCTCGAACATCTTTTCAAAATACAAGAAAATATGGTCACCAGGACAAAAGGAATAAAACTCAAAGCTAAAAGATGCAGTGCGGACGTGATAAAAAGCTGTATAGGTGTATTTAACACTGGAATAAGTTACCGTCAGACGTAGTGAATGCCAAAATTATAAGTACCTTCAAAAGCTGTTTAGACAAATACTTCATAAATTCAGGTATACTCTGAGAAAAACGCCAGAAATAAACTCTATAAACGACAGCGTTAACGGAGACACTAAAAGGCTATTGTACAGTAGCGGGGAAGTAGGTGATAGCATTAAAAAAAGAAGAAAAATTCCGAAGAGTAATTGCATTCTTTTGTCAAGTTTGACTTTTTTAAACAGAAAACCCAGTCGTGGGCCAATCAAGCCTCCTGTTTTCTGTCTTTCTCATGTAGACTCATGTAAAGATCAACTCTGCCTTTGGATTTGTTTTACAAAACATTCCTAGTCTTAGGTGACAACATGTTACAGATGAAAATAAGAGCCTGCTCGTAATTAGTTTGTCAACCTTTTTGTATCGGGTTGAGATGATAAACTTGTTTGATTTTCTTTCCAGTGATTCTGTTGATAGCATTCTTGGTTGATTTGGTGCACTAACAAACTATTCCTAATCATGTTCTCTAAGTTCAATCTTTCGTTCTCTCGCTGCCACAATGATCTGCGAAATAGTTTTAGTATTTAGGATGTTTAGAGTTATTATATCCTTATCAGTTTGCTTGGCTATAGATTTGAGCTGTTTCAGTTTGGGGTCATTGTAGTATTAGTGTGGCACTTGTGAGGTCTTTTCCTTCTATTCTTGATAGGTACCTCGCTCTTCTAAAAGAAACAGTATATGGTAACTACATGGTCAACATTAAATGTTTGTGCATTTCTGGGCTTGTAATGTTTGAGCTAGTCTGAGATATAACCTATGAACTTATTTTGGTTTTGTTTTGCTGTTAAGCTTCTTTTGTTCATTTTGTCACCAGAGAAGTTTATACTATTGTAACTGTAATGATGAGTGGACAGACATAAAACCATGAACAGCGTTAGTAGTGAGCTGTGTATGACAATTAGAATTAGAACCTCTTTACAGAAGGCCTGGTTTGGTGTCTGATCACTCAGATGGCGCCACTTGTAGTAGACAAAATCTTAAAACTTTTTGATCACATCTCCTATATGTCTGCAGGTGAACGTCTGGGATTATGTGTTGAACGAGGACACAATAGCCGAGATGGCTGCCTGCGAGACCGACCCTCAGGGTAACTACATCTCGTGGGAGGGCGGGTGGAAGCTCTCCAACCTCACGGAGTACCACGTCCCTCTCCAGTACTTCTGCCAGAAGACTACAGACCCCATCTACTTTTGGTTCCCAAAGACGCCACAGGCTCTTGGATTTTATATCTGTGAGGCTCTAGGTACTCATCTACCTCTCCCGACTACCATGGACGAAGTGCATAACATATATCACCTCTCCGCCCAAGCTTGGCCCAACGAGCCTGTTTTATGTAAAAATAGATTCTGGGCTTCCATCACCGACACCCAGGACCAGGGCACCTGGGTCACTCACTATGACAACGCAATCGCTCTAACCCCTGCCTGGAACGATGGAGAACCCAATGGTATATTCTACGAGAACTGCGCCCAGATTGAACCTGTCGGTGTAGCAGATATTGACTGCCTCACTAGTCAAAAGTGTGCTGTTTGCGAGTTCTCTGAGTTGCAGATTTTCTCTCTCCTCGGGACCTGTGAACTGGAGCTGCGGAACGTTTACTTTATCGCCTACCAGGAAGAGCTGGGAGGCCTTATTTTTAAAGGATACGGTGAGTACCACATCCGTAAAGAAGGAGAGGAATGGCTGTGGGTCAACGTCGTGAAGAATGAGACTTTGGCTAGACTAGATGTTAATGCTCCCCATGGCATGCCTATGGGACGTCGCGTCTGGCACCTTGAGACGACAGTTTGTAACCAAGTCGATGGTATGCGAACCCTAGTCCTGACACCATGTCCGTCGGACAGCTACACTTGTGATGACGCTACATGCATCCCCCTCGAGAATCGCTGTGACCTCAAGTACGACTGTCTTGACCGTAGCGACGAGGTTAATTGTGAACTGATCAGCAAGCCTGAAGACTACAAGAATGGTCTACCACCGAGACTCAGTAATGATAAAGATTCCCTGAGTTTACCGGTCATGCTGCAGATAAGTATAGAGTCCATTACTGTATACACAACACAGATGACAATGCAACTGTCATACGAGATGCAGATGACCTGGTTCGACAACCGCCTCACCTTCCGCAACCTGAAGACTAACGACAGCCTCAACAAGGTGCCCTTCACTAGCATGATGATGCTGTGGTCGCCTATCGTCGGCTTCATCAACACAGAAAGACAGGAGCACACGGAAGTGGATGTAGAGACTTCGTTATATCTCCGGAGACTGCAACCACCTTCAGGAAGAGACAACGGCGCCCCGGGGGAAGGTGAGATTCCTTTTTGTATCTTGCATAATAACAGATTCCTAAATCATAATCCTTCTGTAGAGTTATAGGTAATAAAAGCCTTATCTTATGGGTTATGTGTGACACATAAGAGAATGATGGACTACGTTATCACATTATATTCGCGTTAAAGAACAACCGTAGTAAAGTGGTCAATAGAATCATCTCACTAGCGAGAAATCTCGTATTAGATCTCCAGCCAGGTCAAACTTCAAGCAAGTTTCCATACCTTCGTCGTGTCTGTTCATATAAACAATAAGTAGGTTCCCGGTATTAATGATCAACCTATCACTATCTTCCAATATGTTGGGCTTTGAGCTGAGTTACTTACCCATGTTCCTATCATTTGTGATTCGTTTTGAACGAGATCTAAGTCTGATGAAAATTATATCTTGGGAAGTAGAAAGCAATTGCTGCTCCCACTGGAACTATCCGAGTGTAAGAAACACTTATGACGTCATTTTGGGGTTTTCTTATGCTTAAGTGACCGACAACAGTCCTGATTGTGACCAAGCTTTATTGAAATATGAAGAAATATGAAAAAAGTTGAAGATATAGAGAAGCAAGAAAATAAGAGTAAAAATAATGAAAGAATTTTAAAGGAGATGGAATACCTGTTTTTCGAGAGATATGTCGTTGATGAAAGAAAATTAATGATACGGGAAAGAGGAAAGAGGCCTCACAACGGCCCAACTCTGAATCCCCGACGGCCACACACTAATCTTGCGAGGCAGGAGCTTACCGAGCACGACTTTGTCTAATATTAGCGGGAGTACACAGGCAGGCACTTCTTGGAGGAGGAACCAGATTATTATGTAGAGTAGAAGGAGAGGCAGCCAGCACTGTGGCGTAAGGCAAGTGGATCAAGTTTTCAGGTTTAATTGGGAGAGCTGATCAGGAGTATTGCTTTGGACTCAACTCTGTGTAGTACAGATATATCGGATATCCGCATCCGCATCCTCATATGAGGTACATCTGCATCATTTTTTTTGAAATCTGCACCCCAATCTTTGTTTGTGATAAACTAAGCAACTGCATCCGCATCCGCACTTACAATATCATAAAATACGCATCCGCGTCCTCGTCCGCGCTTGTCATTTCATGAACATCCACATCCGCATCTGCATCCACAATCACCATTTGATAAACATCCGCATTCGCATCCTTACCGCACACAGAGAGGATGTGGTAGATATACAAAGGAAGACTGAAAAACAAGAACTGGCAGCGCTGAGGGCTTCTCATCACTCCGTGATAGAGTGTTGTGGAGGAGCTGGCATGAGTCATATGAGTCATCACACACTGGCCGAAGTGTAGCCTTTCTGGCTATTTTTAATGTACACTGAAGTCAAGAAGCAGTCAAGTGTGAAAGTACTTCGTGGAACAACTAAATAATATAGCGCAGTGTCTTTTGTGCAAAAAAAAGAAAGTATTCACGAAGGGGACGTGAAACTACATCTTTGAAAAATCATTTAAAATCAATGCACAAAGAAAAGCTTGAAGATTTAGCAGCAGAAGAAAGAAAGAAGTTAGAGGAAAAATAGACGAGAAACTCCTTTGCAAAAAGTGAAGATATATTGAAGAATATTTTCAGAGTGGAAAACTGTGATGCTTCTAACTTGATAACAAAGAAACTTGATAAGTGTGTAACAGAAATGTTATTAAGGGACGATTTACCAATCAGCCATGTTGATGATATAGGATTCATGAGGCTGGTGGTTAAAGCTGCTCCACAATACAGGCTGAAGTAGAGAAAATTTCATTCTTCATTGATATGCAGTGATATATGAGTCTGTTTTCAACTGAATAAAAGGATTGCTTGATGTATTTAAGCAGAACAGCATGATATCCTTCACAACTGATGTGTAGTTAGATTCTTCAGCAGGTGTTTAATTGCTGAGTCTAACTGCTCATGCTATCAGTAAGGAATCTGAAAGAATGAACTTTGTGTTAGGTGCTGAGCCACTACAAGAACGGCACACCGGAGAGTATTTTCATAGAAAGTTTGATTTGTTGATGAAATGGGACGTTTCTAGTATAATTGCGCACTGTGTTTTGCGTGATGCTGGAGCAAACATGAAAAGAGCTCAATTCCTGTCAGGTGTAAATAATTTGCATTGTGCTGTGCATGAAATACTAGTTGTTAAAACTGGAATATCATCACAGGATGAAATAGACAAGATGATTCAGAAACGTTGCAGCATTGCCACTTATTTTCATCATTCAACGATGGCACAGGATGAACTGAAAAAGATTCAGGACAGGCTGAGAGAACCCAAGCCATGATATATTCGCAAGGTGGAACTGCACCTTGCACATGCTGAAAAGAACACTAGAAATAAAGGAGTCACTGTGTTTGTATGTTGTTACCAACTCGAAAATAAAGGAACTCAGCATCATTGAATGGTTAATAATGTCCAAATGTACAAAAGCTCTAGAACATTCTGAAGATATCACCAAAAAATTGAGTGACTCAACATCTACAGTAGGTGATGTGATACCTCCTGTGGTTTCCTTGAAAGCCACTCTTTAGCCAAGCACATCAGAAGTTTCTGAAGTAATTGATACCTCAGTTTCAGGCTCTGAACCGGATATTGAATCAACGATTGAGTCACTCCAAGATAAAAAGCGACACAGGTAGTAAACATCATGAAACAATCAATGCGAACTGATGTTGAAAAAAAAATTTTCCAGCTTAAAAGTGAAGATTTTACTGAGTTGAAACATATCTTGATCCATGATATAAAAGTACTTTTCCTCTTCTTACATCACTGATCAAGTGATATCATCATTGCTAGACTGTGAAGAGCTGACTCAGCTGAGCGCCAAGGTAAATAAAAACCACGAACCAACCAAAAAACGAAGAGACGATAAAACACAAATTTTTAACAAACCAACACCAATGGAACACTGGAAGAAGTAATGACCTCTGTTCTTGCTTTCAGTAGTGATGGTGAAACGAAAGAGACACATGCAGCAAAGAGTGCAATGGATGATATTTAGAGGTTATCACAAGGAAAAGAGAGTCAATGGAACAAGTGAAGACTGTTTGTAATGGTGGAAAGAAAAGATGATAATCTACCCAGATTCGGCGAGGGTCGTTTGCTGATATCTTTGCTGTTCCCCAAGCAGCGTCCCTAGTGAGCAGCTAGTCAGTGGTGCTGGCTTGATCTATGATGCAAAACGTAAGTGACTTTTAGCAGACACTTTTGTTTTTGAAAAAAAAAAGCTTGCCTTGACTATCTTGAAATTTAAATACTGAATGACTAAGAGATGAAAGAACAGCTGTTAATAGACTAGGAGTTAAGTTAACCTCTTTCAAAAGGGTAGAGAGAGATTGGGGAAAGTGTTTCGTGGGATGCACGACGAGCTGGGTCTCTGTCATACATCATGGGAACACGCAATTTGTGTGGCTGAAACTCGTCATAACAATAGGAAACTACAATCACACACGACTTTGTAACGACAGTAGCTGCCATTTGGAAATGCTTGATAGTCTGTAACGAATGAATAATTCTTAATCTTAAGATATGGAACAAAATATCCTGAAAACATCCGCATCCGCGTGGATGTCATAGTCTGACATCGCTGTTTTTAGAAACATCCGCATCCGGATCCACATCTCTGAATTCAAACATCCATTATATTTCGACTGTGTAGAGTTAGAACCTCTCTAGATGTGGGAGTAGTATCCATACAACTTAGTCCTACACATACTAGGAGAAACTGTACAGAAGCAAAGAATTCATGGCATCTGAGCAGGACTCTTGCTTCCTTAGAGGCGGACTAAGCTATTAGTGTAATGAGGCATTTCCATAATAGGTTAAATATCATCGTAAGATGATATTGAGTTTATTGATTGTGTTGAGATGTAGAATTGCAGGGTCATCAAAGGAAATGAGAAAGTTGTAAGGGAGTTTAGAAATAGAGGTGATAGGGGAAATGGGTTCTAGAGTTATCAAACTTAACTAGGTCGCGTCTCCTCCGGTGTTACATCCAGTCCAAATCTAATTTCATAGAGACAGAAATGAAAAGACAAGACAAGACAAGACAAGACGTAGATCAATGAGAAGCGATGGAGCAAATCTCAAATAAATGGAGAAAAACAACTTTGCTTCCTTAGCGAATGAGGGCGTTTGGTTATCTGTTGAAAAGCAAATTGCATATAAAAAGTGAAAGAGGCAATGAGATGAACAACAGGAGAGATTGATACACAAACAGTCTTTGACAAAGACCAGCTGGAGATCAGAATTCGATGGTACATCCTGTCTAGAGCTTTTGAAGTATCGAGGAAACAACATAGGATTCTCCAAAGCTCAGCATAGATGATGACCAGACATTGCCTGAAATACGGAAAGTTATCACTGAGGGATTTCGCTTTATCAAGAAGTTATATCAGAATGTGAGACTGTGATACCTTGGATGCTAAAGGAAATCAAAGAAGACGAGAGATGCAGAGGCTTTGGAAGTAATACAATTCAAAGGAACAGGACTATAGCTGGAAGGTTTAGACTGTCACTCGTTCTTAGAAGAGGACGTACTAACGCTTGTTTCCTGGAAGGAAGAGATTTATGCAAAATCGAAACAGACGAGTAAGCACGGCCGCACGTTCAGAAATACATATCCTCATAACATGGGGAGGGAAGTCATCTGGTCTGGACGCATTTCTTATGTCCAGAGAGAGAGGTACTCTCTGGAGTGCACAAAAAGAGACTGTTGGGTGGGAAATCGAATTATCAAAGGATGAGAGTATATTAGAATTTTCCAAGGTGGAGTTAGAGAAGAACATAAAACGAGTTCCATTATCATTAGAAGAAACAGCTATGATATAACGGAAAACAGAGAGAGTGATAGCACGATAACAACTGTACGAGACACCTTTGGCTGAAGATTTAGAAGGACCTACTACCCCTGGGTAAGGGTGAAGATGAAAAGTTGCGGAACTTTCCTCTGATGAGAGAAAATATTCATTTATAACATATCTATAAAGATTTCAGCAGGAGAGAGAGAGAGAGAGAGAGAGAGAGAGAGAGAGAGAGAGAGAGAGAGAGAGAGAGAGAGAGAGAGAGAGAGAGAGAGAGAGAGAGAGAGAGAGAGAGAGAGAGAGAGAGAGAGCGGAAAAAATTGAATGCGAGTTGGAGAAAAGAGAGGTTTTCATGGACTGACATGCTCAGTCCTTTGAACGACTGGCCTCACACGAAGGACGGTTGAGTCAGACTGTATGACGATGCAGCGTAAGAGGAGTAGGGCATATATGCTTTGATTATCTCAACAATAACTGCTGCCATACGCTCAACACAGACACAAGCATCGCCAAAAGGTCGTCTGTTATCATCTTAGGGAGAGTTAAGAAGGCAAGAAAAGCCTCAGGTTAATTAGCACGCATCATTACTGTGCAAATATTGACTTAAGATGCGACAACCACCGGAGGAGGAGCTGTGGTCAGTAAAGACAAAAGTGTTGTCGTCTGTGGCGAGACTGTGCAGTAATAGCTGGGAGACTGGTTGTAACAATCTGGGGTACGGGTCGGGTGGTTCATAATGTTCTAGATCATGAAGAACAGGAGACCTAAGGACTTCAACTTCCCCACCATCTGCATGTAGAGGACTTCAATTTGAGATGTCACGGCCTCGTGGCAGGAATTTAAGTCTCGGAAATTTACAGAGCCGGACTGTAGATGACGAGACCGAGGACAACAATGGTAATTAAGATAGATGACGTCACAGTCTGGAATTCAAATTCGATGTGGGGAATGAGATTTACCCCTTGACTGATGCCATACTTCACCTCTTATGGCCCCTCGTAAATGGACATTTCCTGGTTTAGTTTATTATGGTTCTTGTATTCACATTAATTCATGGTTCAGTACACTGAATGAATTCTACCATACGCTATCTTCCTCATTTGAGTGAAAAAACATAAATACTATCTTCAGTTTGGAATAATCTTTCCAGCTGAGCATAACGCACACCTCTTCTCTGTGTTCCGTCCTCAGTGGAGCTGTTCCCTGGCGAGCAGAATCCCCTCGCCATCTCCAGAAAGTACAGCACCACCTTCGTGTGTGACTTCAACCTGGTGCTGTACCCGTTCGATGAACAGCACTGTGATATGTACCTCCGGATGCTGTCGGCCTCCAAGAGCTACCTCATGTTCGACGATGTGACTACTTCCGCTGCCTACTATGGTAGCGAACTTCTGCTGGAGTATCAGGTTCGTGTGTAATTGTGATTGGGCAAGAACACGAAGTGCGTTGCATTAAGTTTCATTGTCTCCATATAACAACACTTAAAACTATTTCTCAATTTCTGCAGCTTCAGCAACCCAAACTATTGTACGACAACAGCCAAGAGTTCAATGAAATGAGGGTTCGGATCCCGCTGACACGCCGAGCCGGTTATGCCATCCTTAACATCTATACACCATCCCTAATCCTGCTAGTGATCAGCTACGTGAGCCTCTTCTTTCGTCCACACATTTTCGAGGTTCGGGTCATGACAACTCTAACCTCGCTCCTCGTGATGGCTACACTGTTTACACAGGTGAAGGAGACCCCATATGGTGTGATGAAAGCTGTGTGTGAGGCCGTGGCTCATCGGGTATGAGAGAAACACCGTTATGTAAATTGATCCAAAACAATCAACGCATGCCGATCTGCTCGAAATAACCTCTCACAATGGGACATAATCAGTGTGGTTTGTGAGGATTTCATTCATTTATCAACCACAGAAAGAATATGAGACAACAAAGATAGACATGTTTCCCAACTAGTTCAAATTGTCCTTATACACGACCTCTCATGAATGGATAGTCACTACCATACATAGGGATTCATATTGCATGGATAGTCCCATACCACAAATATGACCTCTCATGAATGGAGAGTCACTAACATATATACGACCTCTCATGTATAGATGGCAACTACCTTACATACGACCTCACATACATGAATTGCCACTACCTTACATACGACCTCTCATGTATGGATAACCACTACCTTACATACGACCTCTCATGTATGGATGGCCACTGCATTACATGCAACCTCTCATGTATAGATGGCCACTACTTTACCCACGACCTCTCAAATATTGATGGCCACTACCTTAAATAAGACCTCTCACGTATGGATGGCCACTACCTTACATACGACCTCTCATGTATGGATGGCCACTACCTTACATGCGACCTCTCAAGTATAGATGGCCACTACCTTACATACGACCTCTCAGGTATGGATGGCCACTACCTTACATACGACCTCTCATATATGCATGGCCACTACCTCCCACACGAACTGTTATGTATGAATTGCCACTACCTTACGTTCGACCTCTCATGTATGAACTACCACTACCTTACATGGGACATCTCATGTATGGATGGCCACTACCTTACATACGATCTCTCATGTATGGATAACCACTACCTCTTATAAGACCTCTCATGTATGGAGGGCCTCTACCTTACATGCAACCTCTCATGTATGGATGGACACTACATTACATACGAACTATGATATATGAATTGCCACTACCTTACATACGACCTCTCATGCATGGTTACAAACGACCTCTCATGTATGGATGGCCATTACCTTACATGTATGAATGGTCACTACCATACATACGACCTCTTATGTATGGATGGCCACTACCTTACATACGACCTCTACTGTATGGATGGCCACTGAGTCACATACGACCTCTTACGTATGGATGGCTTTAACCTTACATATAACCTCTTGTATATGGATAGCCACTGCCTTACATACGACCTCTCATATATGGATAACCAAAACCCTACACATGACCTCTCATATATCGATTGCCACTACCTTACATACGACTTCTCGCGTATGCATCGCCACTTCCTTACAAGAGAGATCCCATATATGGATGGTCACTACCTTACACGCAAACTCTCATGTATGGATAGTCACTACCATACATACAATCTCTCATGTATGGAGAGACACAGACATACATACGACTTCGCATGTATGGATAGTCGCTACCATACATATGACCTCTCATGTAAGAATAGTCACTACCTACGACCTTACATATATGGATGACCATAACCTTACATAAGACCTCTCATGTTTAAATTGCTACTACCTTACATACAACCTCTCATGTATGGATAACCAATACCTAACATACGACCTCTCATGTATGGATGGCACTACCTTACATGCGACATCTCATGTATGGATGGCCAATACCTTATATATGACCTCTCATGATTAGATGGCCACGAGATTACATACGACCTCTCATGTATGGATGGCCACAACATCACATACTACCTCTCATGCATGAATAAAAATTACATTGAGTACTACCTCTCAAGCATGGATAACTACCTTACGTACAACCTCTCATGTATGAATGGCCAGTACCTTTCATGCGACCTCATGCATGGATTACCTCTTCATTACATACGACCTCTCATGTATGGATGGCCACTAACTTACATATGACCTCCTATGTATGGATGGCCACTTCCTTATATACGACCTCTCATGTGTGGATAACCACTACCTTACATACGATATCTCATGTGTGGATAACTACAACCTTACATACAACATCTCATGTATGGAAGGACACTACCTTACATACGACCTTTCATGTAAGGATGGCCACTACCTTACATTGCAACTACCTTACATTCAACCTTTCATGTCTGGATGAAAACTACCTTACATACGAACTTTCATGTATGGATGGCCACTACCTTACACTCGGCCTCTCATGTATGGATGGCCACAACATTACATACGACGTCTCATATATGGATTGCCACCACCTTCCATGCGTGCTGTCATGTATGGATAGTCACTACCTTACATACGATCTCTCATGTACGGATGGCCACAACCATACACACGACCTCTCATGTAAGGATAACCACTAATTTGCATACGACCTTTTATATTTGGATGGCCACTACCTTACATAGGACATCTCATCTACAGAAGGCCGCTACCTTACATATGACCTTTAAGTATTAATGGCCACTTCCTTACATTCGGCCTTTCATGACCACTACCTTACATAATACACTTCATGTGTGGATGGCCTCTACCTTACATACGACCCCTCATGTATGGTAGACCACTACCTTACATACGACCCCTCAAGTATGGACAGCTACTACCTTACATGCGACCTCTCTTGTATGGATAACCACTACCTCGCATACGACCTCTCATGTATGGATAACCATTACCTTATATACGACCTCTCATGTGTGGATGACAACTACCATACATGCTACCTCTCATGTATAGATGGGCACTACCATACTTACCACCTCTCCTGTACAGATAGCCAATACATGACATGCGATATCTCATTCATGGGTGGTCACTAACTTACGACCTTTCAAGTATGAATGGCCACTACATTACATACGCCTTCTCATGTATGGATTGGATAATACCTTACATACGACCTCACATGTATAATGGCCACTACCTTACATGGGACTTGTCATATATGGATGGACACATCCTTATACGAACAATTATGTATGAATTGCCAGTACCTTTTATACGACCTCTCCTGTATCAATTGCCGCTACCTTACATGCGACATCTCATGTATGGATGGCCACTACCTTACATGCGACATCTCATATATGGATGGCCACTACCTTACATGCGACATCTCATGTATGAATTGCCACTACCTTAAATGCAACCCCTCATATATGGAGGGACACCACCTAACATACGACTTTTTATGTATGAAACTCCACTACCTTGCATACGACCTCTAACTTATGGATAGCTACTACCTTACATACGACCTCTTACTTATGGATGGCCACTATCTTACATACGACCTCTCATGTATAGATTTCTACTATCTTACATATGACCTCTCATGTATAGATTTCCACTATCTTACATATGACCTCTCATACATGGATGGCCACTACCTTACATGTGACCTTTTATGTAGGGATGGCCACTACCTTACATACGACCTCTCATATATGGATGGCCACTAACTTACATATTGCCTCCTAAGTATGGATGGCCACTTCCTTACATACGACCTCTTATGTATGGATAACCACTAACTTACATACGACATCTCATAGATGGATGACCACTACCTTACATGCGACCTTTCATGTATGGATGACCAATACCTTACATACAAAATCTCATGCTTCAATGGCCACTACCTTACAAAATGTCCACTACCTTACATGCGATTTCTCATATATGAATGGCCACTACCTTGCATACGAGCTATAATGTATGAATTGCCAGTACCTTGTATACAACCTCTTCTGTGTTAATTGCTACTACTTTACATACGACTTCTAATGTATGAATTGCCACTACCTTAAATGCGACCTTTCATGTAGGGATGGACACTTCCTAACATACGACCTTTCATGTATGAATCGCCACTACCTTACAAACGACCTCTTACTTATAGACAGCCACTACCTTACATACGACCTCTTACTTATGGATGGCCATTACCTTACATACGACCTCTCAGGTAAAAATATCCACTATCTTACATGTGAACTCTCATGCATGGATGGCTACTACATACATGTGAGCTCTCATGTAGGGATGGCCACTGCCTTACATAAGACCTCTCATGTATGTATTGCCACTACCTTGCATGCGACCCCTTATGTATGCTTGACCACTACCTTACATACGACCGCTCATGCTTGGACAGCTACTAACTTACATACAACCTCTCATGTATAGATGACCACTGACATACATCCTACCTCTCATGTATAGATGGCCACTACCTTACGACCTCTCATGTACAGATAGTCAATTCCTTACATACGAACTCTCATTTATGGATAGCCACTAACTTACAACCTCTCAAGTATGAATGGCTACTACATTACATACGAACTCTCATGTATGGATGGTCACTGCTTTGCATACAACCTCACAAGTATAAATGGCCACTACCTTAGATGCATTTTCTCATGTATGGATGGCCACTATCTTACATACGACCTCTCATGTATGGACAACCACTATATTACATACGACCTTTCATGTATGATTCGCCACAACCTTCAATATGACCTCTTACTTATGGATGGCCAGTACCTTACATACGACCTCTCATGTATAGATTTCCACTATCTTACATATGACCTCTCATACATAGGTGGCCACTATCTTACATGTGACATCTCATGTAGGGATGGCCACTACCTTACATGCAACCTCCTAAGAATGGATGGTCATTTCCCTACATACGACCTCTCATGTATGGATAACCACTTCCTTACATACGACATCTCATGTATGGATGGCCACTACCTTACATGCAACCTCTCATGTACGGAAGGACTCTACCTTACATTCGAACTCTCATGTGTGTATGACAACTACCTTGAATACGCCTTTTCATGTATGGATGGCCTCTATCTTCCATACAACCTCTCATGAATGAACGGCCACTACCTTACATACGACCTTTCATGTATAGGTGGCCACTACCTTTCACGCGATCCCAAAAATATGGATTGCCACTACTTTACATACAACCTTTCATTTATGGATAAAAACTACCTTACATACGACCTCTCATGTATGGATGGCCACTGCCTTACATTAGACCTCTCATCTATGGATGGCCACAACATTACATACGAAGTCTCATATATGGATGGCCACCACCTTCCATGCGACTTCTCATATATGGGTAATTACTACCATACACACGATCTCTCATGTACAGATGGCCACTACCTTACATACGACCTTTTATATCCGGATGGTCTATACCATACGTACGACTTCTCATGTATAGATGGCCCCTAATTTACATACGACCTTTTATGTATTAGTGGCCACTACCTTACATACGACCTCTCATGCATGCATGGGCACTACCTTAGATACGACCTCTCATGTATGGATTCCCACTACCTTGCATACGACCTCTGATGTATGGATGATCCCTACCTTACATACGACACCTCCTGTATGGATGGCCACAATCTTACATGCGACCTCTTATGTATGGATGGACACCACCTTATATTCGAACTCTAGTGTGTGTATGGCTACTACCTTACATACGACCTTTCATATATGGATAGCCACTGCCTTCCATACGACCTTTCATGTATGGATGGCCAATACCTTGCATACAAACTCTCATGCATGAATCGACACTACCTTACATACGACCTCTTAATTATGGATGGCCAATACCTTACATACTACCTCTCAAGTACAGATTTCCACTGTCTTACATTTAACCTCACATACATGGATGGTCACTACATTACATGTGACCTCTTATGTAGGGATGGCTACTACCTTACATGAGAAGTCTTATGTATGTATGGCCACTACCTTACATACGACTCCTCATGTATGGTTGACCACTACCTTACATACGACCCCTCATGCATGGACAGCTTTTAACTTACATACGACCTCTCTTGTGTGGATAACCACTAAATCACATACGACCTCTCATATAGATTGCCACTACCTTACGAACTCACATGTACAGATAGTTAATTCCTTACATACGAACTCTCATTTATGGATAACCACAAACTCACTTACAATCTCTCATGTATGAATGTCCACTACATTACCTACGACCTCTCATGTATGGATGGTCAGTGCCTTGCATACGACCTCACATGTATAAATAGCCACTACTTTACATGCGACTTCTCATATATGGATGGCCACTACCTTATGTACGACCTCTCATGTATGGATAACCACTACATTACATACGACCTTTCATGTATGATTCGCCACTACGTTATATACGACCTCTCATGTACGGATAACCACTACATTACATACAACCTTTCACGTTTGAATCGCCACTATCTAAAATACGACCTCTTACCTGTTGATGGCCACTACCATATATACGACCTTTCATTAGATATTTCCACTACCTCACCTGTGATCTCTCATGCATGGATGACCACTAATTTACATGTGACCACTCAAATATGAATGGCCACTACATTACATACGACCTCTCATGTATGGACGGTCACTGCCTTGCATACGACTTCACATGTATAAAAGGCCACTACCTTACATGCGACCTCTCATATATGGATATCCAATACCTTGTATACGACCTCTCATGTATCGATAACCGCTACATTACATATGACCTTTCATGTATGATTCGCCGCTACTTTGAATACCACCTCTTGCTTATGGATGGCCACTACCATACATACGACTTTTCATTTATAGATTTCCACGACTTTACCTGTGACCTCTCATGCATGGATGACCACTGCGTTACATGTGGCATCTCATGTAGGAATGGCCACTACCTTACATACGACCTCTCATGAATGGATAGCCACAAACTTACACGTGACCTCCTTATTATGGATCTTCACTTTCTTAAATACGACCTCACATATATGGATAACTATCTTACTCACTGTGACCTCTCATGCATGGATGACCACTACCTTACATGTGGCGTCTCATGTAGGGATGGCCACTACCTTACATACGACATCGCATGTATGGATTCCCACTACCATACATGCGACCTCCCATATATGAAAGGACACTACCTTGTATTCGAACTCTCATGTATGTATGGCCACTACCTTAAATACAACCTTTCATGTATGTATGGCCACTACCTTACATACGACTCCTCATGTATGGATGACCACTACCTTACATACGACCCCTCATGCATGGACAGCTTTTAACTTACATACGACCTCTCTTGTGTGGATAACCACTAAATCACATACGACCTCTCATATAGATTGCCACTACCTTACGAACTCACATGTACAGATAGTTAATTCCTTACATACGAACTCTCATTTATGGATAACCACAAACTCACTTACAATCTCTCTTGTATGAATGTCCACCACATTACCTACGACCTCTCATGTATGGATGGTCAGTGCCTTGCATACGACCTCACATGTATAAATAGCCACTACTTTACATGCGACTTCTCATATATGGATGGCCACTACCTTATGTACGACCTCTCATGTATGGATAACCACTACATTACATACGACCTTTCATGTATGATTCGCCACTACGTTATATACGACCTCTCATGTACGGATAACCACTACATTACATACAACCTTTCACGTTTGAATCGCCACTATCTAAAATACGACCTCTTACCTGTTGATGGCCACTACCATATATACGACCTTTCATTAGATATTTCCACTACCTCACCTGTGATTCTCATGCATGGATGACCACTAATTTACATGTGACCACTCAAATATGAATGGCCACTACATTACATACGACCTCTCATGTATGGACGGTCACTGCCTTGCATACGACTTCACATGTATAAATGGCCACTACCTTATATGCGACTTCTGGTATATCGGTGGCCACTACCTTATGTACGAACTATTATCTTTGAATTGCCAGTACCTTGCGTACGACCTCTCCTGTATTGATTGCCATTACCTCACATACGACCTCTCATGTATGAATTACCACTACCTCATATGCGACCTCTCATGTAGGGATGGCCACTACCTTACATACGACCTCTCTTATATGGGTAACCACTACACTACATGCGACCTTTCATGTATGGATCGCCACTACCTTATATACGACATTCTACATATGGATGGCCATTCAATTATAGATTTCCACTATCTTACATGTGACCTCACATGCATGGATAGCCACTACCTTACATGTGACCTCTCATGTAGGGATGGCCACTAACTTACTTATGACCTTCTAAGTATGAATGGCCACTTCCTTACATGCGACCTGTAATGCATGGATAACCACTACCTTACATACAATATCTCATGAATGGATGGCAACTACCTTGCATGCGACCTCATGAATGGAAGGACACTACCTTATATTCGAATTTTCATGTGTATATGGCCATTGCCTTACATACGACCTTTCAGGTTTGGATGACCACTACCTTACATACAATCTCTCATGCATGTATGGCTACTCCTGTACATAAGACCTCTCATGTATAGATTTCCACTATCTTACATGTAACTTTACGTTCATGGCTGGCCGCTACCTTACATGTGACCTCTCATGTATGTATGACCATTACCTTACATACGGCCTCTCATGTATGGTTGACCACTACCTTATATACGACCCCTCATGTGTGGACAGCTACTACCTTACATACGACTTCTCTTGTATGGATAACCACTACCTCACATACGACCTCTCATATATGGATAACCATTACCTTACGTACGACCTCCCATGTATGGATGACCACGAGAATACATGCTACCTCTCATTATAGATGGCCACTACTTACGATCTCTCATGTACAGATAGTCAAATCCTAACATACGAACTATCATTTATGGATGGCCACTAACTTACTTACAACCTCTCATGTATGAATGGCCACTACATTACATAAAACCTCTCAGTTATGGACGGTCACTGCCTTGCATATGACCTGACATGTATAAATGGCCACTGCCTTAGATGCAACTTCTCCTATATAGATGGCCACTACCTTACATATGGCCTCTCATGTACGAATAACCACTACATTACATACGACCTTTCATGTATGATTCGCCACTATCTTAAGTACGACCTCTAACTTATGGATGGCCACTACCTTGCATACGACCTTTCATGTATAGATGCAACTACCTTGCACGCTATCCCAAAAGTATGGACTGCTACAAACTTACATACAACCTTTCAATTCTGGATAAAAACTCCCTTCCATACGACCTCTCATGTCTGGATGGCCACTACATTACATACGATGTCTCATTATGGCCACCACCTTCCTTGCGACCTCTCATATACAGATGATCACTGCCATACATACGATCTCTCATGCACAGATGGCCACTACCTCACATACGACTTCTGATACATGGGTAACCACAATTGCATACGACATTTTATAATTGGATGGTCACCACTTTACATACGACTTCTCATGTATAGATGGCCACTACGTTACATACGACCTTATGTATTAATGGTCACTACCATATATACAACCTCTCATATATGGATGGCCACGACCTTGGATAGAACTTCTCAGGTGTGGATTCCCACTACCTTGCATACGACCTCTCATGTATGGATGACCACTACCTTACATACGACACCTCATGTATGGATGGCCTCTACCTTACATACAACCCTTCATGTATGGTTGACCACTACCTTATATGCGACCCCTCGAGTATGGACAGCTACTACCTTACATACGACCTCTCTTGTTTGGATAACCACTACCTCACATACGACCTCTCATGTATGAATAACCATTACCTTACATACAACCTCTCATGTTTGGATGACAAATACTATACATGCTACCTCTCATGTATAGATGGCCACTACCTTACCTATAACCTTTCATGTACAGATAGCCAGTACTTTACATGCGACATTTTATTTATGGATGGCCAATAACTTACGAACTCTCATGTATGAATGGCCGCTACATTACGTACATACGATCTCTCATGTATGGAAGTTCATAACCTTACACACGACCTCACATATCACTGCCTTGCATACGACCTATTATGTATGAATTGCTAGTACCTTGTATACAACCTCTTCTGTATTAATTGCTACTACCTCACATACGACCTCTCATATATGAATTGCCACTACCTTAAATGCGACCTCTCATATATGGATGGACACTTCCTAACATACGACCTTCCCTGTATGAATTGCCACTACCTTTCATACGACCTCTTACTTATGGATGGCTACTACCTTACATACGACCTCTTACTTATGGATGGCCATTACCTTACATACGACCTCTCATGGATGGTCTCTACATTACATGTGAGCTCTCATGTAGAGATAGCCACTACCTTAAATGCGACCTCTCATGTATGTATGGCCACTACCTTACATACGACACCTAGAGTATGGTTGACCACTACCTTACATACGACTCCTCACATATGGACAGCTACTACCTTACATATGACCTCTCATGTATAGATGACCACTACCATACATCCTACCTCTCATGTATAGATGGCCACTACCTTACGACCTCTCATGTACAGATAGTCAATTCCTTACATACGAACTCTCATTTATGGATGGCCACTAACTTACAACCTCTCAAGTATGAATGGCCACTGCATTACATACGAACGCTCATGTATGGATGGTCACTGCCATGCATACGACCTAACATGTATAAATGGCCACTACTTTAGATGCATTTTCTCATATATGGATGGCCACTATTTTACATATGACCTCTCATGTATAGATAACTACTACATTACATACGACTTTTCGCGTATGACTCGCCACTACCTTAAATACGACCTCTTACTTATGGATGGCCACTACCTTATATACGACCTCTCAAGTAAGATTTCCACTAAATTACATGTGACCTCTCATGCTTGGATGACCACTACCTTACATGTGACCTCTCATGTCGGGATGTCCACTACCTTACATGCAACCTCCTAAGCATGGATGATCACTTCCTTACATACGACCTGTCATGTTTGGATAACCACTACCTTACATACGACATCTCATGTATGGATGGCCACTACCTTACATGCAATCTCCTAAGTATGAATGGTCACTTCCTTACATACGACCTCTCATGTATGGATAACCACTGAATTACATACATCTCATATATGGATGGCCACTACCTTCCATACAACCTCTCATGAATGAACGGCCACTACCTAACATACGACCTTTCATGTATAAATGACAACTACCTTCCACGCCATCCCAAAAATATGGATTGTCACTACCTTACATAGAAAATTTTATTTATGGATAAAAACTACCAGATACACGACATCTCATGTATGGATGGCCACTATCTTACACTCGGCCTCTCATGTATGGTTGGCCACTACATTACATACGACGTCTCTTATATGGATGGTTACCACCTTCCATGCGACCTCTCGTGTATGGATAATCACTGCCATACATACGATCTCTCATGTATAGTTGGCCACTACCTTAATACGACTTCTGATGTATGGATAATAACCACGTTGCATACGACCTTTTATATTTGGATGGTTTCTACCTTACATACGAATTCTCATGTATACATGGCCACTACCTTACATACGACCTTTTATGTAATAAGGCCACTACCTTACTTTCGACCTTTCATAAATGGATGGGGCACTACCTTAGATACGACCTTTCATGTATGGATTCCCACTACCTTACATAGGACCTCTTAGGGATGATCAGCACCTTACATACGACACCTCATGTATGAAGGCCAGTTCCTTACATTCGACCCCTCATGTATGGTTGACCACTAACTTACATACGACCCCTCGTGCCAGGACAGCTACTACCTTACATACGACCTCTCTTTAATGGATAACCACTACCTCACATACGACCTC
Organism: Panulirus ornatus; assembly: GCF_036320965.1. NCBI lineage: Eukaryota > Metazoa > Arthropoda > Malacostraca > Decapoda > Palinuridae > Panulirus > Panulirus ornatus. Next base: position 19,975,336 of record NC_092261.1, read on the forward strand.
TCATGTATGGATTACCATTACCTTACATACGACATCCTATGTATGGATGACCACTACCATACATGCTACCTCTCATGTATAGATGGCCACTAACTTTCTTACGACCTCTCATGCACAGATAGTCAATGCCTTACATACGACATCTCATTTATGGATGGCCACTAACTTACTTACGACCTCTCATGTATAAATGGCCACAACATTACATACAACCTCCCATGTATGGAGGGTCACTACCTTCCATACGACCTCACTTGTATAGATGGCCATTACCTTACATGCGACTTCTCATATATGGATGGCCACTGCCTTACGTACGAACTATTATCTTTGAATTGCTAATACCTTGCATACGACCTCTCATGTATTAATTGCCACTACCTTACATACAACCTCTCATGTATGAATTGCGACTACCTTACATGCGACCTCTCATGTATGGTTGGCCGCTACCTTACATACGACCTCTCACACATGGATAACCACTACATTACATACGACCTTTCAGTATGAATCGCCACTACCTTACATACGACATTTTACTTATGGATGGCCACTACCTTACATGAGACCTCTCATGTATAGATTTCCACTATCTTACATGTTACCTCACATGCATGGATGGCCACTTCCTTACATGTGACCTTTCATGTAGGGATGGCCACTAACTTATATACGATTTCTCATGTATGGATGGCCACTAATATACATATGACCTTCTAGGTATGGATGGCCACTTCTTTACATGCTACCTCGCATGCATATATAACCACTACCTTACATACAACATCTCATGAATGGATGGCCTCTACCTAACATGCGACTTCATGAATGGAAGAACACTACCTTATATTCGAATTAACACGTGTATATGGCCATTACCTTACATATGACCGTCCATGTATGGATGGCCACTACCTTACATACAATCTTTCATGCATTAACGGCCACTTCCTTACATACGACCTCTCTTGTATGTATGACCACTACCTTACATACGACCCCTCATGTGTGGTTGACCACTACCTTATATAGGACCCCCTCGTGTATGGACAGCTACTACCTTACATACCACTTCTCTTATATTGATAACCACTACCTCACATAAGACCTCTCATATATGGATAACCATTACCTTACATACGACCTCTCATATATGGATGACCACTAGAATACATGCTACCTCTCATGTATAGATGGCCACTACCATACGACCTCTCATGTACAGATAGTCAAATCCTAACATACGAGCTCTCATTTATGGATGGCCACTAACTTACAACCTCTCATGTATGAATGGCCTATACATTATATACGACCTCTCATGTATGGATGGTCACTGCCTTGCATACTACCTGACATGTATAAATGGCCACTGCCTTAGATGCAACTACATTACATACGAGCTTTCATGTATGATTCGCCACTACCTTAAATACGACCTCTAACTTATGGATGGCCACTATCTTACATACAACCACTCTTGTATCGATTTCCACTATCTTGCAGGTAACTTCTCATACATGGATGATCATTACCTTACACGTGACCTCACATTTAGGGATTGCCACTACCTTACATATGACCTCTCACGTATGGATAGCCACTACCTTACATGCAACCTCTCATGCATGGAAGGACACTATCTTATATTCGAACTCTCGTATGTGTATGGCCACCACCTTGCATACGACCTTTCATGTATGGATGGCCACTACCTCAAATACAACCTCTCATGAATGAACGGCCATTATCTTACATACGACCTTTCATGTATAGATGCAACTAACTTGAACGCTATCTCAAAAATATGGATTGCCACTACCTTCCATACAACCTTTCATGTATGGATAAAAACTACCTTACATACGACCTTATGTGTATGGATGGTCACTACCTTGCATACGACCTCACTTGTATAAATATCCACTACCTTACATGCGATTTCTCATATATGAATGGCCACTACCCTGCATATGAACTATTATGTATGAATTGCCAATACCTTGTATACAACCTCTCCTGTATTAATTGCTCCAACCTTACGTACGACCTCTCATGTATGAATTGCCACTACCTTAAATGCGACCTCTCATGTATGGATGGACACTTCCTACCACACGACCTTTCATATATGAATCGCCACAACCTTACATGCGACCTCCTTCTTATGGATAGCCACTAACCTACATACGACCTCTTACTTATGGAAGACCATTACCTTACATACGATCTCTCAGGTATAGACATCCACTATCATACATGTGAACTCTCATGCATGGATGGCCACTAAATTACATGTGAGCTCTAACGTAGGGATGGCCACTACCTTACATACGACTTCTCATGTATGGATGGCCACTACCTTACATACGACACCTAGAGTATGGTTGACCACTACCCTACATACGACCCCTCATGTATGGACAACTGCTACCTTACATATGACCTCTCATGTATAGATGACCACTACCATACATCCTACCTGTCATGTATAGATGGCCACTACCTTCCGACCTCTCATGTACAGATAGTCAATTCCTTACATACGAACTCTCGTTTACGGATGGCCACCGACTTACTAATGGCCACTACTTATGAATGGCCACTGCATTACATACGAACTCTCATGCATGGATGGTCACTGCCTTGCATACAGCTTCACATGTACAAATGGCCAATACCTTCGATGCATTTTCTGATATATGGACGGCCACTATCTTACATACGACCTCTTATGTATGGATAACCACTACATTACATAGGACCTTTCATGTATGATTCGCCACTACCTTATATACGATCTCTTACTTATGGATGGCCAATACCTTACATACGACCTCTCATGTATAGATTTCCACTGAATTAAATGTGACCTCTCATGCATGGATGACCACTACCTTATATGTGACCTCTCATGTAGGGATGTCCACTACCTTACATGCAACCTCCTAAGTATGGATGGTCACTTCCTTACATACGACTTCTCATGTATGGATAACCACTATCTTACATACGACATCTCATGGGTGGATGGCCACTACCTTACATGCAACCTCTCATGTATGGAAGGACACTACCTTATATTCGAGCTCTCATATGTGTATGGCCACCACCTTATATACGACCTTTCATATATGGATTGCCACTACCTTATATACAACCTCTCATGAATGAACGGCCATTACCTTACATACGACCTTTCATGTACAGATGCAACTACCTTGCACGCAATCCCAAAAGTATGGATTGCCAGTACCTAACATACAACCTTTCATTTATGGATAAAAACTTCCTTACGTACGACCTCTCAAGTATGGATGGCCACTACCTTACACTCGGCCTCTCATTAATGGATGGCCACTACATTACGTACAATCTACCCGTGTATATTCAGTACAGATGATGTTTTAGTCTAATCGTGTATACTCGTCACTTGTAATGTTTTGGTCTACCCGTGTATACTCAGCACAGGTGATGTTTTGGTCTGCTCGTGTATATTCACCACATGTGATATGTTGGTCTACTCGTGTATACTCATCACTAATGATGTTTTATTCTACTCCTGTATACTGAGCATAGGTGATGTTTTGCTCTACTCGTGTATACTCAGAACAGGTTGTTTCGTCTACACATGTATGCGCGGCATAGGTGATGTGTTGGTGTACTCGAATGCGTATACTCAAAACTGCTGATGTTTTGGTGTAGTCGTGTACGCTCAGCATCGTTGATGTTTTGGTCTACTCGTGTATACTCAGCACAGGTGATGTTTTAGTCTACTCATATACACTCAGCACAGTTGATGTTTTAGTCTCCTCGTGTACACTTATCACAGGTGAGGTTTTGGTCTGCTCATGTATACCTAGCACAGGTGATGTTTTGGTCTACTCTTGTATACTCAGAATAGATGATGTTTTCGTCTACTCGTGTATACTCAGCACAGGTGATGCTTTCGTCTACTCGTGTATACACAGCGCATGTGATGTTTGGTCTACTCGTGTATACTCATCACACGTGATGTTGTGGTATACTCGTGTATAGTCAGCTTTGGTGTTGCTTTTGTCTACTCGTGTATACTCAGCACAGCTGATGTTTTGGTCTAATCGTGTATACTCATCACAGGTAATATTTTGGGCTACTCGTGGATACTCAGCACAGGTGATGTTTTGGTCTGCTCGTGTACACTCCGCACAGGTGATATGTTGCTCTACTCGTGTATACTCACCACGGGTGATGTTTTATTCTACTCGTGTATACTCAGCATAGGTGATGTTTAGTTCTAATCATGTATACTCAGTACAGGTTGTTATAATCTCGTGTATACTCAGCACAGGTGATGCTTTGGTCTGCTCGTGTATATTCAGGACAGGTGATATTTCGGTCTACTTGTGTATACTTAGCACAGGAGATGTTCTTTCTTATCGTGCATTCTCAGCACAGGTGACTTTTGGTCTACTCGTGTATACTCAGCACAGGTAATGCTTTGGTCTACTCCCTTCTACTTAGCACAGGTGATGTTTTTGTCTACTTGTGTATACTCAGCACATATGATGTTTTGGTCTACTCGTGTACATTCAGCATAGGTGATATTTTGGTCTACTCGGGTATACTCAGCATAGGCGGTTTTGGTCAACACGTTTATGCTCAGCACAAGACATGCGTTGGTCTATTCGTGTATACTCAGCACAGGTTTTTTTGGCCTACTCGCGTGTACTCAGCACATGTGATTTTTGGTCTACTTGTGTATGCTTATCACAGGTGATGTTTTCGTGTATACGTCTATACTCATCACATTTGATGTTTTGTCTAATGGTATATACTCAGTATAGGTGATGCTTTGGTCAACTCGTGTATACTTAACACAGGTGATGTTTTGGTCCGCTCGTGTATACTCATCATAGGTGATATTTTCGTTTACTCGTCTATACGCATCGTATTTGATGTTTTGTACTACTAGTGTATACTCAGCATAGCTGATGCTTTGGTCTACTCGTGTATTCTCAGCACAAGCGATGTTTTCGTATATTCATGTATACTCAGCGGAGGTGATTTTTTGGCCTACCATTGTATACTCAGCACAGGTGATGTTTTTGTATACTCATGTATACTCAGCATAGGTGATGTTTTGGCTTACTTGTGTATACTCAGCGCAGGTAATACTGGTCTACACTTGTATGTGCAGCACAGGTAATGTGTTGGTCTACTCGTGTATACTCAGCACAGGTGATATTTTGGTCTACTCGTGTATACTCATTACTGGTGATGTTTTGGTCTATTCGTATATAATCAGAACAGATGATGTTTTGGGCTCCTCGTATATACTCATCACAGGTGATCTTTTGGTCTCCTCATGTATACCCAACACAGGTGATGTTTTGGTCTGTTCGTGTATACTCAGAATAGATGATGTTTTCGTCTACTCGTGTATAATCAGCACAGATGATTTTTTCGTCTACGCGTGAATACATAGCTCAGGTGATGAGTTGGTCTACTCGTGTATACTCGTCACATGTGATCTTTTGGTATACTCGTGTATACTCAGCATTGGTGATGCTTTTGTCTACTCGTGTATACTCAGCACAGGTGATGTTTTGGTCTAATCGTGTATACTCATCAAAGGTAATATTTTGGGCTACTCGTGGATACTCAGCACAAGTGATGCTTTGGTCTGCTCGTGTATACTCAGCACAGACATTATGTTGGTCTATTCGTATATACTCACCGCGGGTGATGTCTTATTCTACTCGTGTATACTCAGCATAGGTGATGTTTTGTTGTACTCGTGCATACTCAGTACAGGTTGTTTTGATTTCATGTATACTCAGCACAGGTGATGCTTTGGTCTACTCGTGTATTTTCAACACAGGTGATATTTCTGTCTACCTGTGTATACTTAGCACAGGTGATGTTTTTGCTTACTTGTGTATACTTAGCACATATGATCTTTTAGTCTACTCGTGTATATTTAGCATAGGTGATATTTTGGTCTACTCGTGTATACTCAGCATAGGTGGTTTTGGTCAACACATCTATGCTCAGCACAAGACATGTGTTGGTCTATTCATGTAAACTCAGCACAGATGTTTTTTGGCCTACTCGTATATACTCAGGACAAGTGATGTTTGGTCTACTTGTGTATACTCATCACAGGTGAAGTTTTCGTGTGCACGTCTATACTCATCGCATTTGATGTTTTGGTCTAAAGGTGTATACTCAGCATAGGTGATGCTTTGGTCAACTCGTGTATGCTTGACACAGGTGATGTTTTGGTCTGCTCGTGTATACTCATCATAGGTGATGTTTTCGTTTACTCGTCTATACGCATCGTATTTGATGTTTTGGACAACTAGTGTATAATTTGCACAGGTAATGCTTTGGTCTACTCGTGTATTCTCAGCACAGGTTCTGTTTTGGTCTATTCATGTATACTCAGTAGAGGTGATTATTTGTTCTGCCAGTGTATACTCAGCACAGGTGATGTTTTCGTCTACTCATATTTACTCAGCATAAGTGATGTTTTGGTTTACTTGTGTATATTCAGCATAGATAATCTTGGTCTACACATGTATGCACAGCAAAGGTAATGTGTTGGTCTCCTCGTGTATACTCAGCGCAGGTGATATTTTGGTCTATTCGTGTATACTCAGCACAGATGATGTTTTGGTCTACTCGTGTATACTCATTACAGGTGATATTTTGGTCAATCGTATATAATCAACATAGATGATGTTTTGGGGCTCCTCGTATATACTTATCACAGGTGATGTTTTCGTCAACTCATGTATACCCAGCACAGGTGATGTTTTGGTGTATTCGTGTATACTCAGCATAGATGATGTTTTCGTCTACTCGTGTATAATCAGCACAGGTGATGTTTTTGACTACTCGTGTATGCATAGCTCAGGTGATGAGTTGGTCTACTCGTGTATACTCGTCAGATGTGATCTTTTGGTATACTCGTGTATACTCAGCATTGGTGATGCTTTTGTTTACTCGTGTATACTCAGCACAGGTGGTGTTTAGGTCTAATCGTATATACTCATCACAGGTAATATTTTGGGCTACTCCTGGATACTCAGCACAGGTGATGATTTGGTCCGCTCGTGTACACTCAGCACAGGTGATATGTTGGTCTACTCGTGTATATTCACCACGGGTGATGTTTTATTCTACTCGTGTATACTCACCATAGGTCATGTTTTGTTCTACTCGTGTATACTCAATACAGGTTTTTTGATCTCGTGTATACTCAGCACAGGTGATGCTTTGGTCTACTCGTGTATATTCAGCACAGGTGATATTTCGGTCTACTTGTGTATACTTAGCACAGGTGATTTTTTTTTTCTTACCGTGTATACTCAGCACAGGTGACTTTTGGTCTACTCGTGTATATTCAGCACAGGTGTTGCTTTGGTCTACTCCCTTCTACTCACCACAGGTGATGTTTTTGTTTACTTGTGTATCCTCAGCACATATGATGTTTTGGTCTACTCATGTATATTCAGCATAGGTGATAATTTGGTCTACTTGTGTATACTCAGCATAGGTGGTTTTGGTCAACACGTCTATGCTCAACACAAGACATGTGTTGGTCTATTCGTGTATACTCAGCACAGATGTTTTTTGGCCTACTCGTGTATACTCATCACATTTGATGTTTTGGTCTACTTGTGTATACTCATCACAGGTGAAGTTTTCGTGTGCACGTCTATACTCATCACATTTGATGGTTTGGTCTAAAGGTGTATACTCAGCATAGGTGATGCTTTGGTCAACTCGTGTATACTCATCATAGGTGATGTTTTCGTTTACTCGTCTATACGCATCGTATTTGATGTTTTGGTATACTCATCATAGGTGATGTTTTCGTTTACTCGTCTATACGCATCGTATTTGATGTTTTGGACAACTAGTGTATAATTTGCACAGGTAATGCTTTGGTCTACTCGTGTATTCTCAGCACAGGTTCTGTTTTGGTCTATTCATGTATACTCAGTAGAGGTGATTATTTGTTCTGCCAGTGTATACTCAGCACAGGTGATGTTTTCGTCTACTCATATTTACTCAGCATAAGTGATGTTTTGGTTTACTTGTGTATATTCAGCATAGATAATATTGGTCTACACATGTATTCACAGCAAAGGTAATGTGTTGGTCTCGTGTATACTCAGCACAGATGATGTTTTGGTCTACTCGTGTATACTCATTACAGGTGATATTTTGGTCAATCGTATATAATCAACATAAATGATGTTTTGGGGCTCCTCGTATATACTTATCACAGGTGATGTTTTCGTCAACTCATGTATACCCAGCACAGGTGATGTTTTGGTGTATTCGTGTATACTCAGCATAGATGATGTTTTCGTCCACTCGTGTATAATCAGCACAGGTGATGTTTTTGACTACTCGTGTATGCATAGCTCAGGTGATGAGTTGGTCTACTCGTGTATACTCGTCAGATGTGATCTTTTGGTATACTCGTGTATACTCAGCATTGGTGATGCTTTTGTTTACTCGTGTATACTCAGCACAGGTGGTGTTTAGGTCTAATCGTATATACTCATCACAGGTAATATTTTGGGCTACTCCTGGATACTCAGCACAGGTGATGATTTGGTCCGCTCGTGTACACTCAGCACAGGTGATATGTTGGTCTACTCGTGTATATTCACCACGGGTGATGTTTTATTCTACTCGTGTATACTCACCATAGGTCATGTTTTGTTCTACTCGTGTATACTCAGTACAGGTTTTTTGATCTCGTGTATACTCAGCACAGGTGATGCTTTGGTCTACTCGTGTATATTCAGCACTGGTGATATTTCGGTCTACTTGTGTATACTTAGCACAGGTGATTTTTTTTCATTACCGTGTATACTCAGCACAGGTGACTTTTGGTCTACTCGTGTATATTCAGCACAGGTGTTGCTTTGGTCTACTCCCTTCTACTCACCACAGGTGATGTTTTTGTTTACTTGTGTATACTCAGCACATATGATGTTTTGGTCTACTCATGTATATTCAGCATAGGTGATATTTTGGTCTACTCGTGTATACTCAGCATAGGTGGTTTTGGTCAACACGTCTATGCTCAGCACAAGACATGTGTTGGTCTATTCGTGTATACTCAGCACAGATGTTTTTTGGCCTACTCGTGTATACTCAGCACATTTGATGTTTTGGTCTACTTGTGTGTGCTCATCACAGGTGAAGTTTTCGTGTGCACGTCTATACTCATCACATTTGATATTTTGGTCTAAAGGTGTATACTTAGTATGGGTGATGCTTTGGTCAACTCGTGTATACTTAGCACAGGTGATGTTTTGGTCTGCTCGTGTATACTCATCATAGATGATGTTTTCTTTTGCTCGTCTATATGCATCGTAGTTCATGTTTTGGACCACTAATGTATACTCAGCATAGATGATGCTTTGGTCTACTCGTGTATTCTCAGCACAGGTGATGTTTTGATCTATTCATGAATACTCAGTAGAGGTAACTTTTGGGTCTACCAGTGTATACTCAACACAGGTGATGTTTTTGTCTACTCATATATACTCAGCATAGGTGATGTTTTGGCTTACTTGTGTATACTCAGCACAGGTAATATTGGTCTACACTTGTTTGCACAGCACAGGTAATGTGTTGGTCTACTCGTATATACACAGCACAGGTGACATTTTGGTCTACTCGTGTATATTCAGCACAGATGATGTTTTGGTCAACTCGTGTATACTCATTACAGGTGATGTTTTGGTCTATTCGTATATAATCAGCACATATGATGTTTTGGTCTCCTCGTATATACTTATCACAGATGATGTTTTGGTTTACTCGTGTATACCCAGCACAGGTGATGTTTTGGTTTATTCGTGTATACTCAGCATAGATGATGTTTTCGTCTACTCGTGTATAATCAGCAAAGGTGATGTTTTTGTCTACTCGTGTATACTTAGCTCAGGTGATGAGTTGGTCTACTCGTGTATACTCGTCAGATGTGATCTTTTGGTATACTCGTGTATACTCAGCATTGGTGATGCTTTTGTTTACTCGTGTATACTCAGCACAGGTGATGTTTAGGTCTAATCGTGTATACTCATCACAGGTAATATTTTAGGCTACTCGTGTATACTCAGCACAGGTGATGCTTTGGTCCGCTCGTGTATATTCAGACAGGTGATATGTTGGTCTACTCGTGTATACTCACCACGGGTGATGTTTTATTCTACTCGTGTATACTCACCATAGGTGATGTTTTGTTCTACTCGTGTATACTCAGTAAAGGTTGTTTTGATCTCGTGTATACTCAGCATAGGTGATGCTTTGGTCTACTCGTTTATATTCAGGACAGGTGATATTTCGGTCTACCTGTGTATACATAGCACAGGTTATTTTTTCTTATCGTGTATACTCAGCACAGGTGACTTTTGGTCTACTCGTGTATACTTAGCACAGGTGTTGCTTTGGTCTACTCCTTTCTACTCAGCACAGGTGATGTTTTTGTTTACTTGTGTATACTCAGTACATATGATGTTTTGGTCTACTCATGTATATTCAGCATAGGTGATATTTTGGTCTACTCGTGTATACTCAGCATAGGTGGTTTTGGTCAACACGTCTATGCTCAGCACAAGACATGTGTTGGTCTATTCGTGTATACTCAACACAGATGTTTTTTGGCCTACTCGTGTATACTCAGCACATTTGATATTTTGGTCTACTTGTGTGTGCTCATCACAGGTGAAGTTTTCGTGTGCACGTCTATACTCATCACATTTGATGGTTTGGTCTAAAGGTGTATACTCAGCATAGGTGATGCTTTGGTCAACTCGTGTATGCTTAACACAAGTTATGTTTTGGTCTGCTCGTGTATACTCATCATAGGTGATGTTTTCGTTTACTCGTCTATACGCATCGTATTTGATGTTTTGGACAACTACTGTATAATTTGCACAGGTAATGCTTTGGTTTACTCGTGTATTCTCAGCACGTGATGTTTTGGTCTATTCATGTATACACAGTAGAGGTGACTTTTTGGTCTACCAGTATATATTCAGCACAGGTGATGTTTTTGTCTACTCATGTATACTCAGCTTAGGTGATGTTTTGTTTTACTTGTGTATACTCAGCACAGGTAATCTTGGTCTACACTTGTATGCACAGCAAAGTAATGTGTTGGTCTACTCGTGCATACTCAGCACAAGTGATATTTTGGTCTATTCGTGTATACTCAGCACAGATGATGTTTTGGTCTACTCGTGTATACTCATTACAGGTGATGTTTTGGTCTATTCTCATATACTCGGCACAGGTGATGTTTTGGGCTCCTCGTGTATACTTATCACAGGTGATGTTTTCGTCTACTCATGTATACCAAGCACAGGTGATGTTTTGGTCTATTTGTGTATACTCAGAATAGATGATGTTTTCGCCTACCCGTGTATAATCAGCACAGGTGATGTTTTAGTCTACTGGTGTATACATAGCGCATGTGATGAATTGGTCAACTCGTGTATACTCGTCACATGTGATCTTTTGGTATAATCGTGTATACTCAGCATTGGTGATGTTTAGGTCTAATCGTGCATACTCACATGTAATATTTTGGGCTACTCGTGGATACTCAGCACAGGTGATGTTTTGGTCTGTTCGTGTATACTCAGCACAGGTGATATGTTGGGCTACTCGTGTATACTCACCACGGGTGATGTTTTATTCTACTCGTGTATACTCAGCATAAGTGATGTTTGTTCTACTCGTGTATACTCAGTACAGGTTGTTTTGATCTCGTGTATACTCAGCACAGGTGATGCTTTGGTCTACTCGCGTGTTCTCATCACAGGTGATGCCTTTGTCTACTCGGTTATACTTAGCACAGATGATGTTTTGGTCTACTTCTGTATATTCAGTATAGGTGATATTTTGGTCTGCTCTTGTATACTCAACAAAGGTGATGTTTTTGTCTACTCGTGTATACTTAGCACAGGTGAAGTTTTGGTCTACTCGAGTATATTCATCATAGGTGATGTTTTGGTCTAATCGTGTCTACTTGTCATATATGATGTTTTGGTCTTCTCGTGTATACTCAGCATCGGTGATGCTTTGGTCTACTCGTGTATACTCAGCACAGGTGATGTTTTGGTCTACTCATGTATTCACAAGACAGGTGATGTTTTTGTCTACTCGTTTATACTCAGCACACATGATGTTTTGGTTTACTCTTGTATACTCGTTTATGATTATACTCGTGTATGATTAGCAAAGTTGATGTTTTCGTCCACTCGTGTATATCTATCATAGGTGATGTTTTTGTCTACTCGTTTACATTCATCAGAGGTGATATTTTGGTCTAGTCGTGTACACTCATCACAGATGTTTTGGTCTACTCGTGTGTACTCAGCACATGTGATGCCCTGGTCTACTCGTGTGTACTCATCACAGGTGATGTTTCCGTCTACTCATGTATACTCAGCATAGGATATGTTTTGGTTTACTTGTGTATACTCAGCACAGGTGATATTTTTCTACACTTGTATGCTCAGCACAGGTGATGTGCTGGTCTAGTCGTGTATATTCACCACAGATGGTGTTTTGGTCTGCTCGTGTATAATCATTACAGGTGATGTTTTGGTCTATTCGTTTATACTCAGCATTGGTAATGCTTTCCTCTACTCGTGTATACTTATACAGGTGAAGTTTTGGTATAATCGTGTATATTCATCTCATGTAATGTTTTGGTCTACTCGTGTATACTCAGTACTGGTGATGTTTACGTCTGCTCGTGTATACTCATCACTGATATGTTGGTCTACTCATGTATACTCAGCACCAGTGATATGTTGGTCTACTCGTGTATACTCACCACTAATGATGTTTTATTCTACTCTTGTATACTCAGCATAGGTGATGGTTTGTTCTACTCGTGTATACTCAGTACAAGTTGTTTTGGTTTACACGTGTATGCGCAGCATAGGTGATGTGTTGGTATACTCGTATGAGTATACTCAGCTCAGCTCGTGCTTTGGTCTATTCGTGTATGCTTAGCATAAGTGATGCTTTGGTGTATTCGTGTATACTCAACTCAGGTGATGTTTTGGTCTATTCGTATATACTTAACACAGGTGATGTTTTTATGTACTCGTGTATACTCATCACAGTTGACGTTTTGGTCTACTTATGTATACCTACACAGGTGATGTTTTGGTCTACTCGTGTTTACTCAGCATAGAGGATGTTTTCGTCTACTCGTGTATACTCAGCATAGGTTATGTCTTTGTCTACTCGTGTTTACTTAGCACAGATGATATTTTGGTCTACTAATGTATACTCATCACATATGATGTTTTGGTATACTCGTGTATACTCAGCATTGGAAATGCTTTTGTCTACTCGTGTATACTCAGCACAGGTGATGTTTTGTCTAATCGTATATACTCATCACATGTAATATTTAAACTCGTGGATACTCAGCACAGGAGAGTTTTGGTATTCTCGTGTATACTCAGCCCAGGTGATATGTTTTCTACTCGTGTATACTCAGCACGGATGATGTTTTATTTTACTCGTGTATACTCAGCATAGGTGATGCTTTGTTCTACTCATGTATACTCAGTACAAGTTCTTTTGGTCTACTCGTGATTTCTCAGCACAGGTGATGCTTTGGTCTACTCGCGTCTACTCAGCACAGGTGATGCTTTTCCCTACTCGTGTATACTCAGCACCGATTATGTTTTGGTGTACACGTGTATATTCAGCATAGGTGATACTTTGGTGTACTCGTGAATACTCAGCATAGGTGGTTTTGGTCTACACGTGCATGCTCAAAATAAGTAATGTTTTGGCCTACTCGTGTATACTCAGCACAGGTGATGTTTTGGTCTACTTGCGCATACTCATCACAGGTGATGTTTTCGTGTACTCGTCTATACTCATCACATTTCATGTTTCGGTTTACTCGTGTATACTCAGCATAGGTGATGCTTGAGTCTACTCGTGTATACTTAACACAGGTGATGTTTTGGTCTACTCGTGTATACTTATCACAGGTGATGTTTTCCTGGACTCGTCTATACTCATCAAATTTGTTTTTTTGGTCTACTCGTGTATACTCAGCATAGGTGATGCTTAGGTCTACTCGTGTATACTCAGCACAGGTGATGTTTTGGTCTACTCGTGTATACTCAGCACAGGTTATGTTTAGGTCTACTCATGTATACCCAAGAGAGGTGATGTTTTGGTCTACTCGTGTATACTCAGCACAGATGATATTTTGGTTTACAATTGCATTCTAAACACAGGTGATGCCTTGGTCTACTCGTGTATAATTAGCAAAGGTGATGTTTTGGTCCACTCTTGTATATTCATCATAGGTGCTGTTTTTGTCTATTCGTTTATACTCATCACAAGTGATGATTCGGTCTACTCATGTATACTCAGCACAGGTGATATTTTGGTCTACTCGTGTATACTCAGCAGAGATGATGTTTTGTCTACTCATGTATACTCATCACAGGTGATGATTTGGTCTACTCGTGTATACTCAGCATTAGTGATCCTTTGCTCTACTCGTGTATACTCGGTACAGGTGATGTTTTGGTCTATCGTGTATACTCATCACAGGTAATGTTTTGGTCTACTCGTGTATACTCAGCACAGGTGATGATTTGATCTACTCGTGTATACTCAGCATTGGTGATCCTTTGCTTTACTCGTGTATACTCGGTACAGGTGATGTTTTGGTCTAATCGTGTATACTCATCACAGGTATTGTTTTGGTCTACTCGTGTATACTCAGCATAGGTGATGTTTTGGTCTGCTTGTATATACTCGGCATGAGTGATATTTTGTTCTACTCGTGTATACTCAGTATAGGTTGTTTTGGTCAACACGTCTATGCACAGCATAGGTGATGTGTTTGTCTACTCCTATGCGTATACTCAACACAGCTGATGCTTTGGTGTAGTCGTGCATGCTCAGCGTAGGTGATGATTTGGTCTACTTGTATATACTCAGCACAGGTGATGTTTTGGTTTACTTGTATATACTCAGCACAGGTGATGTTTTGGTCTCCTCGTATATACTCATCACAGGTGACGTTTTGGTCTACTCATGTATACCCAGCACAGGTGATTTTTGGTCTACTTGTGTATACTCAGCATAGGTGATGTTTTCGTCTACTCATGTATACTCAGTACAGAAAATGTTTTTGTCTACTAATGAATACTTATCACAGGTGATGTTTTGGCCTACTCTTGTATGCTCAGCATTGGTGAGGCTTTTGTCTACTCGTGTATACTCAGCACAGGTCATGTTTTGGTCTAATCGTGTATACTCATCACAGGTAATATATTGGGCTGGTGATGTTTTCTTCTACTCATGTATACTCAGTACAGAAAATGTTTTTGTCTACTAGTGTATACTTATCACAGGTGATGTTTTGGCCTATTCTTGTATGCTCAGCATTGATGAGGCTTTTGTCAACTCGTGTATACTCAGCACAGGTCAAGTTTTGGTCTAATCGTGTATACTCATCACAGGTAATATATTGGGCTACTCGTTGATACTCAGCACAGGTGATGTTTTGGTCTACTCATGCACACTCAACACAGGCGATGTTTTGGTCTACTCTTGTATACTCAGCAAAGATGATGTTTTGGTCTACTCGTGTATTCTGAGCACAAGTGATGTTCTGGTCTTCTCGTATATACTCAGCACAGGTGATGTTTTGCTCTACTCGTGTATAATTAGAACACGTGATGTTTTGGTCCACTCGTGTATTCTCATCAAAGGTGATGTTTTGCCTACTTGTTTATACTCATCACAGGTGATATTTTGGTTGAATCGTGTATACTCATCACAGGTGATGTTTTGGTCTTCTTGTGTATACTCTGCACAGGTGATGACCTGGTCTACTCGTGTATACTTAGCACAAATGATGTTTTGGTCTAATCATGTATACTCAGCATGGGTGATGTTTTGGTTCACTCATGTATACTCAGTACATGTAATTTTGGTCTACACTTGTATGCTCAGCACAGGTGATGTGTTGGCCTACTCATATATACGCAGCACAGGTGATATTTTGTTCTACTCGTGTATACTCAGTACAGATGATGCTTTTGTGTACTTGTGTATACTCATCACATTTGATATTTTGGTCTACTCATGTATACTCAGCACAGGTGATGCTTTGGTTTACTTTTGCATGCTCTACACAGGCTAGGTTTTCGTCTACTCGTGCATACTCAGCACAGGTGATGTTTTGGTCTACTTTTTCATACTTAGCACAGGTGATGTTTTGGTCTGCTCGTGTACACTCAGCACAGATGACATGTTGGTCTACTCGTGTATACTCACCACTAATGTTGTTTTATTCTGCTCGTGTATACTCAGCATAGGTGATCTTTCGTTCTACTCGTGTATACTCAGTACAGGTCGTCTTGGTCTACACGTGTATGCGCAGATAGGTGATGTGTTGGTCTACTCGTATTCGTATGCTCAACACAGCTGATGTTTTGGTCTAGTCGTGTATGCTCAGCATAGGTGATGTTTTGGTCTACTCGTATATACTCAGCAAAGATGACGTTTTGGTCTACTCGCATATACTCAGTACAGGTGATGTTTTGGTCTACTCATGCAAACCCAATACAGGTGATATTTTGTTCAACTCATGCACACTCAACACAGGTGATGTTTTGGTCTACTCTTGTATACTCGGCACAGGTGATGCTTTGGTCTACTCGTGTATACTGAACACAGGCGATGTTTTGGTCTACGCGTGTAAACTCAGCACAGGTGATGTTTTGTTCTACTCGTGTATAATTAGCACAGGTAATGTTTTGGTCCACTCGTGTACACTCATCTCATTTGATGTTTTGGTCTACTCATGTACACCCAGCTCAGGTGATGTTTTGGTCTACTCTTGAATACTCAGCATAGATGATCTTTTCGTCTACTCGTGTATATTCAGCACAGTTGATGTTTTTGTCTACTCGTGTATACATAGCACAGGTGATATTTTGGTCTACCGTGTATAATCATCACATGTGATGTATTTATCTATTCGTGTATACTCAGCATCGTTGGTGCTTTCGTCTACTCGTGTATATTCAGGACATGTGATGTTTTGGTCTAATCGTATATACCCATTACAGGTAATATTTTGGGCTACTTGTGGATACTCAGACAGGTGATGTTTTGATCTGATCGTGTATACTCAGCAATGTGATATGTTGGTCTACTCGTGTATACTCACCACGGATGATGTTTTATTCTACTCGTGTATACTTAGCATAGGTGATGTTTTGTTCTACTCGTGTATACTCAGTACAGGTTGTTTTGGTCTACTCGTGTATGCACAGGTGATGCTTTGGTCTACTCCCTTCTACTCAGCACAGGTGATGCTTTTGTCTACTCGTGTATACTAATCACAGATTATGTTTTGGTCTACTCGTGCATATGCAGCATAGGTGATATGTTGGTCTACTCGTGTATACTCAGCACAGGTGATGTTTTTGTCTACTCGTTTATATTTAGCACAACTGATGTTTTAGTCCTCTTCTGTAAACTCATCACAGGTGATGTTTTGGTCTACACGTGTATATTCATCATATCTGATGTTTTGGTCTATTAGTGTATACTTAGCATAGGTGATCCTTTGGTATACTCGGGTATACTCAGCACAGGTGATGTTTTGGTCTACTCTTGTATACTCAGGACAGGTAATGTTTTGGTCTACTCATGTAAACTCATCACAGGTGATGTTTTGGTCTACTCATGCACACCCAACACAGGTGATGTTTTGGTCTGCTCATGTACATTCAACACAGGTGATGTTTTTGTCTACTATTGTATACTCAGCACAGGTGATGTTTTGTTCTACTCGTGTATACTAAGCACAGGTGATGTTTTGGTTTTCTTGTGTATACTCAGCACAGGTTATGATTTGTTCTACTCGTGCATAATTAGCACAGGTGATGTTTTGCTCCACTCTTGTATACTCATCATAGGTGATGTTTTGTCTACTTGTTTATACTCATCACATGTGATGTTTTGGTCTAATCGGGTATACTCATCACAGGTGATGTTTTCGTCCTCTCGTGTATACTTAGCACAGATGATGACCTGGTCTACTCGTGTATACTCATCACAAGTGATGTTTTGGTCTACTCATTATACTCAGCATGGGTGATGTTTTGGTTCATTCGTGTATACTCACCACATGTAATTTTGGTCTACACGCGTATGCTCAGCACAGGTGATGTGTTGGTCTACTCGTATATACTCAGCACAGGTGATATTTTGGTCTATTCGTGTATACTTAGCACAGATGATGTTTTGGTGTACTCGTGTATACTCATCACATTTGAAGCTTCGTTCTACTCGTGTATACTCAGCATGTGATGGTTTGGTTTACTCTTGTATACTCATCATAGGTGATGTTGTGGTCTACTCGTGTATACTCAGCATAGGTGATGTTTTAATCTACTCGTGTATTTTCAGCAAAGGTGGGTTTGGTCTACACGTGTATGCTAAGCAGAGGTGATGTTTTGGTCTACTCGTGTATAATCAGCGCGGTTGATGTTTTGGTCTACTAGTGTATACTCAGCATAGGTGATGTTTTGATCTACTCGTGTATACTCAGCACAAGTTATGTTTTGGTCTGCTCTTGTATACTCAATACAGGTGAAGTTTTGTTCTACTCGTTCTACAGGTGATGTTTTGGCCTACTCGTTTATACTCCTCACAGGTGATGCTTTGGTCTACTCGCGTCTACTCAGCAGAGGTGATCATTTTGTGTACTCGTGTATACTCAGCACAGATGATGTTTTGTTCTACTCGTGCATACTCAGCACAGGTGATGTTTTGGTCTACTTGTGTATACTCAGCACAGGTGATGTTTTGTTCTAATTGTGTATACTCAGCACAGGTGACGTTTTTGTCTACTCGTATATACTCAGCACAGGTGATGCTTTGGTCTACTTGCGTCTACTCAGCACAGGTTTTGTTTTCGTCCTACTCGTGTATACTCAGCACATATGATGTTTTAGTCTACTCGTGTATATTCAGCATAGGTGATATTTTGGTCAACTCGTGTATACTCAGCATAGGTGGTTTTGATCTGTACGTGTACGCTCAGCAGAGGCGATGTGTTGGTCTACTCGTGTATACTCAGCACAGGTGATGCTTTAGTCTACTCGTGTATACTCAGCACTGGTGATGTTTTGGTCTACTCGTATACACGTAGCACAGGTAATTTTTTGTCTACACGTGTATACTTAGCACAGGTGATGTTTTGGTCTACTCGTGTATACTCATCATAGGTGATGTTTAGGTCTACTCGTGTATGCTCTGCATAGATGATGTTTTGGTCTATTCGGTTATACTCAGCACAGGTGATGTGTTGGTCCACTCGTGTATACTCTGCACATGTGATGCTTTGGTCTACTCGTGTATACTCAGCATAAATGATGTATTGATCTACTCGTGTATACTCAGCACAGATGATGTTTGGTCTACTCGTGTTTACTCATCACAGTTGATGTTTTGGTCTACTCGTGTATACTCAGCACAGGTGATGTTTTGGTCAACTCGTCTATACTCATCATAGGTGATGTTTTGGTCTACTCGTGTATACTCTGCACAGGTGATGTGTTGTTCTCCTCGTGTATACTCAGCACAGGTGATGTGTTCGTCTACTCGTGCATACTCAACACAGGAGATGAGGTTGGTCTACTAATGTATACTCAGCACAACGCTCGGGGCCCCATCTCATGAAGTTCCTCTGTTATTACTGAACTTTTCTAACTTCTGTATCCTACCTACATTTACCCTCTCATAACTCAGTATATTTCTTTACTAAATAAGTACTTCTTTATATTCAGTCTAGCAAAGGTTTTTGCTTAATGTGATGGCTCCTGTTTATGCATTCCCGGCACTTTTAATCAACTGCACGACATCTCCATTATATATCCGGCTCAAACTATTAAAAATCTCCCTCTGTTCTTTTCAATGCAATGTAAATTCAAGGCCTTTAGTCTTTCCCTGTAACTCAATCTTTTAATTCTGTACCATACTTGTTTCCCTCCTCTGGACCGTCTCTATGAAAACTTTGTTCTTCTTGAACATAGGTGACCGAACATGTATATCATAGCCATGGGCATAATCTAAGATGTGAAAAGCTTGCTGAATATTCCCTTATCCACGTAACCGCAAGTTGTTCCAATATTTGCGAGCAGAGTTTTTGCGACCCTTGCACTTATCTAATTGTGGATCTCTGGCGATTAGTTTGGGGCCAATATCTAATACCAAGTCCCTCACACAAACAGATTCTTGCAGTTTATTTTTAGGTAGATGATATTCATATCAAGTCCTTCACCCATCGTGTCCCATCTTCATTAGTTTCCATTTACTCGAGTTGAATTTATCATCCATGTACCATACCTGCTTTGTAGTCTGTTTAAGTCTTTTTGTCAGATGATGCAATCTGCTTCGTTTTTCACTCCCTCATGACCATGGCAACATATTCAAGTGGGTGCCCAATTCTTCTGGCAAGTCACTTACACAGATCAAAGATAGCGATGGTTCCACGCCAGAACAGAACCCAGCAGCACTCCACTGTTGACCTTAAACCATTGCAAGAAGACACCTTGCCGTGCCCCCTTTCTTCCCTTCCACTAAGATAATCTGTCGTCTATGAAGATCCAGCTACACCGTCATTGTAAAAGGTACAGTGTTAAATATTTTGCAGCAGTCGAGCCCAAGCTAATCTACCCTGTCTTTTCCTTTGCCGAAATCAGGACTCACTCTCTCGTAGAAATTTCAAAAGTTAGTTACTTTTTATGACCTTTCCCTGACACCGTGTTTTCCTTTTACTTAGATCCCTTTTCCTAGGAAGACTCCAAACACGCTATATTCGTACAAAATCCAATCAACTGAAAAATACACGAGCAAGAATAAGGTTCACATGTTACATAGCTGGGAAAATAATTATTTACCGAGAAATTCGGTGACTAAAATAGCACTCCACAAAATTACTCGGCTGTTTACAACCCTTCAAAAGAAGTGGTAACACATGGAATGAGTCATACAGCCCAGGAACTGTTCATAATGGTTAGTACAAACAATGATTCAGTTAAAATCTGTTAAGAAATAATCCATAGTAGTCGAACCAATATCGAGCCACAGAGCCGTTGGATTACTGAGTGAATGTACTTAATGCAGGTATTTTTAATTCCATCAATCAGAAGCGAACAAACTCGTCCCTCGACTCGAGAAACTTGTGTCGCTCATGATGTTGATGCTTAGGTCTTATTAGTTGTTCCTCTACATTTTCATTTTAATCACTTATAGTGTCTGTCTTTTTATGATCCTTCTCTCATCCTTTAGTCATTATTCAAAACGTATACCCAAGATCCACCTTTCGCCTTCCTTGGGATGCTTTAAGTAACCTCTTTGTAACATAACGTTTTCTCACTTGTTCTCTCTTCTTATCTGATCTTGAGTCATTTTTCTGTCTCCCTTCTTATTCTTCAATCATTCTTCCATCCTTAAGCTCAATTTCTAAGTTGCTAATCCGTCCTCAAGTCCTCCTATCTACTAGTGACAGCTCACCATAACCACCTCTCCCTCACCACCAGGTCTCCGCGTCGCTGCCCAAGACGTCGTACTTCAAAATGGTGGACGTGTGGCTCCTTTTCTGCATTGTGATGAGTTTCCTGATCATAATTTCCCACGTTTTCATCGACAACTCTCTGGAGGATGCTAAATCTGGGGTGGCTGCCTCTTCAACCCCTGCATTAACGAAGGTGCTACCGCTTTATCCAGGCAGCTCTACCCCCAGCATCAGTCACACGGGCTACGCAAGCATCAACAACACTACCAAGAGGCTCATTAACATTTCTCGATTTTGCTTCATCGTCCTCGTTATCCTCTTCAACTTGATCTATTGGTCGTATATCTTTGGCTAATCTAGAATGTGTCTGACCCATTCACCGTCGGTTGTAAAATGGTTGTACATCACTGTCGACCTTAGTTTCCAACAATCATATCACTTCTCAAAAAGCTTTCCTCATTTCTTGTCATTTTATCATTTTACTTTGACGCAGAAAATTATATCCTCTACTGAACTCTATACCTGGTATTAAACTTTCTCAACATTTTTGCCTTTTTTTGTCCGATGCAAAAGCTTTTCTTGGAATGTGTATCTCTTTGGTTTATAACTATGAATCAGTGTTCAGTAGGAAAGCTATATACCTCAGAGATCATGTAGTAGTTCATTATCTAACCACAGTATTTTCATAGTTATTTAAGTGTTGAGTGGTTATGAAGATCACCTTCCGCATCACAGCCACCATGCACAATGTTAGTGTCAGTGGCATGAGACTCTACATATCATTTTTTGCTTTCGTATGTTCTGCAGACTTTGATTACGGCCCAAGGAAACTACGAGGACGACCTGTGTCTCAAGCCTCTCTTATATCACGGTTATGGTTTAATCAAGTATGGGCCTGACTCGTCTATGCTCCGTATATCCTGTTCGGTATCAATCTGCTGTTTGGTGACCAACATTTCATAGTTTCTGGTTAGCTCTGAACGTCATCTAACCCCAGGTTTTTGTTAATAGATTGTTTCATAACCCAAGCTTAGTGGTAAACGTGTCATAATGGCCATCTATAAATTTTTGCTTGTGTCAAGTCCAACTTAATCTTCGCTTAATTTCAAATACTTCATAATCTATACTTGTTGCCAAATGTAATTATATGTTTCACCGAGTATAATGCCACCTGCTCAGTATGTAAAAGTATACAGGCGTCCAGAAATAAACATCAACAAAAAGGACTTGTTCTTATATTGCTTCACCTTATCAAACTCTGTAAGAACCGTAAACACAAGGTTGGGTGTATATTCTTATTTCACTGAATTTCTTTCACATTGTAGAGATTTTAGGTAACAATATCAAGATATAATTTTCACAACAAAATCGACACAAATGGTTGATTGATTGGACATGATCCTATAATTGACATGTGTCAACTTGTCTCTCGAGCCATGTTTTTTTTTTTTTTCTTAGTCTCTTGATCAGCGTTACGTCTGCTGCCTCCTTGGATCACATGCTGACAGTTATACGAAGGATGGTCTGGTCATACACAGTAAATGAAAGAACGACAGACAACAATCCTATCATCCTTATCTTATATCCTTCGAGAGCATCTCCTGACAGTCAAACTGGATATCAGGCTTCTGACTGAGACTGTAATTAACAAATGTATATCCACTGTAAGTGAAACTGACGTCACACAACTAATATGACTGTAAATGTAAGGAACAAATCTCATGAGACGTGGTACCCAGCCGTAACGTACCAAACGACTCCATGATTCAGTAGCCCATGACCCTCGAGACAGAAGGAATAAGAAAACGAGAAATTTTGGCTGGGGAAACTATCAGAAACATAAACAAGAAAATGTCCTTTTATGCTCTCAAATTCAACATAGTAATCTAAGAGAACTCATTATGATTACAGATTCAGCGAACGCTTGACGTATCGTTACACATCATCACACAGATCACTGATGTTAAAACTCATCCAATACACTCACTTCATCTTATAACAAATTACTAATACTGTAGTTATGATTATAACGCAAAGTACAAGTTCAATAATTCGCTGCTTCAAAGCAGAAAAAAAGATATTCGAAGAAATGGGAAATAGAATATCAGTAAACTTCTCCATGGCAACATTTTCCTACACCTTACATTTATCAACCATAAAACACATATAAATGTCAGAATTAATCAGAACACTGAAAAGCAATTCAAGAAGTCTAGATGGAATACTCATTATGGTGTCAACAACAGGGATACCCCAGTAAGCCAGAGCATGGGGTCCAATAGCGTCAGCAGCTACAGACCAGTCTTTAACTTAACATTACAATTGACGATATTTGAAAAGGCTCTCAACAGGCAGGTCTAGTGCTGCCTTATCAAAAGCAAGAATCTGGATGAAAACTAGTGTAATCTCATATCAGAGAGTAGCACTGATGGTGCTATACTACCGATGCTTGACTTAACGCAAGACAACAGTGATTATCACACTGAATCATTTATCATTTTCCACTAAATCTTTTATTCAGTGAACAGATTTTTTTTCATGAACCACTACATCATTACATACCGTAATGACAAATGTCGGTATGTTACCCCAGTAGATTGCTGAGGTGCCTCAGGGCAGAGTGTTATGCTTACTCTTACACAGAAATGAAAGAATTCAAACCACCACAGTCCAATGAATTCCATAGAGACTGTTTGTGAGAAAGACATGAAACCCATAGATTGGTGAGGTAGAAGTAGAAATACGTATACGTTTGAAATGAAAAAATATTGCAGACTTTTCCTGTCGCTAAGGAAGCGCATATAAAGTCAGTCGTGGATCTGAATCGAAATATTTATCAAGATGATAAACGTATTTAGAGCAATACTTGTAATACTTTCATATTTAATTAGCAAAATATTCTTAACAACTCTGTTCAGAAAAAGTGTTTCACCTCATTCGAGTCCACCAGTCTGTAACCATTACTGAGTAAAGTTATACGAATGTAGCTAGTTAGATCTAGATTATCGAAGCTTTGCTAATCATGAATGTCTGTATCATATCGCCTCTTAACCTTCTCTTATATAAGCTAAGATTTAAGTTCTTTAGTCTGCTCTCATAGGATGTGTTTCTCAGCCTGGGAATCATGATGGCTCGTCTCCTTTTTCTAGCCATTTTGTCTGTTTATGTTGGGGGAGCAGAACTGAACGTAATATTCAAGATGGCGACGCACGAGTGACGTGTATAGAGCAATGATAATTTTCCTATACTTAGATTCGATAATCCTAACTATAAATCCATGAATTTTGTTTGTTCTTTAAACAGCTTCTGTGCTTTAGATCACCAAATATCATTACACCCGCCTTCTTAATCACTTACTTTTTGTAGTTCAAGACAATTCATACTGTAGTTTGCCTTTCATTTTTACTTACATACATCAAAATTCAAGTTTTTTTTTTTTTCAAGCAAAAAAAAAAAAAATATATATATATATATATATATATATATATATATATATATATATATATATATATATATATATATATATATATATATATATATATATATATATATATATATATATATATATATATATATATATATCTTAATTCATTTTCCTTTGTCGCTGTCTCCCGCGTTAGCGAGGTAGCGCAAGGAAACAGACGAAATAATGGCCCAACCCAACCAAATACACATGTATATACATACACGTCCACACACCTTTACATCTCAACGTATACATATATACACACACAGACATATACACATGTACATAATTCATACTGTCTGCCCTTATTCATTCCCATCGCCACCTCGCCACACATGAAATAACAACCCCCTTCCCCCTCATATGTGCGAGGTAGCGTTAGGAAAAAACATCAAAGGCCACATTCGTTCACACTCAGTCTCTAGCTGTCATGTAATAATGCACCGAAACCACAGCTCCCTTTCCACATCCAGGCCCCACAGAACTTTCCATGGTTTACCCTAGACGCTTCACATGCCCTGGTTCAATCCATTAACAGCACGTCGACCCCGGTATACCACATCGTTCCAATTCACTCTATTCCTTGCACGCCTTTCACCCTCCTGCATGTTCAGGCCCCGAGCACTCAAAATCTTTTTCACTCCATCTTTCTACCTCCAATTTGGTCTCCCACTTCTCGTTCCCTCCACCTCTGACACATTTATCCTCATGGTCAATCTTTCCTCACTCATTCTCTCCATGTAACCAAACCATTTCAAAACACCCTCTTTTGCTCTCTCAACCACACTCTTTTTATTACCACACATCTCTCTTACCCTATTATTACTTACTCTATCAAACCACCTCACACCACATATTGTTCTCAAACATCTCATTTCCAGCACATCCACCCTCCTCTGCACAACTCTATCCACAGCCTCGCAACCATATAACATTGTTGGAACCACTATTCCTTCAAACATACCCTTTTTCACTTTCCGAGATAATGTTCTCGACTTCCACACATCCTTCAACGCTCCCAGAATTCACCCCCCCCCCCCACCCCCACCCCCTCCCCCGCCCTATGATTCACTTCCGCTTCCATGGTTCCATCCGCTGCCAAATCCACTCCCAGATATCTAAAACACTTCACTTCCTCCAGTTTTTCTCCATTCAAAGTTACCTCCCAATTGACTTGGCCCTCAACCTTGCTCTTATTCACATTTACTCTCAGCTTTCTTCTTTCACACACTTTACCAAACTCAGTCACCAGCTTCTGCAGTTTCTCACATATATCAGCCACCAGCGCTGTATCATCAGTGAAAAACAACTGACCCACTTCCCAAGCTCTCTCATCCACAACAGACTGCATACTTGCCCCTCTTTCCAAAACTCTTGCATTCACCTCCCTAACAACCCCATGCATAAACAAATTAAACAACCATATATATATATATATATATATATATATATATATATATATATATATATATATATATATATATATATATATATATATATATATATATATACATATATATATATATATATATATATATATATATATATATATATATATATATATATATATATATATATATATGTATATATATATATATATATATATATATATATATATATATATATATATATATATATATATATATATATATATATATATATATATATATACATATATATATATAAAAGAAGGAACAGAGAAGAGGGCCAGGTGAGGATACTCCCTCAAAGGCCCAGTCCTCTGTTCTTAACGCTACCTCGCTATCGCGGGAAATGGCGAATAGTATAAAAAAAATATATATATATATATATATATATATATATATATATATATATATATATATATATATATATTGTTACGAACACGTGTGTGTGTGTCCGCGTGTATGCTGTTGTATCTGTTTCTTATCAGGGCGAGGAGTGATGCCTGAGGCTGGCTCGGAGTTTCTGTCCACCCAGCATTCTGATGGGGTCAGCTGCGAGGGTATTTCACCACCGTATGTCATCGGTGCTGACGTTCGCAAGAAACCAAAAATTGTAACTACGCCGAGACTCTGGGACCCTCCAACCAATAAGAATTGCTTATATTTCTATAGCCAATCAAAATATAAGGTTGTATAGCAGCAAGGGTGAACGTTTGTCTTTGCTGGTACCCACTACACCCGCTGAGATTTGATTCCTCTCTCTCTAGCCCAGCGAGGTGGGTGGTGTCCCCTGCTGTAAACCTGTAAGCCTGTAAGCCCTGCTGTGCTATAAGCCGTTACTGCTATAAGCCCGTTACCCGAGTGCTGTGTTATAAGCCCGTTACTACTGTGTCACGTCAGGTTTAGCTAAGTGTTTACTGTGTTACATCAGGTTTAGTTAAGTGTAACGATGATGTTTACTGTGTCACGTCAGGTCTAACTAAGTGTAATGTTATCGAACAAAGTGTCTTAAAGGAAAGAGAACTCCTGGCTTGAAATCTTATCTGGAATGTTATCTCATGTTCAATATTAAACTCATGTTCAGAGTTAACGTAATGATTCATGCTTGATTTATGTGCCTATCTTTGTACACTTGAATTCATTCATTATAAGTAGATTTAATGTAATGCTGGTCATTAATTCAATCCCATAACTTTATTATTGTGTTATCCTGAGTTGAGCAACTTGACAAATCTATAACGTCCTTGCAAGACAAGGATCAGTAGTATTTGTAACATATATGTTACTGGCGACCTTGCCTGAATAAGTGTTGAGTTCGTAACATATGAATTAGCGACCTTGCCAGGATATTTCTTGCCTTAACGGAATCTCTTTCCTTTTCGTTAATCATGCCGTTGACCAGCAACGCTGACGTTGACCAGTTCTGTCGATCTGAGCCCGCTCACGAGGACATCAAATCTTTAACAAAGCATGTGTTGAAACTTATTGCAAATAGGTTAAAATTGAATTATGACCGGAAAGCTAGTAAAGTACAGTTGGAGACCTTAGTCATAAATCATTTTGCTAGTGAACAGATAGTAGATGCTGCGCCTGATGTTGAAATTAGTGTCGACAATACCGCTCCATCAGTGACGTCGGCCAAAGCCTCGATCCCTCCCCATATCCCTAGTGATGTTAATGTTGATCCCGAATACTGGCGAATTCAACTAGAGATAGCTAAGATCAATGCACAAGCACAACAAGCACAAGTGCAAGTACAGAAGGAGCAGACTGAACAAGCTAGGTTCTCGGCTGAACAAGCTCGGTTAGCTCTCGAACGTGAAAAACTTAGACTTAACGCTTCACCATCAGGACCAGTGTCGTCTCGGTTGGGAGACTACATCTCGTACCTAAGTTCGATGAAGATAATGTGGCTTCCTTTTTCCTTAAATTTGAACAGACTGCCCGTGACTGCTCTTGGCCGAAGTCAGCCTGGGTGACAGTTTTGCGGCCCCTCCTTTTTGGCAAAGCTGAATCCACATACACCGCGTTGAACGATGACCAGTGTGGTGATTATGAGGTCGTTAAGCAGGCGGTGATAAATTCTTATCATTTAAGTCCGGAAGCACACCGACTCAGATTTCGAGCTAAGCATAAGCGCCCTGATCAACCCTACCTAGATCACTTCTGTGAGAAGTACAAGTTAGCCGTGCGGTGGGTACGCTCCGAGGGAGCTTATGTTGATGCTGAATCGGTGCTGAAACTATTTGTGTTCGAGGAATGTAAGGACGGTCTACCCCGTTATGTACGGCAGTACGTAATAACTAAAGCAGCGAAGGATTTTGAGGAGGCTGGGAAACTAGCAGATGAGTACATGTTGGATGTCAAACTTGACGCGGGTAGTCGTTCAAAGGGCTACGACGGCAGAGGGAGGATCAATGGTCATGTAATCCCACCTGAATCTGCTACCTTGCCGGTAACTCATAAAAGTCAGGGGAAATACTCCAACAGAGTTAAGAGTTGTTTTTATTGTGGCAAGGCTGGGCACCAGGTGAGGGATTGCTGGGCTCGAGTAAAGGAATCCAAAGATTCTACCATGAGTAGACCGGTGAATCTCGTCTCAACTTTAGGGCCACTTAGTAAAGTAGGTAAGGCTGTCCCTGCTCTTAGGAAAAAGAGGGGTTGCGAGAGTATTAATCAATCCGTAATCAAGGATCAGTTCTGTGGGAACTACAATGTGTTCCTGTCTGAGGGCTATGTTAGTAGTTGTGGTGTACGACGAAAAGTGACCGTATTACGGGATTCTGGTGCGCTGCAGTCCCTGATGTTGGATGGCTTGGTGCCGCGAGGAGAGTTTGGAGACCGAGTCTTGCTAGATGGACTGTCGGGTCCCAAGGAAGCTCCACTAGTCGATGTGAGGGTAGAAACAGATCTCTTCATGGGCCATGCTCTCATAGGGGTTGCAGATAGGTTACCTGTCTCAGGCGTGGACTTTGTGTTAGGCAATGACCTAGCGGGTGGGAAGATGAACCCAATGCCGGTGTTGCCTACGGGCCCGGTGGAGTCCACGGAGGCAGTGCAGCTTGAGGAAGAGGTACCGGACCTATTCCCCGTATGCGCAGTTACCCGGTCCATGTCCGCTAAGAAAGCAAGTTGCAAGCCCCAGGAGACAGAGCGTGAGGCGGGAAAACTACAATCACTGCCCGAGAGTGAGCCGAGTGAGGTGGAGCTTGCTGATACCTTCTTTGCTGAGTTAGGCACTGACCCCGCGTCGACGGATGAGACTGATGATTCGTCTCGTCAGGATCTGAAGAGATTACAGAGAGCCGAACCAGAGTTTAAGAAATTGTTTGAGTCGGCTGAAGAATCAGCTGACGGTTATTACCTCCGGGATGGGTTATTAATGAGGAGGTGGTGTCCAATGTCATGTAATGGGGAAGACGAGGAGTGGCAGGCTGTTCACCAGGTGTTAGTGCCGCGTCCCTACAGGAGGGGGATTTCGAAGCTGGCGCATGACTCAAATTTCGCCGGTCACTTAGGGGTGAGGAAGACCCTGGACCGAGTGTGGCGGAATGTATATTGGCCTGGTGTCCGCCGGGATGTCGCTCAGTACGTAAAGACGTGTCATACATGTCAAGTGATGGGAAAACCTAATCAGAAGCTTAAGGCTGCCCCCTTAGTTCCTATTTCCCCATTTGAAGCTCCGTTTGACCGAGTTATAGTTGACATTGTGGGCCCATTGCCAAGAACCTCCTCTGGCCACTGTTACATTTTAAGTATTATTGATATGGTCACGAGATATCCCGAAGGAATACCGTTGAGAAGCATGAATGCCAAGACTGTTGTCCGGGAGCTGCTTAGCTTCTTCACAAAATTTGGACTTCCCAAAGAGGTGCAGTCTGATCAGGGATCCAATTCCATGTCCAGGACTTTTCAACAAACCCTGAGGGAGCTGGGTATCGGCAAGATTACCTCCACTGCTTTCCACCCTCAGAGCCAGGGAGCATTGGAACGTTACCATTCCACCCTGAAGTCCATGATAAAGAAGTATTGTGCTGACAACACTAAGGACTGGGATAAGGGACTCCCATTTCTTCTCTTCGCCAAGAGAGAAGTGCCTAATGAATCTCTAGGTTTCTCCCCCTTCGAGCTGATGTTTGTCCACTAGGTCCGAGGGCCTCTTAAGTTACTGAAAGACGTGTGGCTCAACTCGAGTGAGAGTGTCGGCCTGTTAGACTCCGTTAGCGAGCTCAAGGAGAAACTTCGAAGGTGTTGGGATACCGCTCGGCAGAATTTAACGGGGACCCAAGCACGAATGAAGAGATGGTATGACAAACGATCTCGTTTGAGAAGGTTTGAGGAGGGGACGAGGTGCTGTTTCTACTACCGCAACCAGGTCAACCCTTGGCTGCCCGGTTTCAGGGTCCCTACACCATTATCCGGAGTGTAGGAGACTCAAATTACCTTGTCTCTACCCCCGATAGGCGCAGAGGTCGGAGATTATGCCACGTCAACATGCTGAAGCCATATTTCAGTCGTGATCCTCCCCCCTTTGGAACCGAAGATGCCAGTCTGAATCATCCAAAGTCCAGCGGTAGCCGTGTGTGACGAGGTCACGACGTAGCTGCGAGTGCCTCGGAGACTTGGGAACCGGGCAGAGGCGCGAACGGGAAGTGGGAGACCAAACTTTCGAATCTATCGGAAGATCAACGTGTGCAAATGTCCGCCTTGTTGTCAAAACACCCGGAAGTTTTTCGAAACACACCTGGACAGACCTCGCTTACAACCCATGATGTGGACGTGGAAGCAGCCCGACCGGTTAAATTGGCTCCGTACCGGGTGAGCCCACAACGAGAGGCCATCCTTCGCACTGAGGTGAACTATATGCTTGAGCACGACCTGATTGAGCCATGTCAGTCAGAGTGGAGCTCCCCTGTTACTCTCGTATCCAAGTCCGATGGGACCCATCGGTTCTGTATTGACTACCGCCGGGTTAATGAAGTAGCAAGAACTGACAGTTAACCACTGCCGCGAGTGGAAGACTGCATAGATCGCGTCGGCAATGCTCGCTTTCTGTCAAAACTAGACCTCAGGAAAGGGTACTGGCAGATTAGATTGACGGAGAGAGCACAAGATATCAGCACCTTTGTAGTGCTAGGACAAACTTATAAATGTAAAGTGATGCCTTTTGGCATGAAGAATGCCCCTGCTGCATTTCAACGACTTATGGACATCCTCATCAGAGACCTGCCTGGTTGTGTCGTCTACCTGGATGATATTGTGATATACAGTCAGAGTTGGGACGAACATCTACAGAGACTTGACAACGTTCTGACGGCCTTGAATAAGGCTAACCTTGTTCTCAATTGGAACAAATTCGAGTTTGTGAAGGCCAAGGTGCAATATTTGGGTTATGTGATCGGTCAAGGTGAACTAGCCCCACCGACTGCAAAGGTTCAGTCTTTATCCCAGATGAGTGCACCCCGATCTCGAAGAGAACTGAGACGTTTTATGGGTATGGTTGCGTACTATAGGATGTTTATTGTAAATTTTGCAACAGTCGCAACCCCTCTGACAGATTTATTGAAGAAAGATGTTAAATATGTTTGGAATGAGCAGTGTGACATAGCCTTTCATCAATTAAAATCTATACTGTGTAATAGTCCTATTTTGCAGGCCCCTGATTTTGATCAACCTTTCAAGTTAGCTGTTGACTCAAGCAATGTGGGAGCCGGTGCTGTCCTCTTGCAGGAGGACGAGAACCATGTTGAGCACCCTGTAAGTTATTTTAGTAAGAAATTCAATCAAGCCCAAAGGAATTATTCTACCATTGAGAAGGAACTTTTGTCTTTAATATTAGCATTGCATCACTTTCATGTTTACTTGTGTCCTTCAGGATATGTCATCAAGGTGTATACTGATCACCACCCATTGAAATATGTTAATAAGTTCCGAGATAAGAATCAAAGGTTAACTAGGTGGGCCTTGTTCCTTCAAGAGTATAATTTAGATATTCACCATATTGCTGTCGCACATAATGTGTTAGCTGATTGTTTATCCCGCTCTTAACGTGAGAAAATTCCTCTTCTAGGAATTTTCACCTTTAAGGAAGGGGGGTGTTACGAGCACGTGTGTGTGTCCTCGTGTATGCTGTTGTATCTATTTCTTATCAGGGCGAGGAGTGATGCCTGAGGCTGGCTCGGAGTTTCTGTCCACCCAGCATTCTACGAGAGTGTGACTACGCCGAGACTCTGGGACCTTCCAACCAATGAGAATTGCTTATATTTCTATAGCCAATCAAAATATAAGGTTGTATAGCAGCAAGGGTGTACGTTTGTCTTTACTGGTACCCACTACACCCGCTGAGATTTGATTCCTCTCTCTCTAGCCCAGCGAGGTGGGTGGTGTCCCCTGCTGTAAACCTGTAAGCCTATAAGCCTTGCTGTGCTATAAGCCCGTTACCCGAGTGTTGTGCTATAAGTGTTTACTGTGTTACATCAGATTTAGCTATGTGTTTACTGTATTACATCAGGTTTAGATAAGTGTAATGATGAAGTTCATTGTGTCACGTCAAGCGTAACTAAGTGTCACAAGAAAGAGATCTCCTGGCTTGAAATCTTATCTGGAATATTAACTCAGGTTCAATGTTAAACTCACTTTCAGTGTTAACGTAATGTTTCATGCTTGATTTATGTGCCTATCGTTGTACACTTGAATTCTTTCATTATAAGTAGTTTTAATGTAATGCTGGTCTTTAATTCAATCCCATAACTTTATCATTGTGTTATCCTGAGTTGTGCAACTTGACAAATCTAACGTCCTTGCAAGACAAGGATCAGTAGTATTTGTAACATATATGTTACTGGCGACCTTGCCTGAACAAGTATTGAGTTCGTAAGAATATTTATTATAGCAAAATATCTTTCTCCCCTATCCCTGGGGATAGGGGAGAAAGAATACTTCCCACGCATTCCTCACGTGTCGTAGAAAGCGACTAAAGGGGACGGGAGCGGGGGGCTAGATTTTGACTTTCTAAAAGGGGAAACAGAGGAGGGAGTCACGCGGGGAGAGCTCATCCTCCTCGAAGGCTCAGATTGGGGTGTCTAAATGTGTGTGGATGTAACCAAGATGAGAAAAAAAGGAGAGACAGGTAGTATGTTTGAGGAAAGGAACCTGGATGTTTTGGCTCTGAGTGAAACGAAGCTCAAGGGGAAAGGGGAAGAGTGGTTTGAAAATGTCTTGTGAGTAAAGTCAGGGGATAATGAGAGGACAAGAGCAAGGGAAGGAGTAGCACTGCTCCTGAAACAGGAGTTGTGGGAGTATCTGATAGAGTGTAAGAAAGTAAATTCTAGATTGATATGGGTAAAACTGAAAGTTGATGGACAGAGATGGGTGATTATTGGTGCATATGCACCTGGGCATGAGAAGAAAGATCATGAGAGGCAAGTGCTTTGGGAGCAGCTGAATGAGTGTGTTAGTGGTTTTGATGCACAAGACCGGGTTGTAGCGATGGGGGATTTGAATGCAAAGGTAAGTAATGTGGCAGTTGAGGGAATAATTGGTATACATGGGGTGTTCAGTGTTGTAAATGGAAATGGTGAAGAGCTTGTAGATTTATGTGCTGAAAAAGGACTGGTGATTGGGAATACCTGGTTTAAAAAGCGAGATATACATAAGTATACGTATGTAATTAGGAGAGATGGCCAGAGAGCGTTATTGGATTACGTGTTAATTGATAGGCGCGCGAAAGAGAGACTTTTGGATGTTAATGTGCTGAGAGGTGCAACTGGAGGGATGTCTGATCATTATCTTGTGGAGGCGAAGGTGAAGATTTGTATGGGTTATCAGAAAAGAAGAGAGAATGTTGGGGTGCAGAGAGTGGTGAGAGTAAGTGAGCTTGGGAAGGAGACTTGTGTGAGGAAGTACCAGGAGAGACTGAGTACAGAATGGAAAAAGGTGAGAACAAAGGAGGTAAGGGGAGTGGGGGAGGAATGGGATGTATTTAGGGAAGCAGTGATGGCTTGCGCAAAAGATGCTTGTGGCATGAGAAGCGTGGGAGGTGGGTTGATGAGGAAGGGTAGTGAGTGATGGGATGAAGAAGTAAGATTATTAGTGAAAGAGAAGAGAGAGGCATTTGGATGATTTTTGCAGGGAAAAAATGCAAATGAGTGGGAGATGTATAAAAGAAAGAGGCAGGAGGTCAAGAGAAAGGTGCAAGAGGTGAAAAAGAGGGCAAATGAGAGTTGGGGTGAGAGAGTATCATTAGATTTTAGGGAGAATAAAAAGATGTTCTGGAAGGAGGTAAATAAAGTGCGTAAGACAAGGGAGCAAATGGGAACTTCAGTGAAGGGCCCTAATGGGGAGGTGATAACAAGTAGTGGTGATGTGAGAAGGAGATGGAGCGAGTATTTTGAAGGTCTGTTAAATGTGGTTGATGATAGAGTGGCAGATATAGGGTGTTTTGGTCGAGGTGGTGTGCAAAGTGAGAGGGTTAGGGAAAATGATTTGGTAAACAGAGAGGAGGTAGTAAAAGTTTTGCGGAAGATGAAAGCCGGCAAGGCAGCAGGTTTGGATAGTGCCATCGTACAAAGGCAAAGGGGATAAGAGCGAGTGCTCAAAATTACAGAGGTATAAGTTTGTTGAGTATTCCTGGTAAATTATATGGGAGGGTATTGATGGCGAGGGTGAAGGCATGTACAGAGCATCAGATTGGGGAAGAGCAGTGTGGTTTCAGAAGTGGTAGAGGAAGTGTGGATCAGGTGTTTGCTTTGAAGAATATATGTGAGAAATACTTAGAAAAGCAAATGGATTTGTATGTAGCATTTATGGATGTAGAGAAGGCATATGATAGAGTTGATAGAGATGCTCTGTGGAAGGTATTAAGAATATATGGGGTGGGAGGCAAGTTGTTAGAAGCAGTGAAAAGTTTTTATCGAGGATGTAAGGCATGTGTTCGTGTAGGAAGAGAGGAAAGTGATTGGTTCTCAGTGAATGTAGGTTTGCGGCAGGGGTGTGTGATGTCTCAATGGTTGTTTAATTTGTTTATGGATGGGGTTGTTAGGGAGGTGAATGCAAGAGTTTTGGAAAGAGGGGCAAGTATGCAATCTGTTGTGGATGAGAGAGCTTGGGAAGTGAGTCAGTTGTTGTTCGCTGATGATAGAGCACTGGTGGCTGATTCATGTGAGAAACTGCAGAAGCTGGTGACTGAGTTTGGTAAAGTGTATGAAAGAAGAACGTTAAGAGTAAATGTGACTAAGAGCAAGGTTATTAGGTACAGTAGCGTTGAGGGTCAAGTCAAGTGGGAGGTAAGTTTGAATGGAGAAAAACTGGAGGAAGTAAAGTGTTTTAGATATCTGAGAGTGGATCTGGCAGCGGATGGAACCATGGAAGCGGAAGTGAATCATAGGGTGGGGGAGGGAGCGAAAATTCTGGGAGCCTTGAAGAATGTTTGGAAGTCGAGAACATTACCTCGGAAAGCAAAAATGGGTACGTTTGAAGGAATAGTGGTTCCAACAATGTTGTATGGTTGCGAGGCGTGGGCTATGGATAGAGTTGTGCGCATGAGGGTGGATGTGCTGGAAATGAAATGTTTGACGACAATATGTGGTGTGAGGTGGGTTGATCGCGTAAGCAATGTAAGGGTGAGAGAGATGTGTGGAAATAAAAAGAGTGTGGTTGAAAGAGCAGGAGAGGGTGTTTTGAAATGGTTTGGTCACATGGAGAGAATGAGTGAGGAAAGATTGACCAAGAGGATATATGTGTCAGAGGTGGAGGGAACGAGGAGAAGTGGGCGACCAAATTGGAGGTGGAAAGATGGAGTGAAAAAGATTTTGAGTGATCGGGGCCTAAACATGCAGGAGGGTGAAAGGCGTGCAAGGAATAGAGTGAATTGGAACGATGTGGTATACCGGGGTCGACGTGCTGTCAATGGATTGAACCAGGGCATGTGAAGCGTCTGGGGTAAACCATGGACAGTTTTGTGGGGCCTGGATGTGGAAAGGGAGCTGTGGTTTCGGTGCATCATTACATGACAGCTAGAGACTGAGTGTGAACGAATGTGGCCTCTGTTGTCTTTTCCTAGCGCTACCTCACACACATGAGGGGGGAGGGGGTTGTTATTCCATGTGTGGCGAGGTGGCGATGGGAATAAATAAAGGCAGACAGTATGAATTATGTACATGTATATATATGTATATGTATGTGTATGTGTATATATATATATATGTACATTGAGATGTATAGGTATGTATATTTGCATGTGTGGACGTGTATGTATATACATGTGTATGTGGGTGGATTGGGCAATTCTTTCGTCTGTTTCCTTGCGCTACCTCGCTAACGCGTGAGACAGCGACAAAGCAAATCAGATAGATATAAAGGGGTGAAAGAATACTTCCCACGCATTCCTCGCGTGTCGTAGAAGGCGACTAGAGGGGACGGGAGCATGAGGCCAGAAATCCTCCCCTCCTTGTATTTTTTAACTTTCTAAAATGGGAAACAGAAGAAGGAGTCACGCGGGGAGTGCTCATCCTCCTCGAAGGCTCAGACTGGGGTGTCTAAATGTGTGTGGATCTAACCAAGAGGTGAAGAAAGGAGAGATAGGTAGTATGTTTGAGGAAAGGAACCTGGATGTTTTGGCTCTGAGTGAAACGAAGCTCAAGGGTAAAGGGGAAGAGTGGTTTGGGAATGTCTTGGGAGTAAAGTCAGGGGTTAGTGAGAGGACAAGAGCAAGGGAAGGAGTAGCAGTACTCCTGAAACAGGAGTTGTGGGAGTATGTGATAGAATGTAAGAAAGTAAATTCTCGATTAATATGGGTAAAACTGAAAGTTGATGGAGAGAGATGGGTGATTATTGGTGCATATGCACCTGGGCATGAGAAGAAAGATCATGAGAGGCAAGTGTTTTGCGAGCAGCTGAATGAGTGTGTTAGTGGTTTTGATGCACGACACCAGGTTATAGTGATGGGTGATTTGAATGCAAAGGTAAGTAATGTGGCAGTTGAGGGAATAATTGGTATACATGGGGGGTTCAGAGTTGTAAATGGAAATGGTCAAGAGCTTGTAGATTTATGTGCTGAAAAAGGACTGGTGATTGGGAATACCTGGTTTAAAAAGCGAGATATACATAAGTATACGTATGTAAGTAGGAGAGATGGCCAGAGAGCGTTATTGGATTACGTGTTAATTGACAGGCGCGCGAAAAAGAGACTTTTGGATGTTAATGTGCTGAGAGGTGCAACTGGAGGGATGTCTGATCATTATCTTGTGGAGGCTAAGGTGAAGATTTGTATGGGTTTTCAGAAAAGAAGAGTGAATGTTGGGGTGCAGAGAGTGGTGAGAGTAAGTGAGCTTGGGAAGGAGACTTGTGTGAGGAAGTAAGAGGAGAGACTGAGTACAGAATGGAAAAAGGTGAGAACAATGGAAGTAAGGGGAGTGGGGGAGGAATGGGATGTATTTAGGGAATCAGTGATGGATTGCGCAAAAGATGCTTGTGGCATGAGAAGAGTGGGAGGTGGGTTGATTAGAAAGGGTAGTGAGTGGTGGGATGAAGAAGTAAGATTATTAGTGAAAGAGAAGAGAGAGGCATTTGGACGATTTTTGCAGGGAAAAAATGCAATTGAGTGGGAGATGTATAAAAGAAAGAGACAGGAGGTCAAGAGAAAGGTACAAGATGTGAAAAAGAGGGCAAATGAGAGTTGGGGTGAGAGAGTATCATTAAATTTTAGGGAGAATAAAAAGATGTTCTGGAAGGAGGTAAATAAAGTGCGTAAGACAAGGGAGCAAATGGGAACTTCAGTGAAGGGCGCAAATGGGGAGGTGATAACAAGTAGTGGTGATGTAAGAAGGAGATGGAGTGAGTATTTTGAAGGTTTGTTGAATGTGTTTGATGATAGAGTGGCAGATATAGGGTGCTTTGGTCGAGGTGGTGTGCAAAGTGAGAGGGTTAGGGAAAATGATTTGGTAATCAGAGAAGAGGTAGTAAAAGCTTTGCGGAAGATGAAAGCCGGCAAGGCAGCAGGTTTGGATGGTATTGCAGTGGAATTTATTAAAAAAGGGGCTGACTGTATTATTGACTGGTTGGTAAGGTTATTTAATGTATGTATGACTCATGGTGAGGTGCCTGAGGATTGGCGGAATGCGTGCATAGTGCCATTGTACAAAGGCAAAGGGGATAAGAGTGAGTGCTCAAATTACAGAGGTATAAGTTTGTTGAGTATTCCTGGGAAATTATATGGGATAGTATTGACTGAGAGGGTGAAGGCATGTACAGAGCATCAGATTTGGGAAGAGCAGTGTGGTTTCAGAAGTGGTAGAGGATGTGTGGATCAGGTGTTTGCTTTGAAGAATGTATGTGAGAAATACTTAGAAAAGCAAATGGATTTGTATGTAGCATTTATGGATCTGGAGAAGGCATATGATAGAGTTGATAGAGATGCTCTGTGGAAGGTATTAAGAATATATGGTGTGGGAGGCAAGTTGTTAGAAGCAGTGAAAAGTTTTTATCGAGGATGTAAGGCATGTGTACGTGTAGGAAGAGAGGAAAGTGATTGGTTCTCAGTGAATGTAGGTTTGCGGCAGGGGTGTGTGATGTCTCCATGGTTGTTTAATTTGTTTAT
Source organism: Panulirus ornatus (assembly GCF_036320965.1). NCBI lineage: Eukaryota > Metazoa > Arthropoda > Malacostraca > Decapoda > Palinuridae > Panulirus > Panulirus ornatus. The sequence continues at coordinate 20,014,437 of NC_092261.1, forward strand.
GGATGGAGTTGTTAGGGAGGTGAATGCAAGAGTTTTGGAAAGAGGGGTAAGTATGAAGTCTGTTGGGGATGAGAGAGCTTGGGAAGTGAGTCAGTTGTTGTTCGCTGATGATACAGCGCTGGTGGCTGATTCATGTGAGAAACTGCAGAAGCTGGTGACCGAGTTTGGCAAAGTGTGTGAAAGAAGAAAGTTAAGAGTAAATGTGAATAAAAGCAAGGTAATTAGGTACAGTAGGGTTGAGGGTCAAGTCAATTGGGAGGTAAGTTTGAATGGAGAAAAACTGGAGGAAGTAAAGTGTTTTAGATATCTGGGAGTGGATCTGGCAGCGGATGGAACCATGGAAGCGAAAGTGGATCATAGGGTGGGGAAGGGGGCGAAAATCCTGGGAGCCTTGAAGAATGTGTGGAAGTCGAGAGCATTATCTCGGAAAGCAAAAATGGGTATGTTTGAAGGAATAGTGGTTCCAACAATGTTGTATGGTTGCGAGGCGTGGGCTATGGATAGAGTTGTGCGCAGGAGGATGGATGTGCTGGAAATGAGATGTTTGAGGACAATATGTGGTGTGAGGTGGTTTGATCGAGTAAGTAACGTAAGAGTAAGAGAGATGTGTGGAAATAAAAAGAGCGTGGTTGAGAGAGCAGAAGAGGGTGTTTTGAAATGGTTTGGGCACATGGAGAGAATGAGTGAGGAAAGATTGACCAAGAGGATATATGTGTCGGAGGTGGAGGGAACGAGAAGTGGGAGACCAAATTGGAGGTGGAAAGATGGAGTGAAAAAGATTTTGTGTGATCGGGGCCTGAACATGCAGGAGGGTGAAAGGAGGGCAAGGAATAGAGTGAATTGGATCGATGTGGTATACCGGGGTTGACGTGCTGTCAGTGGATTGAATTAGGGCATGTGAAGCGTCTGGGGTAAACCATGGAAAGCTGTGTAGGTATGTATATTTGCGTGTGTGGACGTATGTATATACATGTGTATGGGGGTGGGTTGGGCCATTTCTTTCGTCTGTTTCCTTGCGCTACCTCGCAAACGCGGGAGACAGCGACAAAGCAAAAAAAAAAAAAAAAATAAAATAAAATAAACGTGGATCTCTCGTAACATAGATGATACAACTAATATATAGATCTGGCAAATTCACTGGCTTCAGTAATATGATATAAGGGTTTGAAATGACTGAGATGTGTACTGACTACATTACACATTTACCAACAGCTTTGTATCACATCTTCTTCTTATGGCCATTCCGAAGAGAGAGGCTTGACCTTGGCCATATTCCATTTCTATACAATTGCTCAAAGAAAACTGAATAAGAATAATGGGTAACTATAACATTTATGGGTAAATAGGGGAGATAATTATAACATCCCCTTCCCAAAAGAAACATGAGTCAGCCACTAGTCGACTCATGACTAACTGGTATACGAGACAATACATCAGCTATAACATTATCCTTTCCTCTTAAATGCTTAATAATCAAATCATAATCTTATGACAAAAGACTCCATCTTGTTAAACGTTGGTTTACATTTTTCATCTTATGCAAAAATAAAAGGGATTGTGATCCGTAAACACTTAGATCGGCCTACCTACTCCTCTCAAATATACATCAAAATGATTCAAACTTAAAATCAAGGCTAATGTTACCTTTTCAATAGTACTGTAGTTTTTCTGATTGGACAGAAACTTCTTAGAAAAATAACAAATTGGAAGATCAATATCATCCTTCTCCTGCATTAAGACTCCACCAACTCCAAAATCACTTGCATCTATATACAATTTTAATGGTCTATCATAATTTCACCAACTCCAAAATCACTTGCATCTTTATACAATTTTAATGGTCTATCATAATTTCACCAACTCCAAAATCACTTGCATCTATATACAATTTTAATGGTCTATCATAATTTCACCAACTCCAAAATCACTTGCATCTATATACAATTTTAATGGTCTATCATAATTTCACCAACTCCAAAATCACTTGCATCTATATACAATTTTAATGGTCTATCATAATTTCACCAACTCCAAAATCACTTGCATCTATATACAATTTTAATGGTCTATCATAATTTCACCAACTCCAAAATCACTTGCATCTATATACAATTTTAATGGTCTATCATAATTTCACCAGCTCCAAAATCACTTGCATCTATATACAATTTTAATGGTCTATCATAATTTGGAGTAGAAAGTATGGGTGTACATAAAAGTATCTGTTTCATTTTCTTAAAGGCCTCATTACAATGACTATTCCATACAAATTTGACTTTCTTTGACAATAAGTTGGTTAATGATAAAGCAATTATTGAAAAAATCTTATAAAACTACGATAATACTGGATACCCAGAAATCTCAATAATTTTTTCATATTTGTTGGTGCTGGAAGTTTTACAATACTTTCTATCTTAGCAATGATTGGTTTTACACATCCCTGACCAACAACATAAACTAGATATTCTACAGTTGCTCTAGCAAATTCACTCATTACAAGGTTTACCGTTAAGTATTCTTTGTCCAACCTAATAAACACTTCCCTTATTAAATACAAATTTTCTTCCCAAGTTTTTGAATACAATACTATATCATCTATATACACAGAACAATCTTTAACATCACACAATACTTAATTTACTAATCTTTGGAAAGTACTACCACTGTTTTTAATACCAAAGGGCATCACTTTATACTTACACAAACCATCTATAGTTGCAAAGGCAGAAATTTCCTTTGCGCTTTCAGTCAAAGGTATTTTCCAATACCCTTTCAATAAGTCTAACTTAGTTACAAATTTAGCATCTCCTATCTGATCTATACAAACATCTACGCTTGGAATAGGATACGAGTCAGCTTTTGTTATCTTATTTACCTTTCTTAAATCAGTACAAAATCTGTAGGAAATACCATCAGGTTTAGTTATTAACACACAAGGTGAACTCCAAAGACTATTATTTTTTCAATCAGATTATTGACAGGCATATAATGTACTTCTTTTCTCATTATCTCTCATTTTAGGACTCATTATATAAGGGTGCTGCTTGATAGGTGTTACATCATCAGTTTCGACGTCATGCAGTAATACATCAGTTCTCCTTGGAACATCAGAAAACAAACACCTAAACTCATGCATTATTTGTATGATCCCATCTCTTTTCTCAGTTTCTCAATGATCAAGCTTCTTATTCAAATCATCAAACACATCTGAATTTCTTAACAATTTGTCTTCATATCTCTCCAGCTTTACATTCTCACTTCCATCCACATCCTTTGCATCATCAGACATAACACATGCACAAGACACGTTTGTAACCTCATCACCCTTTGCAGAATTTCTATCATGATAAGGTTTTATCATGTTTATGTGACACAACTTGCGTCTTTCTGCAGTGTTCACAATGTAGTTCAAATCATCCAATCTTCTCTCAATAACCCAGGGACCATAAAACCTTGCTCTCAGAGGATTTCCTGTCTGAGGCAATAATACCAACACTTGATCACCTGGTTTGAACTTTCTGCTTCTAGATGTTTTGTTATACCATACCTTCATATCTTCTAGGCACCCTTTCAAATTTTCTGCAGCATACTTCAATAATCCAGGAGAATCACTCTTCCTTAACCATTTCTCTTTCATCATCGACTCAATGGACCTCTTATTTCATGTCCATACACTAACTCAAATGGACTAAAACCTGTAGACTCGTGTACTGAATCTCTAATGGCAAACAAAGCTAAAGGCAGACCCTCATCCCACTCTGCTGACAATTCCTCACAATACATTCTCAAATTATTTTTCTCAGTCTGATGTAATCTCTCCACAACTTCTTGGCTCTGTGGGTGATAAGTCCTTGACATCATATGTGTTATATGTAGCCCCATTAACAATCTCTTAAACATTCCTGAGGTGAAATTACTTCTGTGATCTGCCTTATAGTTTCAGGCATACCCACCAGGGAGAAATATTTCACTAACTCTCTTACCATATTTTTAGAATAGACTCTACGTAATGGCTGTGTAGTCTGGTTGGGTCTACCTACTCTCTGACATGATTCACAAGTCTTACAGAACTGGGGCACATCTTTCTTCATGTTTGGCCAAAAAAAAATGAATTAATATTCTATCATTTGTCTTCCTAACTCCCAAATGTCCAGACAAACAAGAACTATGAAACAGAGCAATTACATGGACCCTATAATTCTCTGGAACTACATTTCACTTTTTGATCTCCCAGTGATCAGATGCTGGGACATAAGCAGGCCTCCATTTTCTCATTAACGCGCCATTTTGTACATAAAATCCAACTGACACATCACTCTCATTCCCATTTCTAGCAGCTTCACTCCAACAATCTTTCAAACTCTCATCGCCCTTCTGTAACTTTGTCAACTCTCTTGTCCACAACAAAATCTGGAAATACATCAATCTTTAATTCCACCGTGCTCTTCTCATTTCCAATTTCTATTGTATTATTTCTATTTACATTCTCTTCATTAAATAATTCATCTAAATCAAAATCAAGTTCTCTCTTTAACACTGACCTGGTCACAACACAAGCTGGATAAACAATCTCACTACACTGTACATTGCTATCAGTCTGATTCTCTACAGTTCTATCTGTCATGTGGTTCACCTTTACAATAGTATTTACACTGAATGGATTACTGCTCATGATAGTCTCTGGGACTAATTTGTCAGTCAAATCGTTCCCTAATAGCATGTGAACCCCAGGCAGAGGAAATTCCTCACATATCCCAACCTTTACACGGCCACTCACAAATCCACTCTCAAGATTTATATAATTCAGTAGGATAGGCTTGCCTAACCATAACCCTTTTATATTTATTTTTTCCCCGGAGTAAGACTCCTTTGTCCACTCTAATACATCTTTCAAAATTAAGCCCTGTCTTGCCCCGGTATCCCTCAATATCAAAAAAATAATTTCTTAGGACTACCTTTAATTCCAACCTTTCCTTCAGTAATATATGGCTCATAAATTACACATGACTAATATCATGTTTCTGTTCCCAAACAACATTTAATCCTATAGTCTCTGGTGATTTTTGTCACTGATATTTACCATGACCAAATTCTCCACATCCCAAACATTTTATTGGTGGTTTCTCCTGTCTACTAACATAAGAGTTATGTTTAAGCTGAGGTCTTGAATACCTGTATTGTGTATGTCTTTAGAATCTATTTCCTACATGGTTTTGTGGCTCATAAGTATGTGAACCTTCCACAAAATAATGTTGACTAGGCAGTTGAACATTTGAATAGTGTGGATATTCATAAGGCTTGTCATGATTGCTTCTAATATTACTCTGTCTTGAATGGTGTGGATATTTATACGGTTTGTCATAATTCTGTCTATTGCTTTGTTTCCATGTCATTTCTTTCTCACAGGATTTGTTAGCTATTTCTAACTGGTCAGCCATCCTAGCTGCTTCCGTCACATTTTTCACTCTTGCATATTTCATGATATATTTCAGGTTGTAAGCACTTATGAACTGTTCCAACGGGATTAGTTGCCTCTGCTCCTCATTGTTTTTACTTTTTCAGATTTACACCACCTATCAAATGTCATTCCACATTCTCTAGCCATCTCCAGACGAGTTTCTCCGCTAATTTTCTTGACGTCCCTAAACCTTCTGTCCGCTTCTGCGTCCAATTCCACAGCTTTTAATACTGCTTCCTTAACAGCCTTATAATCTACTGATTCCATTAAACTAAGACATGCATATGCCTCTCTAGCCTTACCCTTGAATTTACTCTGCACCAACATAGCCCACTCAGTTTCATCCCATTCTTTAATAGTTGCAAGATTTTCAAACTGAATAAAGAAGTCCTCAGCTTCTTTTTCTATAAACTCAGGTAACTGACTTACTTTATCATCTTTATCTCCAAATTTTCTCCTTGTACCCTCAATTTCTAATTGTCTAAGTTTTACTTCTTTATCAGCCTAGATTCTCTCCTTTCTACCTTTATTTGTATTTTCTTAAGCTCAAATTCTAATTTTAATTTCTCAATTGCAATTATTTCACTATTATCAACACCTTGAGGTTCCTTCAGTATTGATAAGGCCAATCAATTAATTCTCTCTGCATGTCACTTCTTACATGTATCTGCAGAGAAATTTCATCGTCAACTGCCACCTGGTTCAGTTCATCTTTATTACGCTAGTACAGATAATGTATATCCTGGGTTTCAATCAACCTCACTGTTATCTGCCATGTTCAAACACACTATATTTACAAGTATAAACATTTACTTATTTAGAGAAATCCTCTCCATACATTTCAAGAGAGCACACTTCGGCCAGCTTGAATTCCATTCGGTTTCACAATTTCAGTTCCCTGGCCTCGGCTTTCACATATTCGTATCTTGGACAGAAGGCTTCCACACTTTCACTTCCCGGACAGCAGGTTTCACAGTTCAAGGTCCATCCCGGACGGGCCCTCATATTACGTTCTGCCTCCACCCCCTACACATTAAAGGGTGTGTAATCAGCCCATAGGCCCATTAAAGCAGAGAACTCTGAAATAACAGCTTCTGTTAACAGAGAGATTTGGGCTAGACACAGATTCCCTCACGATCTGGCTAACATCTCCTGACAGCTGTAATTGTACCTACTATTCCCTTCTTCTCAAGTTGGTCAAATACCAAACACAGATAAATATCTATATAAGATATATTTTGATAAAATAAACATGGCTCTCTCGTAACATGAATAATACAATCTATTCTTGATACATAGATCTCTCTCTATTACTTTACTTATCATCACTCTGGCAAATTCATTGGCTTCAATAAGGGTTTGAAATGACTGAGATGTGTACAGACTACATTATACATTTACCAACAGCTTTGTATCACATCTTCCTCTTATGGCCATTCCGAAGAGAGAGGCTTGACCTTGGCCATCTTTCAGTTTCTATAAAAGTTTTCAAAGAAAACTGAATAAGATATAATGGATAACTATAACATCTCTGGATAAATAGGGTAGATAACTTTAACATAAACATCTGGTATGGCGTTCAGAACTGTGTGCTAATATTGTGTCATCTTGCATGAATGCCCAAATACAGGTATTAGGAACAATGAATTGGTTATCTCTTTATTTGGTTAGTGTTTTGAGTCAACACCTCCTGCCGCTATGACGGTATTAGACGTGCGAGGCATTATGGATACCACCAGTCAGCCCCTCCTGCCGCTATGACGGTATTAAACCTGCGAGGCATTATGGATGCCACCAGTCAGCCCCTCCTGCCGCTATGACGGTATTAGACGTGCGAGGCATTATGGATGCCACCAGTCAGCCCCTCCTGCCGCTATGACGGTATTAAACCTGCCAGTCAGCCCCTCCTGCCGCTATGACGTCATTAAACCTGCCAAGCATCATGGATGCCACCAGCAAGGGTGTTGGATCGCATCCCTCTCGGCTTCTTAGATGCTACCACGCCTGTAATGCTGTATTGACAACAGCGTCGCGGGTCAGGTCATGGCTGCTCAAGCATGCTGGATGGGGTTGAGATCTGGAGTGTGGGTGGGTGTAGCAAAAAAGCTATATGGGGATGTCGGGCAAAATACTCACTAACTGCTGGACACGTATGGATGGGGCTGTCATCCTACACGAGATAGACAGACAGGAAATCGCATCGCCTCAACGGATGGTAGAAGAACCTCTTATGATAAGCGACTATACTCGTGGCCGGTGATCCTGCCCTTGCCAGCATCAACCAGTTCGACCTACACCTCCTGCGTGCATCCATCCAAACAAATCAGCATTAAAATTGCCACTCTTGCCTGCCACCACATGCCTGGCCTCGAATCTCATAGTATTTTAAGAGTATGCTATATCAGAAAATAGTAATGTAATACAATGTATTGAAATATACCAAAATATGGCATTGCCTATCTTCGTGTCATCTGCAAATTGGACACTAGTTCACTTAGCCCAACGTCCATATCGCTGATAGAAATGATAAAAAGTACAGGCCCCAAGTACTCATCCCTTGAGGCCTCCACTAGTAGCGGGTGGCTATGGTGACGATTCCCCATTTATTTGGCTGAACTCAGGATAGGTATGTCAACATCCGATAACGAATTACCCATTTGACTTATCAGAGAGTTCGCCACTGAATTGAGTGTTCCCTTTATAGAGCTGTATAACAGATTCATCAGACACAACAGTACCAAAACCTAAAACATAAAGTTTCCTCTGTTGATAGTGTTAGGCCAGTGAGCCTAACTCCAACCTTTTTTAAGGTTTTACAGAGCTTTGTCGTCCCTGAAAAACCCTATGATATCAAGCCTCATATTGACCCTAGATAATATGGGAACATTAAGAACTCCAAGACCCACCATCTTGTGCGCCTCGTTTACAAAATGCTGTCTGATCTTGACAGACCAAGGAAAATTTTCTCATTCATTATGCATGATTTTAACAAAGGCTTCGGCCTAATTGATCACACCAACGTTGCAAATCGTCTCTTAGAGGTAGGAATAAGGGCCTCTCTAGCTAAATGGTTTGTTGGATTTCTTTAAAACCGCTGCCAGAGCGTACGTACCTCCATCTGGACGCCTGAATAGTATAAGCTATACCTCCTGTGGGGACCCTCAGTGAACTCCTTGAGGTCCTATTGCTTTCTTGGCAGTGATCACTGGAGCCGCACAACACACAGTATGTAGGTGTGTAGATGATCTCACCATCTATGACACATATTCGTTCGATCGTCTTTCTGAGGAGAGTACGTTGCAGGACACAACTCAGGAGCTGTACACATGGGCGTCAGTAAACAACGTCACTAAATATCGGTGAGTACCACGTAATGCTCGTGGTAATGTTTTCTAAATGTAACCATCTCTGACACATATATCCGCTTTGTCAATCTTTCCTCACTCACTCTCTCCATGTGGCCAAACCACCGCAGTACATCCTTCTGAGCTCTCAAAACAACACTCCTACCACCAAACATCCCTCACACCCTCTCACCACTTACTCGATCAAACCACCTCACGTCACATACTGCCCTCAAACACCCCACCCCCAACATACCCACCCTCCTCCGCATAACCCCATCCACAGCCCTCGCCTCGCAATCATATAACTTTGTTGGAACCACCATTTCTTCAAACACAACCACTTTTGTTCTCCGAGATAACTTTCTCGCCGTCCACACATTCTTCAACGCTCCCAGTACAGTTGTGCTAATTTTGTTAAGTTCAATACCACATGGTTGTGCTGATTTTGTTCATCGCAGTACTAAGTGGTTGTAATGATTTTATGAAGTGCAGTAGTATATGGTTGTACTGATTTTGTTAAGTGCAGTACTACATGGTTGTACTGATTTTAAGAGTAATGCTACGTGGCTGTCCTAATCTTAAATGCTGTACTATATAGTTATACTTTTTGTTAAGTACACTACGACGTGGTTGTACTAATTTTGTCAAGTATACAGTACTACGTGGTTGTACTAATTTTGTTAAGTACAAAAGTATGTGGTTGTCCTGACTGGCAAGTGCGTTATAGAGTGGTAGTACTGATTTTCGAAACATCAGTAGTACGTGATTGTAATTTTGTAAAGAGCAATACTGCATGGTTGTCCTGATTTTGTTAAGTGCAGTAATACATGTTTTTACTGATTTTGTTGTGTGCAGTACTACATGGTTGTACTGATTCTTTTAGATACAATACTTGGTGGTTGTACTATATTTGCTAAAAGTGCAGTACTAAGCGATTGACCTGATTTTCTTAAGTGCAATACTGCGTGGTTGTCCCGAGTTTGTTAAGTGCAATACTACGTGGTTGCACTGATTTTCTTAGGTGCAGTACTTTGTGTTTGTACTGATTTTGTTAAGTGCAGTACTACATAGTTGTACTGATATATTTTAGTGTAATATTACGTGGTTGTCCTAAATCTAACTACACGGTTATATCGATTTTGTAAGTACAGTGTGAGGTGATCGTACAAATCTTCTAAGCACAATACTACGTGCTTGTACTGATTTTGTTAAAAGTAGTGCTACGTGGTTGTACCGATTTTGTTAAAAGTAGTGCTACGTGGTTGTCATGATTTTGTTATGTGCAGTGATACGTGGTTGTACTGATTTGTTAAGTGCAGTACTACATGGTTGTGCTGATTTTTGTAAGTGCAGGACTTCATTGTTTTACCACACTTGTTAAAAGTGTAGTGCTACTTGGCTGTCCTGATTTTGTGAAGTGCAGTAATACGTAGTTGTCCTGATTTTGATAAGAGCAGCAATACGTGGTTGTACTGATATTTCTAAGTGCAGTACTACATGGCTGTGCTGATTTTTGATGTAATACTACGTGGTGGTCCTAAATTTGTTTAGTGCAGAACTAAGTGATTGTACTCATTTTGAAAGTACAGTATGACGTGGTTGTAATAATGTTTATGCACAGTACTACGTAGCTGTACAGATTTGTTTAAGTGTAGTATTGCATGGTTGTACTGACTTTGTAAGTGAAGGACTACGTGGTTGCACAACATCTGTTAAAAGTGTAGTACGACGCGATTGTTCTGATTTCCTTAAGTACAGTACTACGTAGTTGTCCTAATTCTGTTAAGTGCAGTACTACGTGGTTGTCCTGTTTTTATTTATAATACTACGTATCTCTTCTGATTTTGTTAAGTGCAGTACTACATGGTTGTACTGATTATTTTAAGTGTAATACTATGTGGTAGTCCTAAATCTGTTAACTGCAGTATTACATGGTTTTACTAATTTCGTAAGTATAGCATGACGTGGTTATAATGATTTTTCAAGTATTACGTGGTTGTACCGATTTTCTTAAGTGCAGCAATACGTGGTTATACTGATTTTGTTAAGTGCAATACTAGATGGGTGTACTGAGTTTGTTAATTACCGCACTACGTGACTGTACTGATTGTTAAGTGCATTTCTACTTGGTGTACTAATTGCAGTACTACGTGGGTGTCCTGATTTTGATAAGTGTTGGATGTACTACTTTTGTTAAATGTAGTACTAAGTGGTTGTACTGATTTTGTTTTGTGCATTACTACGTGGCTGTACTCATTCTATTAAAAGCTGTACTACACGGTTGTACTGATTTTGTGAAGTGCAGTACTACAAGGTCCAGTACTACGTGGATGTACTGATTTTGTTAAGTGCAGTACTACTTGGTGTACAAATTGTATTAAATGCAGTACTACGTGGGTGTCCTGATTTTGATAAGTGTTGGTTGTACTGATTTTGTTAAATGTAGTGCTACGTGGTTCTACTGATTGTGTTTTGTGCATTACTACGTGGTTGTACTTATTCTATTAAGAGCTGTACTACACGGTTGTACTAATTTTGTGAAGTGCAGTATTACAAGGTGCAGCACTACGTGGTTGTCCAGATTTGATTAGGTGCAGTACTACGTTGTTGTGCTGATTTTGTTGTTACTTTTTTCTAATGAAGGACTTTATGGTTGTACTGATTTTGTTAACTGCAGTACTACGTGGCTGTACTAATTTTATTAACTGCAGTATTACGTGGTTGTTCTGATCTTGTTAGGTGCAGTTTCACGTGATTGTCCTGATTTTAAGTGCAGTACTACGTGGTTGTACTGGTTTTGTTAAAGGCAGTGCTACGTGTTTGTACTGATGTTATAAAGTACTGTACTACTTGGTTTCATTGATTTTATTAAGTGCAGTACTATGTGGTTGTACTGATTCTATCAATTGCATTACTACGTGGTTGTACATATTTCAAGTGCAGTGCTACAAGGTTGTCCTGATTTTGTTTAGTGTACTATATCCTTGTTGTACATATTTTGCTTATTGCAGTACCTCGTGGTTGTCCTCATCTTGCTAAGTGCAGTACTACGTCGATTTTCTATTTATTTCTAAGTGCAGTAACACGTGGTAGAACTTCTCTTACTAAGTGCAGAACTACTTGACTTCACTGATCTTATTGTGTGCAGTACTACGTGGTTGTACTGATTTCATCAATTGCATTACTACATGGTAGCATTTAAGTTGTACTGATTTTGTTAACTTTAACTTTGCCTGGTTGTACCAATTTTGGGAAATGCATTAGTATGTGGTTGTACTGATTTTGTTGAGTGCAATACTACTTGGTTTTACTGATTTTGTTTAGTGTAATACTACGTGGCTGTTCTAGATTTGTTAATTGCAGTACTACGTGGTTATACTGAATTTGTTAAGTACAGTATCACTTGGTTGTACTAATTTTAAGTACAGTACTACATGGTTGTATTGATATTGTTGAGTGCAGTACTACGTGGTTGTCCTGATCTTTTTAAGTGCAGTACTACGTGGTTCTGATTTTTCAAGTGCAGTAATACGTAGTAGTACTTATTTTGTTAGGTGAAGTACTGCGTAGTTGTACTAATTCTGTTAAGTTCAGTACTACATGGTTGCACTGATTTTGTTAAATGCGATACTGATTTCGTTAAGTACAGTATGACGCGGTTGTACTATTTTTTCAAGTATAGTACTACGGGGTTGTACAAATTTTGTTAAGTGCAGTTCTGCGTGGTAGTTCTGATATTGTTAACTGCAGTACTACGCGGTTGTACTGCATGGCTGTACTGATCCTGTTAAGTGCAGTACTACGTGGTTGTACTGATCTTGTTAAGTGTAGTACTACGTGGTTGTACTGATTTTGTTAAGTGCACCACTACGTTATTTTGATTTTGTTAATTGCAGAACAATTTGGTTGTACTGATTTTGTTAAATGCAGTACTACGTGGTTTTCCTGATTTTGTTAAGTGCAGTGCTAAATGGTTGTATTTTTTTTTTCTTAATTGCGGTATTACGTGGTTATACTTGTTTTGTTTAAGGCAGTGCCACGTGTTTGTACTGATTTTTTTTATAGTACAGCACTACTTGGTTTCATTGATTTTATTGTGGAGTTCTACGTAGTTGTACTAATTCTATTTGTATTACTACGTGGTTGTACTTATTTCAAGTGCAGTACTACATGGTTGTCCTGATTTTGTTTATTTCAGTACATTATGGTTGTATTGATTAAGTGCAATACTAAGTGGTTGTCCTGATCTTGTTAAGTGCTGTAACACGTGTTCTCTTTTTTTATATTTTAGTGCAGTAATACGTGGTTGTACTTCTTTCTTGAATGTAGTACTGCGCAGTTGTAATGATTTTGTTAAATCAGCACTACGGTGTAATACTGATTTTGTTAAATGCAGGAAAACGTGGTTGTACTGACATTATTAAATGCAGTACTAAGTGGTTGTACTGATTTTGTCAAGTGTAATACTACGTGGCTGTCCTGAATTTCTTAATTGCTATACTACATGTAGTTATTATGATTTTGTTAAGTACAGTATGACGTGGTAGTTTTGTCAAGTACAGTACTACGTGGTTGTACTGATTTTAGGTGCAGTACTACATGGTTGTCTTGATCTTGTCAAGTGCAGTATTACGTGGTAATACTGTTTTTGTTAACTGCAGTACTACATGGTTGTACTGATTTTTTTAGGGCAGTACTACGTGGTTGTCCTCATTCTGTTAGGTGCATTAGTACGTGGTTGTACTGATTTTGAAAGTGCAGAACTACATGGTTGTACTGATTTTTTCACGTGCAGGACTACGTGGTTGTAGTGCATTTGTTAAAAGTGCAGCACTACGTGGATGTCCTGATTTTTTATATGCAATAGCACATAGTTCTTCTGAGTTTGTTAAGTGGAGTACCACGTGGTTGTCCTACGTGCTTGTACTGATTTTGTTAAGTGAATTGCTACATGATTGTACTGATTTTTTCAGTGTAATTGTACGTGGTTGTCCTAAATTTGTTAACTGCAGTACTACATGGTTGTACTGATTCTTTTAAGTACAGTATGACGTGCTTATAGAAATTCTTAAAGGATAGTACTGCGTGGTTGTACTGATTTTAAGTGCAGCACTACCTAGATGTACTTATTTTTTTTTTTTTGTAAGTGTAGTACTACGTGGTTATACCGATTTTCTTTACTAGGTGGGTGTAATGATTTTGTTACTTATAGAGATACTGGGATGTACTGATTATGTTAAGTGTAGTACTTCGTGCTTGTACTGATTTTGTTAAGTGAAGTATAACATGGTTGTCCTGATTTTTTTCAATGCAGTACTACATGGTGTACTAGTTGTATTAAGGGAAGTACTACGTTGGCGTCCTGATTTTGACAATTGCTGGTTGAAATGATTTTATTAAATGTAGTACTACGTGGTTGTCCTGATCTTGTTACGTGCAGTACTACGTGATTGTACTGAATTTGTTAAGGGCTGTAGGACCTGGTTGTCTTGATTGTAAGTGAGGTATTACGTGGTTTTACTAATTTTGTTAAGTTCACTACTGTGTTGTTCTGATTTTAAGTGTAGGACCATATGGGTGTCCTGATTTTGTTAAGTGCTGTGTTACGTGGTAGTCCTTAATTTGTTAAGTGTTAGTACTACGTGATTGTCCTTATTTTGTTAAATGCAGTACTACGTGGTTGTCCTGATTTTGTTAAGTGCAGTACTATGTGGTTGTCCTGTTCTTTAGTGCAGTAATACGTTTTATTACTTATTTTGTTAAGTGCAGTAATGCGTAGTTGTACTAATTTCTTTGTGTTCTGTACTATATGGTTGTACTGACTTTGGTAAGTGCAGTACTGAGTGGTTCTGCTAATTTTGGTAAGTGTAATACTACATGGCTGTCATAAATTTGTTAAGTGCAAAACTACATTGTCATACTGATTTTGTTAAGTACAGTGTGACGTGGTTGTACTAATTTTGTCAAGTACAGTACTACGTTGTTGTAGTGATTTTGTTAAGTGCAGCACTATGTGGTTGTCCTTTCTTTTGTTACATACAGTATTGCTTGGTAGTACTGATTTCGTTAACTGCAGCACTCTGTGGTTGTACTGATTCTGTTAAAAGCAGTACCACGCCCGATGTCCTGATTTTGTAGTGCAGTAGTAAGTGGTTTTAGTGATTTTGTTAAGTGCAGTACTACATGGTTGCACCGATTATTCTAAGTGCAGGTATACGTGTTTTTACTACATTTGTTAAAAGTGCAGTACTACGCGGTTGTCTTGATTTTCTTAAGTGCAATAGTACGTGGGTGTCCAGAGTTTGTTGAGTGTTACATGATTTTCCTTATTTTGTTAAGTGCAGTACTACGTGATTGTTCTGATTTTAAGCGCAGTACCACATGGTTGTACTATTTTTTTAATGTCTAATGCTACGTGGTTGTCCTAAATTTCCTAACTGCAGTACTACATGGTCGTACAAGTTTCGTAAGTATGGTATGACGTGGTTTTAGTAATTTTTCAAAGAAAGTACTTCGTGCTTGTGCTGCTTTTGTTAAGTGCAGCACTACATGGTTTTACTGATTTTGTTGAAAGTAGCTCTACGTGGTTATAATGATTTTGTTGAGTGCAGTACTAAAGGGTTTACTGATTTTGTTAATTACACTACTGCGTGGTTGTAATGATTTTGTCAAGCGCATTACTTTGTGCTTGTACTGACTTTAAGTGAAGTATTACGTGGTTGTACTGATTTTGTTAAGTGCAGTACTACATGGTGTACTAATTAAGTGCAGTACTCTGTGGGTGTCCTGGTTGTACTGATTCTGTTAACTATTGTACAATGTGGTTGTACTGATTTTGTTGAGTGCATTGCTACGTGGTTGTACTGATTTTGTTGAGTGCATTGCTACGTGGTTGTACTGATTTTAGTAAATGCAGTACTACAAGGTTATACTGATTCTATGAAGTGCAGTACTGCAAGGTTTTACTGATTATGTTACGTTCAGTACTACGTGGTTGTCCTGATTTTGTTGAGTGTAGTACTACATGGTTGGACCTATTCTCTTAAGTGCTGTACTAGGTAGGTGTCTTGATTTTAAGTGCGGTACTACGTGGTTGTACTGACTTTGTTAAGTACACTACTACGTTGGTCTGATTTTGTTAAGTGCAGGACCATATGGTTGTACTGATTTTGTTCGGTGCAATACTACGTAGTTGTACTGATTTTGGTAAGTGCAGTACTGCGTGATTGTCCTGTTTTTGTTAAGTGCAGTACTACGTGGTTTTATTGACTTTGTCAAGTGCAGTACTACATGGTTGTACTGGTTTTGTTAAAGGCAGTGCCACGTGCTTGTACTGATTTTTCAAAGTACAGTACTAATTGGTTTAAATCATTTTATTTAGTGCTTTACTACGTGGCTATACTAATTTTGTTAATTGTACTACCACTCGCTTGTACTTATTCTGAGTGCAGTATTCCGTGGTTCTCCTGATTTTGTTTAGTGTTGTACATCATGGTTGTACTGATTGCGTTCAGTGAAGTACCACGTGGTTGTCCTGATTTTGTTAAGTGCAGTGCTACGTGGTTGTTCTGCCTTTTAAGTACAGTGATACTTTGGTAGTACCTATGTTGTTAAGTGCAATACAGCGTAGTTGTACTGATTTTGTTAAGCTCAGTAAAACTTGGTTGTATTGATTTTCTTAAGTGCAGTAAAACGTGGTTGTACTGATTTCATTGAGTGCAGTAGAATGTGGTTGTACTGATTTTGCTAATTGCAGTACTACGTAGTTGTACTGATTTTGTTAAGTGTAATTGTATGTGGCTCTCCTAATTTTGTTAACTGCTGTACTATTTTATTATACTGATTTTGATAAGTACGGTATGGCATGGTTATACAAATTTTGTAAAGTACAGTACTACGTGGTTGTACTGATTTTTAAGTGCGGTACTACATGGTTCTACTGATTTTGTTAAGTTCGGTACCATGTGGTTGTACCGATCTTGTTAAGTGTAGTGCTACGTGGTTGCCTAATTTTAAGTGCAGTACTACGCGGTTGTCGTGATTTTAAGTGCAGTATTACGTGGTTGTATTGATTTTCAGAAGTGCAGTATTACGATGTTATACTGATTTCGTTAAGCGCAGTACTAAGGGGTTGTACTAATTTTGTTATGTTCAGTACTACGTGGTTATACTGATTTTATTAAGTGAAGTACTGTGAGGTCATACTGGTTTTGTTAAGTTCAGTACTATATTGTAGTACTACGAGGTTGTACTGATTTTTGGGTGCAGGACTACGTGGTTGTACTGAATTTAAGTGCAGCACTACGTGGTCGCACTGATTTTAAGAACAGCACTATTTGGTTGTTCTGATTCTGTAAAGTGCAGTACTTCGTGGTTATACTGATTCTATTAAATGCAGAACTACGAAGTGTCCTGATTCAGTTAGGTGCAGTTCTTCGTGGTTGTACTGATTTTCGCGAGTGCAGTACTTCGTGGTTGTACTGATTTTGTTAAATGCTGTACTACGTGGTTGTCCTGATTTTAAGTGTAGAACTACGTAGTTGTACTTATCTTAACTACACTACAGTAATACGTGGCTGATCTAATTTTGTCAAGTGCAGTACTACGTGATTTTCCTTATTCTACTATGTGCAGTACTACGTTAATGTACTGATTTTGTTAAGTGCGGTACTACGTGGTTGTACAGTTATTTTAATGAAGTGTTACGTGGTTTTACTGATTTCATAAAGTACAGTACTACTTGGTTTCACTGATTATATCATGTACAGTACTATGTGGTTTTACTGATTTTCTTAATTGCATTATTACTTATTTTAAGTGTATTGTTACATGGTTGCCTGATTCTGTTTAGTGTAGCACATCACGGTTGTACTGATTGTGTTAAGCGCAGTACTACGTGGGTGTCCTGGCTTTTTAAGTGCTGTAATACGTGGTAGTACTTATTTCCTTGATTGCAGTACTGCGTATTTCTACTAATTTTCTTAAGTTCAGTACTACGTGGTTGTACTGATTTTAAGCACAGTACTATTAGGCTGTACGGATCTTATCAAGTGCAGTAGTATGTGGTTGTAATGATTTTGTTAAATGCAGTATTGTGTGGTTTTCCTGATTTTAAGTGCAGTACTATGTTATACTAGATTTGTTAAAAGTGCAGCACTAAGCGTTTGTCCTAATATTCTTTAAGTGTATACTACACGGTTCTCGTGATTCTGTCAAGTGCAGTATTACGTAGTTGTATTGATTTTCAGAAGTGTGGTATTCCGTGGTTGTACTGATTTTGAGTGCAGTACTTCGTGGTTGTACAAATTTTAAGTGGAGTACTACGTGGTTGTACTGAGTTTATAATGTGTAGTATTATGTGGGTGTATTGACTTTGTTAATGACAGTACTAAATGGTTGACTGATTTTAAGTGCAGTACTATGTGCCTATACTGATTTCAAGTGAAGTACTTTATAGTTGTTTTGATTTTGTTAAGTGCAGCACTACATGGTTGTATTAGTTGTGTTAAGTGCAGTACTACGTGGGTGTCCTGATTTTGTTAAATGCAGTACTACGTGGTTGTATTGATTTTGAGTACAGTATTACGTGGTTGCATTGATTTTGTTAAGTGCAGTTCTACGTGGTTGTACTGAGTACAATGAGGTTGTTCTGATTTTGTCAAGTGCATTAATGCGTGTTGGTTCAGATTTTGTTAACTGGATTACTATGGGGTTGTAGTTATTCTAGTAAGATCAGTACTATGTGGTTGTACTGATTGTTAAGTGCAGTATTACGTGGGTGGTTGTACCTTGTCCCGATTTTTCTAAGAGTACTACATAGTTGTTCTGAATTTAAGTATAGTACAAAGTGGTTGTACTGATTTTGTTAAGTGCAGTATTATGGGGTTGTACTAGTTTTCTTAAGTGCAGTAGTATGTGGTTGTACTGATTTTAAGTACAGTACTACGTGGTTTTCCCGATTTTAAGTGCAGTACTACGTGGTTGTACTAAATTTGTTATAAGTGCAGAAATAGCCGATTGTCCTAATTCTCTTTTTAAGTGCAGTACTATACGGTTGTCCTGGTTTTGTTATAGGTAGTATTACGTGGTTGTATTGATTTGTATAAGTGCATTATTACGTGGTTGTACTGATTTTAAGTTTAGTACTACGTGATTGTACTAATTTTGTTTAGTGAAATACTACATCTTTGTACTGATTTCAATTGCAGTACTACGTCCTGATACTGATTTTCTTAAGTGCAGCACTAAGTGGGTGTAATGATTTTGTTAATTCGTTAATTACAGTACTAAGATGTTCTGATTTCGTTAAGTGCAGTACTACGTGCTTGTACTGATTGTATCAAGAGAATTAATACGTGGTTGTATTGATTTTGCTAAGTGCATTACTACATAGTTGTACTAATTATGCTAAGCGCAGTACTATGTGGGTGTCCTGATTTTAAGTGCAGTACTATGTGGGTGTCCTGATTTTGTTAAGTGCAGTACTACGTGGTTGTACATATTTTGTCAAGTGCTATACTCCGTGATTGTACTGATTTTGTTAAGCGGAATACTAGATGGGTGTAATGATTCTGTTAAGTGCAGTACTGTAGTTGTATTGATTTTTGCTAAGTGCAGTACTATTTGATCTTATTGATTCTGTGAAGTGCAGTACTACAAGGTTGAACTGATTTTCTTAACTGTAGTACTACGTGGTTGTGCTGATTCTATTACGTGCAGTAGTATGAAGTTGTACTGCTTCCGTAAACCACTACGTGGTTTTCCTAATTTTGTTAGGTGCAGTATTACGTGGTTGAACTTAATTCAAGTGCAGTACTACGTGGTACTGATTCTGTTAAGTACAGTAGTACGTGGTCGTACTGATTTTAAGTGCAGTACGACGTGGTTGTACTGATTTTGTTAAGTGCTGTACTACCTGTTTTTCCTGAGTTTATTACGTAAAGTTCTATATAGTTGTCCTGATTTTGTTAAGTGCATTACTAAGTGATTTTACTGATTTTATAAAGTTCAGTACTACGTGGTAGTTCTGATTTTGTTAAATGCAGTACTGCGTAGGTGTACTGATTTTGTTAAGTGCAGTACTACGTGATTGTACTGATTTTGTTAGGAGTAGTATTTCGTATTTGTCCTGATTTTATTACGTGCAGTACTAAGAGGTTGTACTGATTACGTTAATTGCAGTACTACGTGGTTTTCCTGATTTTGTTAAGTGCAGCATTACGTGGTTGAACTTCTTTTGTTAAGTGCAGTACTACGTGGTTGTCCTGAGTTTATCAAGTACAGTACTAAATGGTTGTCCTGATTTTGATAAGTGCATTACTAAATGACTGTACTGATTTTGTTAAGTTCAGAACTACGGGGTAGTACTGATTTTGTTAAATGCAGTACTGCATAGATGCATTGATTTCGTTAAATGCAGTACTACGTGGTAGTACTAATTTTCTTAATCATAGTACGTGGTTGTCCCGATCTTATTTACGTGCAGTACTATGAGGATATACTGATTTCGTTAAGTGCAGCAATACGTGGTTTTCCTGATTTTTTAAAGTGAAATACTACGTAGTTGTATTGATTTTGTTATCCAATACTACATAGTTGTCCTGATTTTCTAAAGTTTAATACTAAGTGGTTGTCCTAAAATTGTTAAGTGCGTTACTACATGGTTGTATTGATTTTGTTAAGTACAGTATGACATGTTTGTACAAATTTTGTTCAGTGCAGTACTACGCGGTTGCCCTGATTTTGTTGAGTGCGTACTACTTGGTTGTCCAAAATTTGTTAAGTGTAGTACTACGTGGTTGTCCTGATTTCGTTAAGTGCAGTAGTACGTGGTTGTGCTGATTTTAAGTGCAATATGACTTGGTTGTACTGATTTTCTGAAGTGTAGCACTATGTGGTTTTACTGATTTTGTTAAGTGCAGTAGTGCGTGGCAGTCCTCATTTATTAAGTGCAGTACTAAGTGTAGTAGAGAGCTTAAGAGAATCAGCACAGCTACGTAGTACTGCACTTAAACAAATCCGTACAACCATGTCGTACTGTAGTTAACAAAATCAGTACAACCACATGACACTGCACTTAATACAACCACGCAGTTCTTTTCTTAACAAAATCAGTACAACCACGTAATATTGCACTTAACATAATCAGTCCAATCACGTAGTACTGCACTTGAAATTAGGACAACCACGGAGTACTGCACTTAACATAATCAGTACAACCACCAATTACTGAACCTATGAAAATCAGTAAAAAACATGTAACCACGTCGTTCTGCACCTAACGAAACCATCACAACCACGTAGTATTATCTCAACATAAGGCCATCGTGTATTACTGTGCTGAACAAAATCAAGACAACCTCGTAGTATTGTACTTAAAATCAGTACAACCACGCAGTACTGTGATTAACAAAATCAGGACAACCACAGTATTGTACTTAAAATCGGAACAACTGCGAAACATTGTACTTCAAATCAAGACAACCACATAGTACTACACATAAGGAAAGAAACTATTAATGTTCATCTCTAAATTGTTAGCAACAGACCAGTAAGTCATCTTTAAAAAGTATAGCTTTCGTAAAAACTGACATACATTATGCTGTGCAGTTTAGACTGGATGAAGATTATCTTGAAGGTATGATGAATGAAAACCTTGTAATGAACATAAGGTATTCGTATCATCAAGAAACATCAAGAATATCAAAGTCTATATTCTCTCAAAAGTGATATACCTAAGAACAATGTGTTCGAATGGATGAAGGGATCAAAAAGGTGGATCAAAAATAGGATATTCAAACTCGGTAGTCAAGAGAAAACTTGAAAGTGCTTTTAATCTAGAAAAAAACCTAAATACAAAAAGATACATCGGGTAATACAGTATTGCTTTTCACGGAGCTGGAATAAATTACCAAGTAATATTAGTTGCACCAAGACCCTGGAAACTTGATCAAAGTCTGAATATTATACGAAAGAAATACCGGTTGGTTGCTTATAGAGACTGGTCTGAATGTATTAAAAGGATTCTTACAATTTCCCATCATCCTCATGTTCTCAGGTGTCATAATCTTTAAAGGCAGTTTGAATCACATGCAACCCAGTCATGGAGGGAGAACTAATCTTCATTAATCAGTAGGAAATATTCTTAACAGGAACACAGTTCTATTTGTACAACTGGAGATATCCAATGATAAATACAAAACACAATACAAAATACCTTTACATTACTGGCATCACACAGCACAAAGCTGATATACAAACGTCACTCAAAAAAATTCTAATGGTTGAATGAGATTAAACAATATATGGTAGTGTTGAAATATAAATGGAATATTTGCAGCAGCTAATGTTTCCTTGTTTTATAACCAAGTCCTGTTACAGTTACCATATCAATATTTACTAGTACAGGAAAGGGTTCAATCTTCAGCACACAGCTTAACTTTCTCACACTCGCAGCTCTTCCTTAAAAGTGACTATCTTAACCAGGGTCTAGACAGCCGTCCATCCGGCATGTGATGGACGGGCTACCACTCCAGTCCCTGTCTCATTCCTTCAGGTTTACCACACTTCTCTACCAGGAACTGAAACATCACACTGACCGTACGTATGATGGCACGATATTCCCTCGCCACACTGACCATATATATGATGGCACGATAATCTCTCATCACACTGGCCATAAGTATGACGCACGATATTTTCTCGTCACACTGACCATATGTATGATGGCTGGAAGTTCTCTCGTCACACTAACCATATGTATGATGGCAGGATATTCTCTCGTCACACCAACCATATGTATGATGGCAGGATATTCTCTCGTCACACTGACTATATGTACGATGGCAGGATATACTTTCGTCACACTAACCATATGTATGATGGCAGGATATTCTCTCGTCACACTAACCATATGGACGATGGCCGGAAATTCTCTCGTCACACTGACCATATGTATGATGGCACGATATTCTCTCCTCACACTGACAATATATATGATGGCAAGATGTTCTCTCATCAAAATGACCATATATATGATGGCACGATATTCTCTCGTCACACTGACAATATATATGATGGCAGGATATTCCCTCGTCACACTGACCCTGTGTATGATGGCATGATATTCTCTCGTCACACTGACCACATGTATTATGGCTGAATGCTCTCTCGTCACACTAACCATATGTATGATGGCAGGATATACTCTCGTCACACTGACCATATGTACGATGGCAGGATATACTTTCGTCACACTAACCATATGTATGATGGCAGGATATTCTCTCGTCACACTAACCATATGGACGATGGCCGGATATTCTCTCGTCACACTAACCAAATGTATAATGGCAAGATATTCTCTCGTCACACTAACCGCATGTATGATGGCAAGATATTCTCTCATCACACTGACCATATGTATGGTGGCAGGATATAATCGTCACACTGACCAAATGTACAATGGCAGGATATTCTCGTCACACTGACCATATGCATGATGGCAAGATATTCTCTCGTTACACTGACCATATATATGATGGCAGGATGTTTTCTCGTCATCCTGACCACATGTGTGATGGCAGGATATTCTCTCGTCACACTACCTATATATTTGGTGGGTGGATATTCTGTCGTCATACTGACCATAATGATGGCAATATCTGGGCCCCTAAAAAGAAAGGGTTTCTTGGGCCCCTAAAATTGGGATAATGGCAAAAATTTTTTTCACTGGCCCAAAAAATGAGGGGGTAAAATGGGAAAACTGATGGAAAATTTCCTTTGTCCCACTAAAGGTGGTGGAAATACTCCCAATTAAACCCCTAATTGGGGAATTTTTGACACGTTTTTTATTTTGGGCCCCTAAAGGTGTTGGAAAACCCCGACCTTACCCTTGGTTATGGAAGGTTTGAAAATTGAGGGAGGTTTCTCTTGGGCCCCTAAATATGAAATAAAGGGGGGGTTTCTGTACATTAACCCAAATGAAAGGGAAAAACTCTTCCCCTAACCATAAGGTGGAAAAAATTTTTCCCCTTTACCAACTAGGGAATTTTGGTTTACCAAAGCTTAAGTTTCTTGGGAAATAAAAATGGGGTTTAACAAAATTTTTTTCTGGGGTTCAAAAGAATATAATGAGGGAGGTTTCTTGGTTCCCAAAAGGCAGGTTTTTTTGAAAAACCTTGTTTTCAAAATTTCCTGTAATGGGAAACTGAGGGAAGTTTTCCTTAAATTACCTAAAAGTGGGGAAATTTTGAAAACCAATTTTTAAAAGGGGTTTTTCCCCTTCCCAAAAATGAACAGGGGAAATTTTTGGTTTTTCAGCCTAGGAGGTGGGAAATTTTTTTTTTGGGAAACCTATTATAAAATTTTTGACATCCGTAGGAAAATTTCTTTTCCACCAAAAGGGGGCGGCTTTTTAAAACCTTTTTAAAGGGAGGTTTTTTTAATCCATTGGAATGGAGGGTGAAGCTGACGCGTGTCACTGATCATTTGGAAGGTACTGAAACAGACGCATGTTTCATCGGTCACTAAAAGATGGTGAAACTGACATGAATATTTCACTATCACTAAGAAGGGGGTGAAACGCGTTTCATTGGTCAATAGGAAGGAGAAACTGTTTCTTTGATAATTTGGAAGGTGGTGTAACTCAGGTGCTTTACTGGTCAGTATAAAGGTGCTGCAACTGACAGGTGTTTCATTGGTCACTAGAAGGGTAGTGAAACAGACACAGGTGTTTTATTGGTTACTAGGAAGGTGGTGAAACTTACGGGCGTTTCATTGTCCGTTAGTAAGGTGGTGAGACTGATGCAAATGTTTCACTGTAATTAAGGGGTGAAACGCAAGTTTCGTTAGTTATTAGGAAGGTGGTGAAACTGAAGCAGGTTTCATTGGTCACTAGAATGGTGGTGAAATTGTCGCATGTGTTTCATTGATCATATGGCAGGTAAACTCATGTATTTTATTGGTAAGTATGAAGGTGGTAACACTGACACTGGTGTTTCATTGGCAACTTGTCGGGTGGTGAAACAAGTGTTTCACTGGTCAATAACAAAGTGGTGGAACGCGTTACACTGATCACGAGGGAGGTGGCGAAACTGGAGGTGTTTCACTAGTCACTAAAGAGATGAAACTGATGCGTTTCATTACCAAAAACCTGGTGAAACTGACGTAGGTGTTTCACTGGTCACTAAGGTGAAATACAGATGTTATATTGGTCACTAAGAAGGTGCTGAAAATGATGCTCGTGGTTCATTGGTTAATACGCATTCGTTTCATTGACCATTAGGAGGGTGGTGAAACGGGGTTTCATTGTCACTAGGGAGATGAAACTGAAGCGTTTCATCGATCATTCAAAAGGTAGTGAAACTCAGGTTTCATATTTCAGTATGAAAGTGCTGTCACTGACAAGTGTTTCATTGGTAACTAAGTTGAAACCAGTGTTACATTGGTCACGAGAAAGGTGGTGAAACTGGCGGTTTCATTGCTTACTAAGATGAAACTGACTTGTATCATTGGTTACCAAAGAGCTGGTGAAACTGACGCACGTGATTCACTGATCACAGGTGGTGAAACGCGTTTCATTGGTCACTAAGATGGTGAAACTGACGCACGTGTTTCACTAGTCACTAAGAAGAAACTGATTCGTTTTATTAGTCATTAGAGGTAGGTGAAACTGACACGTTTGGTTGTTCACTTGGAAGGTGAAAATGACGCGTTTCATCAGTCGCATGAAAGGTTGTGAATCTTACTTCATTGGTTACTAGAAAGGTGGTGAAACCCACAGGTGTTTAAATGGCAACTAGTAAGCTGGTGAAACTGAAGCGTTTTATTGGTCACTAACAAAGAAGTGAAACGCATGTTAAATTGGTCACACGGTAAAACTGACGGTTTCGTTGGTCACTAGAGATGAAACTAACGCGTGTCATTGGTCACCAAAAACTGATGAAGTTGACATCTGTTTCACTGGTCACTGTGGTGAAGCACATTTCATTGGTCGCTAAGGTGGAGATTGATTCGTTTCATTGGTCATTAGGAAGATGGTGAAACTGATGCAATTGTTTCACTGGTCCCTAGGAGGATGTTGAAAATGACGCGTTTCATGGACCAATTGGAAGTGAAACAGGTGTTTCATTGGTCTGTATGGTGCTGTAACTGACATGTTTCATTAGTAATTAGGATGTTGGTGAAACTGACAGGTTTCATTGGTCACTAGGAAGGTGGTGAAACATGGGGTTTCAATGGCAACTAGTTAGGTGAGGAAACTGATGCGTGTTTCATTACTCACTAAGATGGTGAAATTGGCGGTTTCACTGGTCAATAAGTAGATGAAACTGACGCATGTTTCATTGGTTACCAAAAAAATTGATGAAATTGACACAGGTGTTTCACTAGTTACTAAGAGGGTGATGAAACAAGCTTCATTAGTCACTAAGGTGGTGAAATTGACGTGTTTCATTGGTCACTGTGGTGAAGAAACTGATTAGTGTTTTATTTGTCATTAGAAAGGTGGTGAAACGGACGCGTATTTCATTGGTTACTAGGAAGGTTGTGAAATAAACAGGTTTAATTGGTCAATAGAAAGGAGGTGAAACTTACAGGTATTTCATTGGCAGCTAGTGAAACACGCGTTTCATTGGTCAATAAGTGGTGAAACGTGCTTCATTGGTCACAACGTGAAACTGATTTGTTTCATAGGTCATTACAAGGGTGGTGAAATTGACGCGCGTTTCACTGGTCACTAAGAAGGAAAAAGAAGAGCATGTTTCGTCAGTCATCTGGAAGGTAGTGAAGCTGCCAGGTATTTCCTTGGTCGCTAGAAAGGTGCTGCAACTGACACAAGTGTTTCAATGGTCACTAGGAAGGTGGTAAAACTGACACAGGTACTTCATTTGTCACTAGGCAACTTACACGTTCCACTGATCAATAGTAACGTGGTAAAACTGACGCATTTCATTAGAACCTAAGATCGTGAAACCGACACGTCTTACATGAGTCACTAGTAACGTGGTGAAACTGACGGTTTCATTGCTCACTAAGATAAAACTGAAGCAACTAGTTGTTTCATTTGTCACTAAAGGTACTGAAACTGACGTGCTTCATAGGGAACTAATGTGGTGAAAAACGTTTCATTGGTCATTAAAGAGGTACAACTATCGCTTGTTTCATTGGTTACTAAGGTGGTCAAATTGATGCAGATGTTTCACTAGTTACAAAAAAGTGAAACGCGTTTCATTGATCAATGTTTTGAAACTGATTCGAGCTTCATTGCCCATTAGTAGGGAGCTGAAACTAACGGTTTCATTATTAGGAAGGTGAAAATGAGGCGTTTCATTGGGTACCAAACGGTGACTGACGCAACTGCTTCACTATCAATAAGAAAGTGATAAAACGGACGGGAAGTTTCATTGGTCACGAGGAAGGTGAAACTGAATCGTTTCATTTCTCATTTGGAGTTTCATTGGTCAATAGAAGTGTGGTGAAACATGTTTCAGTGTCACTAGGAAGGTGAAGAAGTTCTATTGGTCACTAAGAACGTAAAACTGACACGATATATCACGCACTAGGAAGGTGGTGAAACTGACGCAGGTTTCATTGGTCAGTTCGAAGTTGGCGAAACGTGCGCGTTTCAGTGGTCACTGATAAAAGTGACGGTTTCATTTTTCACAAGGTAGTGAAACTAATGTAGGGTTCATTAATCACTTGAAAGATGGTGAAACTGTCATATTTCATTTGTCACTAAAAATGAAACTGACGCATATGTTTCACTATAAGGGTGGGAAACATACGCGTTTCATTGGTCACTAGGATGGTGGTGAAACTGATGCAGGTGTTCCACTGGTCACTAGCAAGATGGCAAATCTGACGCAAGTTTCATTGACCATTTGAAGGCTAACTCAGGTATTTCATCGGTCAGTATAAAGATGCTGCAACTGACACAAGTGTTTCATTGGTCACTAGAAAGGTGATAAAACTGACAGGTGTTTTATTGGTCACTAGGAAAGTGTTGAAATTACGGGTGTTTCATTGGCCACTAGTAATGTGGTGAAACTGACGCAAGTGTTTCACCATCAAGTGTTTCATTGATCAGTATAAAGGTGCTGCAGCTGACACGTGTTTCATTGGTCGCTAGTTGACACAGGTGTTTGACTGGTCACTAAGAAGATGGTGAAACAAGTGTTTCACTGGTAACTAGTAAGGTGAAACGCATTTCATTGGTTGCTAAAGTGAAACGCGTTACACTGGTCACTAAGAAAGTGGTGGAACAGGCGCGAGTTTCATTGGTCACTACGATGAAACTGACGCGTTTCATTGGTTACAAAAAGCTGGTGAAAATGACGGTGTTTCAGTGGTCACTGAAGTGAAAAGCTAATTTTTGATTGGTCACTAAGGTTATGAAACTGATTCGTTTCAGTAGTTACTGAAACTAACGTTTTCACTGGTCACTAAGGTGCTGAAACTGACGAAGGTATTTCATTGAACTAGGAAGGTGATGCAACTGGCACGTGTTTCAGTGGTCTCTTGGAAGGAGTTGGAACTGGCGCATGGTTTAATTAGCCAGTAGGAAGGTGGTGAAACTGTCTCAGATGTTTCAACGATCACCTGGAAGTTGGTGAAACTGATAGGAAATGTTTCACTAGGCACTAAAGTGAATCTGAATCATTTCAATGATCATTTGGAAGGTGGTGAGACTGAAGCTAAGTTTCATTGGTCACTTGGAAGTTGGTGAAACTGACTCAGCTGTATCATTGATCACTTGGAGTTTGGTGAAACTGAAGCATGTTTCATTGGCTACAAGGTGGTGAAACTGACGCGTTTCACTGGTCATCTGGAAAGTGAAACTGTCGCGTTTCATTGGTTACTTGGAGTGGCGAAAATGACCAGGTGCTTCACTGTTCACCAGGAAGAGAAACTGACGAAGGTGCTTTATTGTCACTAGGAAGGCGGAGAAATTGATGCAGGTGTTTCATTGTTCACTAATGTGGTGAAACTGACGTGTTTCAATGGTAACTTGGATCGTGGAGAAACAGACGCCGGTGTTTCAGTGGCATCCTGGAAAGACGTGAAAGTGATGCAGCGTTTAATTTGAAGAGGAAGGTGGTGAAGCTAAAGCATGTGATTCAATGTTCTCTTGGAAGGTTGTTAAACTGACGCATGTGATTGAGTCGTCTCTTAAATGGTTGAAACTGAAGCGTGTTTCATTGGTCACTTGGATGGTGGTGAAACTGACACAGGTGTTTTATTGGTCTCTAGGAAGGTGGTGAACCTAACACAGATGTTTTCATGATCATCCTAAAGGTGATGAAACTGACGCATGTTCTAATGATCACTTGGAAGGTGGTGACACTGACGCAGGTGTTTCAATGGTAACTTGAAAAATGGCGAAACTGACGCAGGTGTTTCACTGATCACTGGGAAGGTGGCGAAACTGACACTGGCGTTTCTTTGGTCACTAGTGTAAACTACTGAAACAGTTGAATACACATACAAATACATCTATTCTTACCATAAAGGGACTAACATGGCAAATATAATTGTAGAAACATACAAACCATCCTTACTGATATGCCCCTAGCCTAATAGCAAAAGCCTTGACCAGAAGGACATTAATATGATTCTCTCCCTTGTAAAGATTTATTATCTGCACTAATGCAGGACTCTTGAAGGCCCTTTGACACTACGAACATTTGGTTGACCTCTTCGCTCTGTGAATAGCCATGTGCTGTAATACAGTCCCCTTCTGAGAGGTGTTTTGGCAATGAGAACATTCATATGGCTTCTCTCCCATGTGAACAGTCATGCAACATACTAAATTACATCTATGGGAGAAGATCTTTCGGCATTGTGAACATTAATATGGTTTCTCTCCTGTATGAAGAGTCGTTTGCCTCATTAAATTACCCTTCCGGGGGAACGCCTTTTGGCAGTTTGAACACTCATACGGCTTCTCTCCTGTATGAATAAAATCAATAATCATGTGCTGCCCTAAATAACTCCTCAGGGAGAATGTCTTTGGGGAATGTGAGCATTTATATGGCTTCTCTCCAGTATGAACAATCATGTGCTGCACTATATATCTCCTCAGGGAGAATTCTTTTGGCAATTTGAATACTTAAATGGCTTCTGTCCTTCATGAAGAATCGTGTGCTACACTAAATCACTCTTCCGGGAGAAAGTCTTTTGTCAATGTGAACACTCATATGGCTTCTCTCCTGTATGAACAATCATGTGTTCTACTAAATGATTCCTCCGATAGAATGTCTTATGGCAAAGTGAACATTCATATGGCTTCTCTCCTGTATGAATAATCATGTGTTCTACTAAATGACTTCTCCGAGAGAATGTCTTTTGGCAATGTGAACACTCATATGGCTTCTTTCCTGTATGACCAAGCATGTGTTCTACTAAATAACTCCTCCGTGAAAATGTCTTTTGGCAATGTGAACATTCATATGGCTTCTCTCCTGAATGAATAGTCATGTGCTTCACCAAATTACCCTTCCGCGAGAAGGTCTTTTGGCAATTTGAACACTCGTATGGCCTCTCTCCTGTATGAACAATCATGTGCTTCACTAAATAACTCCTCAGGGAAAATGTCTTTTGACATTGTGAACACTCATGTGGCTTCTCTTCTGAATGTATAGCCATGTGTTTCACCAAATCACCCTTCCGGAAGAAGGTCTTTTGGCAATTTGAACACTCATATGGCTTCTCTCCTGTATGAACAATCATGTGCTGCACTAAAACACTCTTCAGGTAGAATGTCTTTTGGCAATGTGAACATTCATATGGCTTCTCTCCTGAATGAAGAGTCATGTGCTTCACCAAATCACCCTTCCGCGAGAAGGTCTTTTGGCAATTTGAACACTTAAATGGCTTCTCTCCTGTATGAACAATCATATGCTTCACTACACAACTCCTCAGGGAGAATGTCTTTTGACACTGTGAACATTCATATGGCTTCTCTCCTGAATGAAGAGTCATGTGCTTCACCAAATTATCCTTCCGGGAGAATGTCTTTTGGCAATGTGGACACTCATATGGCTTCTCTCCTGTATGAACAGTCATGTGCCTCACTAAATCTCTCTTCCAGGAGAATGTCTTTTGGCAATGTGAACACTCATATTGCTTCTCTTCTGTATGAACAATCATGTGCCGGACTAAATAACGCCTCTTGTGAAAGGTTTTTTGGCAAAGTGAACACTCATGTGGCTTCTCTCCTTTATGAACAATCATGTGCTTCACTAAATTACTTCTCTTGGGGAAAGTATTTTGGCAATGTGTACACCTATATGGCTTCTTTTCACCAGTATGAGTCGCCATGTGCCGCACCAAGTTACTTCTCCCAAAGAAGGTCTTTGGGCAGAGCAAACACGTAAATTGTATATTCGCACGAACTTTCACGTCCCTTCTAAGTTTAAATTGTTGGATAAAGATATTTTGGCACTACGAAAACTTGAAATATCTCTCATCCATGTGTTAGAACCTATGCCTATGATAAAATTCCTTACAAAATGGTCTGTAGCATAGCGAACATTCCATTCATTCGCCCACCGTAATGTAACCTTGTAAAATAACAATATAAAAGAGCACAGTTACTGTTTACGATTGCCTCACATGTTCAGTGAGTGTACACTACAGTTGGAGCATCAACCAAGAGTGGGCTTTGCACAAGATAGGTGAGCTGAGCACCAGTCTCAAGTAAACCTCCTGCTCAAGGTAACACAGGGTCAACTATAGTGAGGTACACTGCTCATAACCTGTGAGGTGAAGCATACAGTGGCTTCTGGTATACACTGTACCTTCCAAAGTGAAGTCAACCACTACAACCTCCAACCAAGCATTGTCTGCAAGATATGCCAGCGATCCTTGATGACAGTTTACATTCTTCTCCCATTCTTCTACATTCCCGTAACTAAAAAGTACAGCTGTCTCCCTAGATGTACATCTCAATCAATTACCTACAATTCATATTGCAAGTCTGTCACTTACCTTACCATGTTTGAAATAACAAACTTTTTCATGTAAGGTTAGTTCCAACACAAGTTCTGAAACATTATCTTTACAAAGACACAGTCCCACAATCATCTACTACAGACAAGAATACCAATTTACATCTTAGGACATTACACTAATAGTCAAGATCATATTAAGACTTTTGAGGAAAAAATGAGCTTAGATGAGAATTATTTGTAATTAATCTAAATCCGACTATTGTATTAATAATCTATACCAGTTACTGTAATAATGATAATCTACAATGATAACAGTAATAATCGTCTACAAATGCCACCTGTAATATCTTGATTTTATCAACGAGGAAGATGACTTTTGAGGGAATGAATTAACACCAAAATACGTCTCACTTTCATGTAACTATGAAGAGGTTCATTTTCATAATCACGTTAACAGTTGTTGTCATAAAGAAATGTATCCAATAATTTTTTACTAAATATAATGAAAAGTTCAACTGCACTAAACATGAATTATGATACTTTTACTGAATTATACATGAACTATGGTCTTCTTATTGAACTAAAGATGAATTATGGGTCCTTCTTATTGTACTCATCAAGAACTATGGTCCTTCTTATGATACTAAACACGTACTATGGTCCTTCTTATTGTATTCAGCATGACCTATGGTCCTTCTTATTGTACTGAGCATGAACTATGGTCCTTTGAATTGCACTAAATAAGAACTATGGTCCTTGTTATCATATTTAAGGCGTTGTTTATGTTAGCTGAGACGGGACAGGCAGCTGAGGCCCTAATCAAGGCCATCCCATTAACGCTGTATATAAATGTACCATGGCCTGAGCCAGGTACCCATTTTATCGACCAACCCCTAGGGGTGGATGAACAGTTGGGTTGACTTTGGACCGACAGCAGCAACCAGGATTCGAACCTATGCGCTATGTACTATAGTACTATGAATCTTTCTACACTTAACATAAACTTTCATTTTTCAAACTGTACTAAACATGAACTATGGCATATATGTACCATACAAAACTTGTTTTTTCTTCTGTTCTTACTGTTCAGCGTTGTTCCTGCTGCCTTTATTGTTACCCTTGCTATACATTTATACTGTCATTGGTGTCCTTCACATGCTGTTGACGCTGCTCTAAAAACTTTACATCAATCTTCCATATTGATGCTGCTTCTGTTTTTTACTAATAATGCTCTTGTTCTTACTGGTGTTCTTGCTATTACTGACTGTCTTCGTTTTCACTGATGACACTCATTTTACTGCGATTGCTACTATTTTTACTGATGTTTTTCTTATTTTTTCCTGATGTTGCTTCTGTTTTTACTGATGCTGCTTCTGTTTTTACTGATGCTGCTCTTGTTATTACTAATGCAGCTTCTATTTCTTATGATGTTTCTGTGTTTACTGATGCTTCTTCTGTTTTCACTGTCATTTCAAGACACCGTGGAAGCTCATATCATGTTATTGTGCTGAACACAGACAGCTGCCAAAGACAGAAGAGTAAACATTCACATTATACGTTGAAGACTTGACAGAACACACCCTCTGCCAACATGTAAAAATAAAAGCTTTATTTCATAAGCTTATCATACACCAAGATAAGGTCGTCAGTATTAACATCTAACATTATACTGAACCCAAATCTTTGATGTATGAAGTCAACATTATACAGGGATGAAATCCTTCACATCAGATATTATCAAATACATACTGATGGCATATAGATATAAGAACTCAAACACCAAATTCTGGCAACAAATAAAAGAGGTGAGGTCATCAAGTTCAAATGCTCCTGTTAGACCAATGTATACACCTTAACATTATGAATTACTCATGTTGTGACAACACATTCCTAACATCAAAACTTTGATATATAAATCATAAATCTAACATCAATCTGTACTTCATAATGTTAACGTGTTTACATTTGTGTAACATTAAACAGACCTTTCCATGGTTTCTTCCGGCCGATTCACATGCCCTGGTGCAGTCCACTGACAGGACGTCGACCTCTATATACCACATTATTCCAATACACTCTATCCTGTACAAGCCTTTGACACTTCTGCATGTTCAGGCCCCGATCACTCAAAATCTTTTTCACTCCATCCTTCCATCTCTAATTTGATCTCTTCTCTTTCTCCCCTCTCATGCAAGAAACTGATGACGTCATCAGAGTCTACTATCAGAAGCCGTCAATGCACCTAATGGAACACTACATGCTGGACTACGAAGTGACACAAAGTCTACGTACAAGAGTCCCTGACTTCATTGAGGAAGACCATGTACTATCACCAGCATTACTACTTCGAAAGACTCAAAAGAAGCTTATGGAACACCTGCTCCGGACCATAGCTGAATACCCACCTCCCAGATGAAAATAGCGCGCCCAGTACCATCTCCATAAGAAGTTGCCTGCATCTCATACCATGCATAGAAACCAGGGAACGGGCCGCCAAAAGGAAAAGGCCCGTGTCGGACCAAGCAGAGGTCCGACAATCTTAAAAAAAAAGAAAAAAAAAATCTCCCCTACACTTCTGACACACATATCCTCTTTGTTAACCTCTTCTCACTCACTCTCTTCATATGTCCAAACCATTTCAACACACCCTCTTCACCTCTCTCAACCCGCTCATTATTACCACATCTCTCTCGTACCATTTTATTCATTACTCGATCAAATCACCTCATACCACATACTGTCCACAAACAGTTCATATCCAACACATATACCCTCCTCCGCACATCATCATCTACAGCCTATGCCTCATATCTATGCGACATTGTTGGAACTACTATACCTTTAAAAATACCCATTTTCAGCCATGAAGACAGCCTCTCTTTCCACACATTCTTCAGTGCACCCAGAAACCTGGGCCCCTTACAAAACAAATGACTTACTTCCCCTTCCATGGTTCCATTTGCTGCCATACCCAATACCAGATATCTAAAACACTTCACTTCCTCCAAATTTTCTTCAGTCAACTTTACACCTAAACTAACCTTTCCCTCTATCCCGCTAACCCTAATAATCTTGTGTTCATTCACATTTCCTCTCAAGTCCCTCTTTTCACGCAGACTTCTAAACAGTCAACAACTTCTGCAGCTTCTCACTTAAAAATTCGTCACTAACGCTGTGTCATCAGCAAACAACTAAACTCACTTACCAGGTCCTTTCATCCCCAAGGATTACATACATACACACATGCATGCCTCTTGCATTTACCTTCCTCACTAACCCAATCCATAAATAAATCAAACAGCCATGGTGACATCACACATTCGTCACCGACCAATCTTCACATAGAAGCACTCACTCTCTTCTTGCCCGTACACACGCTTTGCACCGTTGATAAAAAGAAAAAAAAATCTTAATGCTTCTTGCAGCTTTCCTCCCACACCATAAATTCTTAAAATCTTCCACAATGAATCTCTATCAACCCTATAATGCGATTTCCCCACATCTAAAAATGCCTTATACAAACAAAGAGGAGAAAGAATACTTCACACGTATTCCCTGCATGTCACAGGTGATTAAAAGGGGAGGGAGCGGGGGACTGGAAACACTTCCCTTCTTGTATCTGTATTTCTAAAGAAGAAACAGAAGAAAGAGTCGAGAGGGGAGTGCTCATCCATCTCGAGGGCTCAGACTGGGGTGTCTGAATGTGTGTGGATGTAACCAAGATGAGAAGAAATGAGAGATAGGTAGTATGTTTGAGGAAAGAAACCTGGGTGCTCTGACTCTGAGTGAAACGAAGCTCAAGAGTAAAGGGGAAGATTGGTTTGGAAACGTCTTGGAAGTAAAGTCGGGTTGGTGAGAGGACAAGAGCTGAGGAGCAGTACTACTGAAGCAGAAATTGTGGGAGTGTATGATACAGT
Organism: Panulirus ornatus; assembly: GCF_036320965.1. Classification (NCBI taxonomy): domain Eukaryota; kingdom Metazoa; phylum Arthropoda; class Malacostraca; order Decapoda; family Palinuridae; genus Panulirus; species Panulirus ornatus. The sequence continues at coordinate 20,050,111 of NC_092261.1, forward strand.
GTAAGGAAGTGAATTCTAGTGATGTGGGTAAAACTGAGAGTGGATGGAGAAAGAGAGATGGGTAATTATTGGTGCTTATGCACCTAGTCATAATCTTGAGAGGCAAGTGTTTTGGGAGCAGCTAATTGAGTGTGTCAGCAGTGTTGCTGCACGAGACCGGGTATTAGTGATGGGTGATACAAATGCGAAGGTGAGTAATGTAGCACTTCAGGGTATAATTGGTGTACATGGGGTAATCAGTGTTGTGAATGGAAACGGTGAATGGCTGAAAAAAGACTGAAAAAAGAGAGATATACACAAATATACATGTGTGAGTAGGAGAGATGGTCAAAGGGCATTAATAGATTACGTATTAATTGATAGGCGTGTTACTGTGCTGAGAGGGGCAGCTGGAGGGATGTTTGATCACTATCTTGTGAAGGCGAAGGTGAAGATATGTAGAGGTTTTCAAAAAAGAGAGACTGTCGAGAAGAAACTGGTGAGAGTAAGTGAGCTTGGAAAGCTTGGAAAGGAGACTTGTCTAAGGGAGTACCATGAGATATTGAGAGTAGAATGGCAAAAGGTGAGAGCAAATGACAAGAGGGGAGTGGAAGAGGGGTGGGATGTATTCAGGGAAGCCGTGATGGCATGTGCAAAAGATGCATGTGGCACGAGAAAGGTGGGAGGTGAGCAGAATAAGCAGGGTAGTGAGTGGTGGAAGGAAGAAGTAACGTTGCATAGTCGCGGCGCACGAGTCTGAAGGTTTCATTATCGTGCCCTGGCAACCTACCGGCTCGCAATGCGTACGATTTCGAGTATAATATCATACGCATAGGAAACAATTGTCAGTATTATTTGAATGGCCAAATATGGAGGCAGTAATGACGAATACCGTGTGATGTGTGTGATGTTTCCATGGTTAATATGTTTATGGATGGGGTAGTTAGGGAGGTAAATGCAAGAGTTTTGGAGGGGCGAGTATGTAGTATGTTGGGTATGAGAAGGCCTCAGAAGTGAGTCAACTGTTGTTCGCCGATGATACAGCACTGGTGGCCGATTCGACAAAAAACTGCAGAAGTTGGTGACTGAGTTTGGAAAAGTGTAAGGACAAAGTTGAGAGTAAAGGTGAATAAGAGCATAGTTATTACGTTCAGCAGGGTTGAGGGACATGTTAGTTGGGATGCAAGTTTAAATGGACAAAAATTAGAGGAAGTGAAGTGGACTTGGCAGCGATTGGAACCATGAAAGCAGAAGTGAATCATAGGGTTGGAGAGGGGGCGAATGCTCTGGGAGCTATGAAGATTGTGTGGAAAGAGAGAAAGTTATCTCGTAGACCAAAAATGGGTATGTTTGAAGAAATAGTGGTTCCTACCATTCTAACAATATTATATGGTTGTACGTCAGAGGAGTGGATGTGTTGGAAATGAAGTGTTTTAGGACAATATGTGGTATGAGATGGTTTGATCAAGTACGTAATGAAAGGGTAAGAGATGTGTGATAACAAAAAGAATGTGGTTGAGAGAGCAGAAGGTGTGTTGATATGGTTTAGACATATGGAACGAATGAGTGAGGAAAGGTTAACAAAAAGGATATAAGTGTCAGAGGTGGAGGGAACAAAGAGAGACCAAACGGGTGGGAGGATGGAGTGATAAAAGATTTTGAGCGATCGGGGCCTGAACATACAGGAGGATGAGAGGCGTGCAAGGAATAGAGTGAACTGGAATGAGGTGGTATCCTTGGGTCACTTATAGTCAATGGACTGAACCAGGGCATGTGAAACGTTTAAAGTAAACCATGGAAAGGTCTGTGGGGACTGGATGTGGATTGGAAGCTGTGGTTTCGCTGCACTGCACATGACCGCTAGAGACTGAGTGTGAGGGAATGTGGCCATTTTTTGTGAGTTTCCTGGCGCTACCTCGCTGACTTGTGGGGGAGGGGGAATGCTGTTTCCTGTGGGTAAGGGTAGCGCCATGAATGGAAGAAGGAAAGCAAGTATGAATACGTACATGTGTATATATGTATATGTCTGTATATATGTTGATATGTATATGTACGTGTATGTGTATGAGTGGATGGGTCGTTCGTTCTTCGTCTGTTTCTTGGTGCTACCTCGCTGACACAGGAAACAGCGATCAAGTGTAATAATATCATGATAAAAAACACATATTTCAAAAAGTTTTTCTTACTCATTTTCTTAAAAAAAAAAAAAAGCAAACACTTGATCCAAACATGATCTGCCACTTCTGAAAGCACACTGTTCCTCCCCAATCTGATGCTCTATATTTGACATCACCCTCTCAGTCACCACTCTCCCATATAACTCACTGGGTAAACTCAACAAACTTATACCCCTGTAGTTTGAACACTCTTGCCTTTATACATTGGCACTATACATGCATTCTGCCAATTCTCAGGAATCTCACCATGATCCATACACTAACCATTGAAGAGCCACACTGTTTTCTTAAAAGGTTCACTGCAATACCATCTACTTCAGATGCCTTGCCACAATTAATCTTACGCAAGGCTTTCAACACCTCTCTTCACCAAGCTGCTTGCAATTATTCTCTTACTTCACACACACACACACACACACACACACTATATATATATATATATATATATATATATATATATATATATATATATATATATATATATATATATATATATATTTATTTATCTATTTATTTTGCTTTATCGCTGTCTCCCGCGTTAGCGAGGTAGCGCAAGGAAACAGACGAAAGAATGGCCCAACCCGCCCACATACACATGTATATACATACATGTCCACACACGCACAATACACATACCTATACATCTCAATGTACACATATATATTACACACACAGACATATACATATATACACATGTACATAATTCATACTGTCTGCCTTTATTTGTTCCCATCACCATCCCATCTTTTTCTTTTCTTTCATACATATTCATTTCCCGCATTAGCGAGGTAACGTTAAGAAAAGACGACCAAGCCTTAGAGGGAATATCCTCACTCGACCCCATTTCCGGTTCCTTCTTTTGGAAAATTAAAAACGAAAGGGGAGGATTTCCAGACCCCCTCCCCTTTTAGTCGCCTTCTACGAAACGCAGGGAATAAGTGAGAAGTATTGATTGAGAGGGTGAAAGCATGTGCAGAGCACCAGATTGGGAAAGAGCAGTATGGTTTAAGAAGTGGTAGAGGAGGTGTGGATCAGGTGTTTGCTTTGAAGAATGTATGTGAGTAATACTTAAAGAATACTTCCTACGCATTCCTCACGTGTCGTAGAAGGCGACTAAAGTGGACAGGAGCGGGGGGCTAGAAACCCTCCCCTCCTTGTATCTTAACTTTCTAAAAAGGGAAACAGAAGAAGGAGTCACGCGGGTGGTGCTCATCCTCCTCGAAGGCTCAGATTGAGGTGTCTAAATGTCTGTGGATGTAACCAAGATGAGAAAAAAAGAGATAGGTAGTATGTTTGACGAAAGGAACCTGGATGATTTGGCTCTGAGTGAAACGAAGCTCAAGGGTAAAGGGGAAGAGTGCTTTTGGGAATATTTTGAGAGTAAAGTCAGGGGTTGGTGAAAGGACAAGAGCAAGGGGAGGAGTATCACTACTGAAACAGAAGTGGTGGGAGTATGTGATAGAGTGTAAGAGAGTAAATTCCAGATTAGTAAGGGTAAAACTGAAAGTGGGAGGAGAGAAATTATTGGTGATAATTGGTGATTATTGGTGCCTTTGCACCTGGGCATGAGAAAAAAGATCATGGGAGGCAAGTGTTTTGGGAGCAGCTGAGTAAGTGTGTTAGTAGTTTTGATGCACGAGACCGGATTATAGTGATGTTTGATTTGAATGCAAAGGTGAGTAATGTGGCAGTTGAGAGAATATACATATATATATATATATATATATATATATATATATATATATATATATATATATATATATATATATATATATATATATTTTTTTTTGTTTTTTTTGTTTTGCTTTGTCGCTGTCTCCCGCGTTTGCGAGGTAGCGCAAGGAAACAGACGAGAGAAATGGCCCAACCCAACCCCATACACATGTATATACATACACGTCCACACACGCAAATATACATACCTACACAGCTTTCCATGGTTTACCCCAGACGCTTCACATGCCCTAATTCAATCCACTGACAGCACGTCAACCCCGGTATACCACATCGATCCAATTCACTCTATTCCTTGCCCTCCTTTCATCCTCCTGCAAGTTCAGGCCCCGATCACACAAAATCTTTTTCACTCCATCTTTCCACCTCCAATTTGGTCTCCCACTTCTCCTCGTTCCCTCCACATATATCCTCTTGGTCAATCTTTCCTCACTCATTCTCTCCATGTGCCCAAACCAATTCAAAACACCCTCTTCTGCTCTCTCAACCACGCTCTTTTTATTTCCACACATCTCTCTTACCCTTACGTTACTTACTCGATCAAACCACCTCACACCACCCATTGTCCTCAAACATCTCATTTCCAGCACATCCACCCTCCCGCGCACAACTCTATCCATAGCCCACGCCTCGCAACCATACAAAATTGTTGGAACCACTATTCCTTCAAACATACCCATTTTTGCTTTCCGAGATAATGTTCTCGACTTCCACACATTCTTCAAGGCTCCCAGGATTTTCGCCCCCTCCCCCACCCTATGATCCACTTCCGCTTCCATGGCTCCATCCGCTGCCAGATCCACTCAAAGATATCTGAAACACTTTACTTCCTCCAGTTTTTCTCCATTCAAACTTACCTCCCAATTGACTTGACCCTCAACCCTACTGTACCTAATAACCTTGCCCTTATTCACATTTACTCTTAACTTTCCTCTTTCACACACTTTACCAAACTCAGTCACCAGCTTCTGCAGTTTCTCACATGAATCAGCCACCAGCGTTGTATCATCAGCGAACAACAACTGACTCACTTCCCAAGCTCTCTCATCCACAACAGACTTCTGGTTTCAGAAGTGGTAGAGGATGTGTGGATCAGGTGTTTGCTTTGAAGAATGTATGTGAGAAATACTTAGAAAAGCAAATGGATTTGTATGTAGCATTTATGGATCTGGAGAAGGCATATGATAGAGTTGATAGAGATGCTCTGTGGAAGGTATTAAGAATATATGGTGTGGGAGGCAAGTTGTTAGAAGCAGTGAAAAGTTTTTATCGAGGATGTAAGGCATGTGTACGTGTAGGAAGAGAGGAAAGTGATTGGTTCTCAGTGAATGTAGGTTTGCGGCAGGGGTGTGTGATGTCTCCATGGTTGTTTAATTTGTTTATGGATGGGGTTGTTAGGGAGGTGAATGCAAGAGTTTTGGAAAGAGGGGCAAGTTTGAAGTCTGTTGTGGATATATATATATATATATATATATATATATATATATATATATATATATATATATATATATATACATATATATATACTTCTTTATTATACTTTGGCGCTGTCTCCCGCGTTAGCGAGGTAGCGCAAGAAAACAGACGAAAGAATGGCCCAACCCACCCACATACACATGTATATACATACACGTCCACACACAGCACATATACATCCCTATACTTCTCAACGTATACATATATATACACACACAGACACATACATATATACACATGTACATAATTCATACTGTCTGCCCTTATTCATTCCCGTTGCCTCTCCGCCACACATGAAATGACAACCCCCTCCCCCCAGCATGTGCAAGAGGTAGCGCTAGGAAAAGACAACAAAGGCCAGATTCGTTCACGCTAAGTCTCTAGCTGTCATGCATAATGCACAGAAACCTTAGCTGCCTTTCCACATCCAGGCCAAACAAACTTTCCATGGTTTACCCCAGACGCTTCACATCGTTCCAATCCACTCTATTCCTTGCACGCCTTTCACCCTCCTGCATGTTCAGGCCCCGATCACTCAAAATCTTTTTCATTCCATCTTTCAACCTCCAATTTGGTCTCCCACTTCTCCTCGTTCCCTCCACCTATGACATATATATCCTCTTTGTCAATCTTTCCACACTCATTCTCTTCATGCGACCAAACCATTTCAAAACACCCTCTTCTGCTCTCTCAACCACACTCTTTTTATTACCACACATCTCTCTTACCCTTTCAGTACTTACTCGGTCAAACCACCTCACACCACATATTGTCCTCAAACATCTCATTTCCAGCACATCCACCCTCCTCCGGACAACCCTATCTATGGCCCAGGCCTCGCAACCATATAACATTGTTGGAATGACTATGCCTTCAAACATGACCATTTTTGCTTTCCAAGATAACGTTCTCGACTTCAACACATTTTTCAACGCTTGCACAACTTTCGCGCCCTCCCCCACCCTATGATTCACTTCCGCTTCCATGGTTCCATCCGCTGCCAAATCCACTCCCAGATATCTAAAACACTTTACTTCCTCTAGTTTTTCTCCATTCAAACTTACCTCCCAATTGACTTATCCCTCAACCTTACTGTACCTAATAACGTTGCTCTTACTCACATTTACTCTCAGTTTTCTTCTTTCATACACTTTATCAAACTCAGTCACCAGCTTCTGCAGTTTCTCACCCGAATCAGCCACCAGCGTTGTAACATCAGCGAACAACAACTGACCACTTCCCAAGCTCTCTCATCCACAACAGACTCCATACTTGCCTCTCTTTCCAAAACTCTTGCATTCACCTCCCTAACAACTCCATCCATAAACAAATCAAACAACCATGGAGACCACGCACCCATGCTGCAAACCAACATTCACTGAGAACCAATCACTTTCCTCTCTTCATACACGTACTCATGCCTTACATCCTCGATAAAAACTTATCACCTCTTCGAACAACTTACCTCCAACTTCATATATTCTTAATACCTTCCACGGAGCATCTCTATCAACTCTATCATATGCCTTCTCCAGATACATAAATGCTACATACAAATCCATTTGCTTTTCTAAGTATTTCTCACATACATTTTTCAAAACAAACGACTGATCCACACATCCTCTACCACTTCTGAAATCACACTGCTCTTCCCCAATCTGATGCTCTGTATATGCCTTCACCCATTCAATCAATACCCTCCCATATAATTTACCAGGAATACTCAACAAACGTATACCTCTGTAATTTGAGCACTCAATCTTCTCCCCTTTGCCACTGTACAATGGCACTATGCAAGCATTCCTCCAGTCCTCAGGCACCTCACCATGAGTCATACATATATTAAATATCCTGAGCAACCAGTCAACAATACAGTCACCCCCTTTTTCAATAAATTCCACTGCAATACCATCCAAAACCCCTGCCTTGCTGGCTTTCATCTTTCGCAAAGCTTTTACTACCTCTTTGTTTACCTAATCATTCTTCCTAACCCGATCACTTTCCACTCAACCTCAACCAAAACACCCTATATCTGCCACTCTATCATCAAACATATTCAACAAACCTTCAAAATACTCATTCCATCTCCTCACATCACCACTACTTTTTAATCACCTCCCCATTAGCCCGCTTCACTGAAGTTCCCATTCGTTCCCTTTTCTTACGCACTTTATCTACCTCCTTCCAAAACATCTTTTTATTCTCCCTAAAATTTAATGATACTCTCTCACCTCAACTCTCATTTGCCCTCTTTTTCGCCTCTTGTACCTTTCTCTTGACCTCCTGCCTCTTTCTTTTATACATCTCCCAAACATTTCCATTATTTCCCTACAAAAATCGTCCAAATGCCTCTCTCTTCTCTTTCACTAATAATCTTACTTCTTCCTCCCACCACTCATTACCCTTTCTAATCTGCCTACCTCCTACGTTTCTCATGCTACAAGCGTCTTTCGCACAAGCCATCACTGCTTCCCTAAATACATCCCATTTCTCCCCCACTCCCCTTCCGTCCTTTGTTCTCACCTTTTTCCATTCTGTACTCAGTCTCAGCTGGTACTTCCTCACACAAGTCTCCTTCCCAAGCTCACTTACTCTCACCACTCTCTTCACCCTAACATTCTCTCTTCTTTTCCGAAAACTTCTATAAATCTCCGCCTTCGCCTACACAAGATAATGATCCGACATCCCTCCAGCTGCACCTCTCAGCACATTAACATCCAAAAGTCTCTCTCGCGCGCGCCTATCAATCAACACGTAATCCAATAACGCTCTCTGGCCATCTCTCCTACTTACATACGTATACTTATGTATATCTCTCTTTAAACCAGGTATTCCCAATCACCAATTCTTTTCCAGCACATAATTCTACAAGTTCTCCACCATTTCCATTTACAACACAGAACACCCCATGTACACCAATTATTCCCTCAACTGCCACATTACTCACCTTTGCATTCAAATTACCCATCACTATAACCCAGTCTCGAGCATCAAAACTACTAACACACTCACTCAGCTGCTCCCAAAACACTTGCCTCTCATGATCTTTCTTCTCATGCCCAGGTGAATATGCACCAATAATTACCCATCTCTCTCCATCCACTTTCAGTTTTACCCTTAACAATCTAGAGTTTACTTAAACTTTATCACATACTCCCACCACTCCTGTTTAAGGAGTAGTGCTACTCCTTCCCTTGCTCTTGTCTTTTCCCTAACCCCTGACTTTACTCCCAAGACATTCCCAAACCACTCTTCCCCTTTACTTTTGAGCTTAGTTTCACTCAGAACCAAAACATCCAGGTTCCTTTCGTAAAGCATACTACCTATCTCTCCTTTTTTCTCATCTTGGTTACATCCACACACATTTAGACACCCCAATCTGAGCCTTCGAGGAGGATGAGCACTCCCCAGGCTTCTAGCCCCCCGCTCCTGTCCCCTTTAGTCGCCTTCTATGACACGTGAGGAATGCGTGGGAAGTATTCTTTCTCCCCTATCTCCAGGAATATATATATTTACTTTTTTTTTTTACTTTGTCGCTGTCTCCCGTGTTAGCGAGGTAGCGCAAAGAAACAGACGAAAGAATGGACCAACCCACCAACATAAACATGTATATATATACACGTCCACACACGCAAATATACGTACCAATACATCTCAACGTATGCATATATATACTCACACAGACATATACATATATACACATGTACATAATTCATACTGTCTGCCTTTATTCATACCCATGGCCACACCACTGAACATGAAATAACAAACCCCCCTTCCCCCGCATGTGCACGAGGTAGCGCTAGGAAAAGACAACAAAGGCCACACTCGTTCACACTCAGTCTCTACCTGTCACATATAACAAACCAAAACAACACCTCCCTTTCCACATCCAGGCCCCACAGAACTTTCCATGGTTTACCCCAGACGCTTTATATGCCCAGGTTCAATCCATTGACAGCACGTCCACCCCGGTACACCACATCATTCCAATTCACTCTATTCCTTTCACGCCTTTCGCCCTCCTGCATGTTCAGACCCCGATCACTCAAAATCTTTTTCACTCCATCTTTCCACCTCCAATTTGGTCTCCCAATTCTCCCCGTTCCCTCCACCTCTGTCACATATATCCTCTTGGTCAATCTTTCCTCAATCATTCTCTCAATGTGACCAAAAGATTTCAAAACACCCTCTTATACTCTCTCAACCACACTCTTTTCATTACCACACATCTCTCTTACTCTATTATTACTTACTCGATCAAACCAACTCACACTACATATTGTCCTCAAACACCTCATTTCCAGCACATCCACCCTCCTCCGCACAACGCTTATCTATAGCCCACACCTCGCAACCATATAACACTGTTGGAAGCACTATTCCTTCAAAGATACCCATTTTTGCCTTCCGAGATAATGTTCTCGGCTTCCACGCATTCTTCAACGCTCCCACAACTTTCGCCCCCTCCCCCACCCTATGATTCACTTTGGCTCCAATGGTTCCACTTCCGCTTCCATGGTTCCATCCGCTGCCAGATCCACTCCCAGATATCTAAAACACTTCACTTCCTCCAGTTTTTCTCCATTCAAACTCACCTCCCAATTATTCACATAGGAATATATATATATATATATATATATATATATATATATATATATATATATATATATATATATATATATATATGCATATATTTTCTTTTCTTTTAAACTATTCGCCATTTCCCGCGTTAGCGAGGTAGCGTTTAAGAACAGAGGACTGTGGCCTTTGTGGAATATCCTCACCTGGCCCCCCTCTGTTCCTTCTTCTGGAAAATTAAAAAAAAAAAAAACGAGAGGGGAGGATTTCCAGCCTCCCGCTCCCTCCCCTTTTAGTCGCCTTCTACGACACGCAGGGAATACGTGGGAAGTATTCTTAATCCCCTATCCCCAGGGATAATATATATATATATATATATATTTTTTTTTTTTTTTGTTTTGGTCGCTGTCTCCCGCGTTTGCGAGGTAGCGCAAGGAAACAGACGAAAGAAATGGCCCAACCCAACCCCATACACATGTATATACATACACGTCCACACACGCAAATATACATACCTACACAGCTTTCCATGGTTTACCCCAGACGCTTCACATGCCCTGATTCAATCCACTGACAGCACGTCAACCCCGGTATACTACATCGATCCAATTCACTCTATTCCTTGCCCTCCTTTCACCCTCCTGCATGTTCAGGCCCCGATCACACAAAATCTTTTTCACTCCATCTTTCCACCTCCAATTTGGTCTCCCACTTCTCCTCGTTCCCTCCACCTCCGACACATATATCCTCTTGGTCAATCTTTAATCACTCATTCTCTCCATGTGCCCAAACCATTTCAGAACACCCTCTTCTGCTCTCTCAACCACGCTCTCTTTATTTCCACACATCTCTCTTACCCTTACGTTACTTACTCGATCAAACCACCTCACACCACACATTGTCCTCAAACATCTCATTTCCAGCACATCCACCCTCCTGCGCACAACTCTATCCATAGCCCACGCCTCGCAACCATACAACATTGTTGGAACCACTATTCCTTCACACATACCCATTTTTGCTTTCCGAGATAATGTTCTCGACTTCCGCACATTCTTCAAGGCTCCCAGGATTTTCGCCCTCTCCCCCACCCTATGATTCACTTCCGCTTCCATGGTTCCATCCGCTGCCAGATCCACTCCAAGATATCTAAAACACTTTACTTCCTCCAGTTTTTCTCCATTCAAACTTACCTCCCAATTGACTTGACCCTCAACCCTACTGTACCTAATAACCTTGCTCTTATTCACATTTACTCTTAAGTTTCTTCTTTCACACACTTTACCAAACTCAGTCACCAGCTTCTGCAGTTTCTCACATGAATCAGCCACCAGCGCTGTATCATCAGCGAACAACAACTGACTCACTTCCCAAGCTCTCTCATCCACAACAGACTTCATACTTGCCCCTCTTTCCAAAACTCTTGCATTCACCTCCCTAACAACCCCATCCATAAACAAATTAAACAACCATGGAAACATCGCACACCCCTGCCGCAAACCTACATTCACTGAGAACCAATCACTTTCCTCTCTTCCTACACGTACACATGCCTTACATCCTCGATAAAAACTTTTCACTGCTTCTAACAACTTGCCTTCCACACCATATATTCTTAATACCTTCCACAGAGCATCTCTATCAACTCTATCATATGCCTTCTCCAGATCAATAAATGCTACATACAAATCCATTTGCTTTTCTAAGTATTTCTCACATACATTCTTCAAAGCAAACACCTGATCCACACATCCTCTACCACTTTTGAAACCACACTGCTCTTCCCCAATCTGACGCTCTGTACATGCCTTCACCCTCTCAATCAATACCCTCCCATATAATTTTCCAGGAATACTCAACAAACTTATACCTCTGTAATTTGAGCACTCACTCTTATCCCCTTTGCCTTTGTACAATGGCACTATGCACGCATTCCGCCAATCCTCAGACACCTCACCATGAGTCATACATACATTAACTAACCTTACCAACAAGTCAACAATACAGTCACCCCCTTTTTTAATAAATTCCACTGAAATACCATCCAAAACCTGCTGCCTTGCCGGCTTTCATCTTCCGCAAAGCTTTTACTACCTATTCTCTGTTTACCAAATCATTTACCCTAACCCTCTCACTTTGCACACCACCTCGACCAAAACACCCTATATCTGCCACTCTATCATCAAAACACATTCAACAAACCTTCAAAATACTCACTCCATCTCCTTCTCATATCACCACTACTTGTTATCACCTCCCCATTTGCGCCCTTCACTGAAGTTCCCATTTGCTCCCTTGTCTTACACACTTTAGTTACCTCCTTCCAAAACATCTTTTTATTTCTCCCTAAAATTTAATGATACTCTCTTACCCCAACTCTCATTTGCCCTCTTTTCACCTTTTGCACCTTTCTCTTGATCTCCTGTCTCTTTCTTTTATACATCTCCCAAAACATTTCCATTATTTCCCTACAAAAATCGTCCAAAGCCTCTCTCTTTCTTCACTAATAATCTTACTTCTTCCTCCCACCAACACATACCTTTCTAAATCTGCCTACCTCCACGTTTCTCCATTCTACAAGCGTCTTTCGCACAAGCCATCACTGCTTCCCTAAATACATCCCATTTCTCCCCCACTCCCCTTCCGTCCTTTGTTCTCACCTTTTTCCATTCTGTAACTCAGTCACAGCGGTACTCTCTCACACAATCCCTTCCCAAACTCACTTACTCTCACCACCCTCTCTCACCCTAACATTCTCTCTTCTTTTTTCCCGTAAACTTCCTACAAATCTTCGCCTTCCGCCTACACAATATAATGATCTACCATCCCTCCAGCTGCACCTCTCTCTCAGCACCTAACATCCAAAAGTCTCTCTCTCGCGCGCCTATCAATCAACAAACGTAATCCAATAAAACGCTCACCTGGACATCTCTCCTACTTACATACGTAGTACTTATGTATATCTCTTCTTTAAACCAGGTATTCCCATCACATCACCATTCTTTTCCAGCACATAATTCTAACAAGTTCTCCACCATTTCCATTACAACACAGAACAAGCCCCCATGTACACCAATTATTCCCTCACTGCCACAGTACTCACCTTTGCATTCAAATTACCCATCACTATAACCCATCTCAGCATCAAAACTACTAACACACTCACTCAGCTGCCTCCCAAAAACACTTGCCTCTCAGATCTTTCTTCTCAGCCCAGGTGTATATGCACCAATAATCACCCATACTCTCTCCATCCACTTTCAGTTTTACCCATAACAATTCTAGAGGTTACTTAAACTTATTCACATACTCCCACCACTCCTGTTTAAGAGTGTGCTAACTCCTTCCCTTGCTCTTGTCTTTCCCGAACCCCTGACTTTTACGTACAGACATCCCAAACCACTCTTCCCCTTTACTTTTTGACTCGTTTCCACTCAGAACCAAAACATTCCAGGTTCCTTTCGTAAAGCATACTACCTATCTCTCCTTTTTTTCTCAAACTTGGTTAGCATCCACACACATTTAGAACAAAACCCCACTCTGAGCCTTGAGAGCATGAGCCACTCCCCAGCTTTCAGCCCCCCGCTCCTGTCCCCTTTATCGCCTTCTACGACACGTGAGGAATGCGTGGGAAGTATTCTTCTCCCCTATCCCCAGGAATATAAATTACTTTTTTTTTTTACTTTGTCGCTGTCTCCCGTGTTAGCGAGGTAGCGCAAAGAAACAGACGAAAGAAAGGACGCAACCCACCACATAAGCACATGTATAATCTTAACACGTCCACACACGCAAATATAAACGTACCATATACATCTTCAACGTATGCATATATATACTCACACAGACATATACATATATACACATTAACATAATTCATACTGTCTGCCTTTATTCATACCCTGGCCACACCACTGAACATGAAATAACAAACCCCCTTCCCCGCATGTGCACGAGGTACGCTAGACAAGACAACAAAGGCCACACTCTTCCAACTCAGTCTCCTACCTGTCATCAGATAACAAACCATAACAAACACTCCCCTTTCACATCCAGGCCCCACAGAACTTTCCATGGTTTTTACCCCAGACGCTTATATGCCCAGGTTCAATCCATTACAGCACGTCCACCCCGGTACACCCCATCACATCCATTCAATTCACTCAATTCCTTTCACGCCTTTCACCCGCCTGCATGTTCAAACTCACCGACACTCAAAATCTTTTTCACTCAATCTTTCCACCTCCAATTTGGTCTCCCAATTCTCACCCGTTCCCTCCACCTCTGTCACATATATCCTCTTAGGTCAATCTTTCCTCAACATTCTCTCCTATGTGACCAAAAGATTTCAATAAACCCCTTATACTCTCTCAACCACACGCTTTTCATTACCACACATCTCTCTTACTCTATTATTACATACTCGATCAAACCACCTCATTATCCACACTGACATATTGTCCTCAAACTCCTCTTTTCAGCACACCACCTCCCTACCGCACAACGCTTATCTAATAGCCCAACACCACGCAACCATATAACCTGTTGGAAGCACTATTCCTTCAACATACCCATATTTTGGCCTCCGAATAATGTTCTCGGCTTTTCCACACGCATTCTTCAACGACGCTCCCACAATCTTCCGCCCCTCCCCCACCCTAAGATTCACTTCGCTCCAATGGTTCCAACTGCTGCCAAATCCACTCCCCCCAGATATCTAAAACACTTCACTTCTCTAGTTTTTTGTCCATTCAAACTACCATCCCAACTAAGCTTGTCCCTCAACCGTACCTTTATCCTAAATAACCTGCTCTTATTCACATAGGAAATCTATAATATATATATATATATATATATATATATATATATATATATATATATAATAGATAATATGCATATATTTTCTTTTCTTTAACTATTCGCCATTTCCCGCGTAGCGAGGTAGCGTTTAAAAGAACAGAGGACGTGGCCTTTGGTGGAATATCCCTCACACTGGGCCCACCCTCGTTTCCTTCTTCTGGTAAATTTAAAAAAAAAAAAAACGAAGGGGAGGATTTCCAGCCTCCGCTCCCTCCCCTTTTAGTCGCCTTCTAACACGCAGAATACGTGGGAAGTATTCTTAATCCTATCCCCAGGGAAAATATATATATATATATATAAAAAAAAAATTATTATTTTTTTTTTGTTTTGTAGCTGTCTCCCGCTTTGCGAGGTAGCGCAAGGAAACAGACAAAGATATGGCCCAACCAACCCATACACAGTAATACATACACGTCCAAAACCCCCAAACGCAAATATACATAACCTACACAGCTTTCCATGGTAACCCCAGACGCTTCACATCTGATTCAATCTACTGACAGCAACGATCAACCCCGGTATACTACTCGATCCCATTCACTCTATTATCCTTGCCCTCCTTTCACCCGCCTGCAAGTCAGGCCCCGATCACACAAACTTTTTCACTCCATCTTTCCACCTCCAATTTGGTCTCCCACTTCTCCTCGTTCCTCCACCTCCGACACATATATATATCCTCTGGTCAATCTTTAATCCACTCATTCTCTCCATGTCCAAACCATTCAGAACACCCTCAGTCTGCTTCCAACCACGCTCTCGTTTATTTCCGACACATCTCTCGTAAAATATACTATACAAAACTTACACCTAACATACAACATCTATATAACCTTAATACTACTCCTTACAACCAAAAATAAAAATAATAATAACTAAAAATAATATAAATCCTCTCATAAAAATAATATAACTACACTCTACAAACCAACCATAACTAAACACCCAAACAACAAATAAAATACATACTATATAACTACAACAATAAAAAATACACTCTTAATTTAAAATCCCTTACGTTTACTTACTCGATCAAACCACCACACACCACAACATTGTCCTCAAACATCTCATTCTTCCAGCACTTCACTTTCCTCCTGCGCACAACTCTAATCCATACCCTCGCCTCGCAACCAGACAACATTGTTGGAAACACTATTACCTTCACACATACCCATTTTTTGCTTTCCGAGATAATGTTCCTTCTTCGACTATGTTTTTTCCGCACATTCTTCAAGGCTCCCAGATTTTCGCCCTCTCCCCCACCCTATGATTCACTTTCCGCTTCCAATGGTTCCATCCGCTGCCAGATCCACTCCAAGATATCCTAAAACACTTTACTTCCTCACGTTTTTCTCTCCTTCAAACTTAACTCCCAATTGACTTGACCCTCAACCCTAACTGTACCTAATAACCATTTAGCCTTATTCACATTTACTCTTAAGTTTCTTCTTTCACAACACTTTAACCACACTCAGTCACACAGCTTCTGCAGTTTCTCACATGAATCAGCCACAGCGCTGTATCATCAGCGAACAACAACTGACTCACTTCCCAAGCCTCTCATCCACACACATTCATACTTGCCCACTTTTTCCAAAACTCTTGCATTCACCTCCCTACAACCCCATCCATAAACTATTAACCAACCATGGAAACATCGCACAACTAAACCCCTGCCGCAAACCTACATTCAACTGAGAACCAATCACTTTCCTCTCTTCCTACACGTAACACATGGCCTTACATCCGCGATAAAAACGTTTCACTGCTGCTAACAACTTGCCTTCCAACACCATATATTCTTAATACTTCCACAGAGCATCTCTATCAACTCTATCATATGCCTTCGTCCAGATCAATAAATTGCTACATACAAATCCATTTGCTTTTCTAAGTATTCTCACATACATTCATCAAAAGCAAACACTGATCCACACACCTCTACCACTTTTTGGAAACCACACTGCTCTTCCCAATCTGACGCTCTGTACATGCCTTCACCCTCTCAATCAATACCCTCCCATATAATTTTCCAGGAATACTCAACAAAACATAATACTCTGGTAATTTGAGCACGCACTCCATATCCCCTTTGCCTTTGTACAATGCACAATGCAACGCATTCCGCCAATCCTCAACACACCTCACCATAGTCCATACATACATAACTAACCTTACCTACAAGTCAACAATACATCAACCAACCCTTTTTAATAATTCCACTGAAATACCATCCAAACCTGCTGCCAAATTGCCGCTTTCATCTTCCGCAAAGCTTTTACTACCTCTTCTCTGATTTACCAAATCATTTACCCTAACCCTCGCAACTTTGCACACCACCTCGACAAAACAACCTATATCAGCCACTCTAGCATCAAACACATAACAAACCTTCAAAATACTCACCCATCTCCTTCTCATATCACCACTACTTGTTATCACACCTCCCCATTTGCGCCCTCACTGAATTCCATTTGCGCCCTTGTCTTACAACACTTAGTTACCTCTTCCAAAACATCTTTTTATTCCCCCTAAAATTTAATGAACTCTCCTACCACCAACTCTCATTTTTTTGCCCTCTTTTCACTTTAGCACCTTTCTCTTGATCTCCTGTCTTTTCTTTTTATACATCTCCCACTCATTTGCATATATAATATATATAATATATATATATAAATATATATATATAATATATATATATATTATATATTATATATATATTGTACGTGTAAGAAGAGAGGAAAGTGATTGTTTCTCAGTGAATGTAAGGTTTTGCGCAGGGGTGTGTGATGTGTCCATGTTGTTTTTAATTATTTTGTTTATGGATGGGGTTGTTAGGGAGGTGAATGCAAGAGTTTTTGGAAAGAGGGGCAAGATGAAGTCTGTTGGGGATGAGAGAGCTTGGGAAGTGGAGTCAGTTGTTGTTCGCTGATGTTACAGCGCTGGTGCCTGATTCATGTGAGAAACTGCAGGAAGCTGGTGACTGAGTTTGGTAAAATGTGTGAAAGAAGAAAGTTAAGAGTATATGTGAATAAAACAAGGTTATTAGGCACAGTAGGTTGAGGGTCAAGTCAAATGGGAGGTGAGTTTTGAATGGAGAAAAACTGGAGGAAGTGAAGTGTTTTAGATATCTGGGAGTGGATCTGGCAGCGTATGGAGCCGATAGGAAGATGCGGAAGTGGATCATAGGGTGGGGGAGGGGGGCGAAAATCTGGGAGCCTTGAAGAATGGTGTGGAATCGAGAACATTGTACCTCGGAAAGCAAAAATGGGTATGTTTGAAGGAATAGTGATCCAACAATGTTGTTATGGGTTGCGAGGCGTGGGCTAATGGATAGACGTTGTGGCGCAGGAGGATGGATATGCTGGAAATGAGATGTTTGAGGGACAAATGTGTGGTGTGAGGTGGTTTGATCGAGTAAGTAACGTAGGGTAAGAGAGATGTGTGGAAATAAAAAGAGCGTGGTTGAGAGAGCAGAAGAGGGTGTGTTTTTGAAATGGTTTGGGCACATGGAGAGAATGAGTGAGGAAAGATTGACCAAGAGTATATATGTGTCGAGGTGGAAGGGAACGAGAAAGAGGGAGAACCAATTGGAGGTGGAAGGAGGGCAAGGATAGAGTGAATTGGAGCAATGTGGTATACCGGTGTGACGTTCTGTCAGTGAAAAATCAGGCTTGTGTAGCGTCTTGGGGTAAACCAAGGAACGCTGTGTAAGTATGTATTATTCAGCGTGTGGTGGAGATGTATTTAAATACATGTTAGGGGGGTGGGTTGGGCCCAATTTCTTTCGTCTGTTTTCCCTTGCGCTAACATCGCAAAACGCGGGAGACAGCGACAAACGCAAAAAAAAAAAAAAAAAAAAAAAATTGTTTATTCATATTGCTTTGTCGCAGTCTCCCGCGTTAGCGAGGTAGCGCAAGGAAACAGACGAAAGAATGGACCAACCCACCAACATACACATGTAATCTATACACGTCCACACACGCAAATATACGTACCAATACATCTCAAACGTATGCATATATATACTCACACAGACATATACATATATACACATGTACATAATTCATACTGTCTGCCTTTATTCATACCCATGGCCACACCACTGAACATGAAATAACAAACCCCCTTCCCCCGCATGTGCACGAGGTAGCGCTAGGAAAAGACAACAAAGGCCACACTCGTTCACACTCAGTCTCTACCTGTCACATATAACAAACCAAAACAACACCCTCCTTTCCACATCCAGGCCCCACAGAACTTTCCATGGTTTACCCCAGACGCTTTATATGCCCAGGTTCAATCCATTGACAGCACGTCCACCCCGGTACACCACATCATTCCAATTCACTCAATTCCTTTCACGCCTTTCACCCTCCTGCATGTTCAGACCCCGATCACTCAAAATCTTTTTCACTCAATCTTTCCACCTCCAATTTGGTCTCCCAATTCTCCCCGTTCCCTCCACCTCTGTCACATATATCCTCTTGGTCAATCTTTCCTCAATCATTCTCTCCATGTGACCAAAAGATTTCAAAACACCCTCTTATACTCTCTCAACCACACTCTTTTCATTACCACACATCTCTCTTACTCTATTATTACTTACTCGATCAAACCACCTCACACTACATATTGTCCTCAAACACCTCTTTTCCAGCACATCCACCCTCCTCCGCACAACGCTTATCTATAGCCCACACCTCGCAACCATATAACACTGTTGGAAGCACTATTCCTTCAAACATACCCATTTTTGCCTTCCGAGATAATGTTCTCGGCTTCCACGCATTCTTCAACGCTCCCACAACTTTCGCCCCCTCCCCCACCCTATGATTCACTTCGGCTCCAATGGTTCCAACTGCTGCCAAATCCACTCCCAGATATCTAAAACACTTCACTTCCTCTAGTTTTTGTCCATTCAAACTTACCTCCCAACTAACTTGTCCCTCAACCGTACTGTTCCTAATAACCTTGCTCTTATTCACATAGGAATATATATATAATATATATATATATATATATAATATATATATATATATATATATATATATAAAATATAATGCATATATTTTCTTTTTTTAAACTATTCGCCATTTCCCGCGTTAGCGAGGTAGCGTTTAAGAACAGAGGACTGTGGCCTTTGTGGAATATCCTCACCTGGCCCCCCTCTGTTCCTTCTTCTGGAAAATTAAAAAAAAAAAAACGAGAGGGGAGGATTTCCAGCCTCCCGCTCCCTCCCCTTTTAGTCGCCTTCTACGACACGCAGGGAATACGTGGGAAGTATTCTTAATCCCCTATCCCCAGGGATAATATATATATATATATATATATTTTTTTTTTTTTTGTTTTGTCGCTGTCTCCCGCGTTTGCGAGGTAGCGCAAGGAAACAGACGAAAGAAATGGCCCAACCCAACCCCATACACATGTATATACATACACGTCCACACACGCAAATATACATACCTACACAGCTTTCCATGGTTTACCCCAGACGCTTCACATGCCCTGATTCAATCCACTGACAGCACGTCAACCCCGGTATACTACATCGATCCAATTCACTCTATTCCTTGCCCTCCTTTCACCCTCCTGCATGTTCAGGCCCCGATCACACAAAATCTTTTTCACTCCATCTTTCCACCTCCAATTTGGTCTCCCACTTCTCCTCGTTCCCTCCACCTCCGACACATATATCCTCTTGGTCAATCTTTAATCACTCATTCTCTCCATGTGCCCAAACCATTTCAGAACACCCTCTTCTGCTCTCTCAACCACGCTCTCTTTATTTCCACACATCTCTCTTACCCTTACGTTACTTACTCGATCAAACCACCTCACACCACACATTGTCCTCAAACATCTCATTTCCAGCACATCCACCCTCCTGCGCACAACTCTATCCATAGCCCACGCCTCGCAACCATACAACATTGTTGGAACCACTATTCCTTCACACATACCCATTTTTGCTTTCCGAGATAATGTTCTCGACTTCCGCACATTCTTCAAGGCTCCCAGGATTTTCGCCCTCTCCCCCACCCTATGATTCACTTCCGCTTCCATGGTTCCATCCGCTGCCAGATCCACTCCAAGATATCTAAAACACTTTACTTCCTCCAGTTTTTCTCCATTCAAACTTACCTCCCAATTGACTTGACCCTCAACCCTACTGTACCTAATAACCTTGCTCTTATTCACATTTACTCTTAAGTTTCTTCTTTCACACACTTTACCAAACTCAGTCACCAGCTTCTGCAGTTTCTCACATGAATCAGCCACCAGCGCTGTATCATCAGCGAACAACAACTGACTCACTTCCCAAGCTCTCTCATCCACAACAGACTTCATACTTGCCCCTCTTTCCAAAACTCTTGCATTCACCTCCCTAACAACCCCATCCATAAACAAATTAAACAACCATGGAAACATCGCACACCCCTGCCGCAAACCTACATTCACTGAGAACCAATCACTTTCCTCTCTTCCTACACGTACACATGCCTTACATCCTCGATAAAAACTTTTCACTGCTTCTAACAACTTGCCTTCCACACCATATATTCTTAATACCTTCCACAGAGCATCTCTATCAACTCTATCATATGCCTTCTCCAGATCAATAAATGCTACATACAAATCCATTTGCTTTTCTAAGTATTTCTCACATACATTCTTCAAAGCAAACACCTGATCCACACATCCTCTACCACTTTTGAAACCACACTGCTCTTCCCCAATCTGACGCTCTGTACATGCCTTCACCCTCTCAATCAATACCCTCCCATATAATTTTCCAGGAATACTCAACAAACTTATACCTCTGTAATTTGAGCACTCACTCTTATCCCCTTTGCCTTTGTACAATGGCACTATGCACGCATTCCGCCAATCCTCAGACACCTCACCATGAGTCATACATACATTAACTAACCTTACCAACAAGTCAACAATACAGTCACCCCCTTTTTTAATAAATTCCACTGAAATACCATCCAAACCTGCTGCCTTGCCGGCTTTCATCTTCCGCAAAGCTTTTACTACCTCTTCTCTGTTTACCAAATCATTTACCCTAACCCTCTCACTTTGCACACCACCTCGACCAAAACACCCTATATCTGCCACTCTATCATCAAACACATTCAACAAACCTTCAAAATACTCACTCCATCTCCTTCTCATATCACCACTACTTGTTATCACCTCCCCATTTGCGCCCTTCACTGAAGTTCCCATTTGCTCCCTTGTCTTACACACTTTAGTTACCTCCTTCCAAAACATCTTTTTATTCTCCCTAAAATTTAATGATACTCTCTTACCCCAACTCTCATTTGCCCTCTTTTCACCTTTTGCACCTTTCTCTTGATCTCCTGTCTCTTTCTTTTATACATCTCCCACTCAATTGCATATATATATATATATATATATATATATATATATATATATATATATATATATATATATATATATATATATATGTACGTGTAAGAAGAGAGGAAAGTGATTGGTTCTCAGTGAATGTAGGTTTGCGGCAGGGGTGTGTGATGTCTCCATGGTTGTTTAATTTGTTTATGGATGGGGTTGTTAGGGAGGTGAATGCAAGAGTTTTGGAAAGAGGGGCAAGTATGAAGTCTGTTGTGGATGAGAGAGCTTGGGAAGTGAGTCAGTTGTTGTTCGCTGATGATACAGCGCTGGTGGCTGATTCATGTGAGAAACTGCAGAAGCTGGTGACTGAGTTTGGTAAAGTGTGTGAAAGAAGAAAGTTAAGAGTAAATGTGAATAAGAGCAAGGTTATTAGGTACAGTAGGGTTGAGGGTCAATTCAATTCGGAGGTGAGTTTGAATGGAGAAAAACTGGAGGAAGTGAAGTGTTGTAGATATCTGGGAGTGGATCTGGCAGCGGATGGAACCATGGAAGCGGAAGTGGATCATAGGGTGGGGGAGGGGGCGAAAATTCTGGGAGCCTTGAAGAACATGTGGAAGTCGAGAACATTATCTCGGAAAGCAAAAATGGGTATGTTTGAAGGAATAGTGGTTCCAACAATGTTGTATGGCTGTGAGGCGTGGACTATGGATAGAGTTGTGAGCAGGAGGATGGATGTGCTGGAAATGAGATGTTTGAGGACAATGTGTGGTGTGAGGTGGTTTGATCGAGTAAGTAACGTAAGGGTAAGAGAGATGTGTGGAAATAAAAAGAGCGTGGTTGAGAGAGCAGAAGAGGGTGTTTTGAAATGGTTTGGTCACATGGAGAGAATGAGTGAGGAAAGATTGACCAAGAGGATATATGTGTCGGAGGTGGAGGGAACGAGGAGAAGAGGGAGACCAAATTGGAGGTGGAAAGATGGAGTGAAAAAGATTTTGTGTGATCGGGGCCTGAACATGCAGGAGGGTGAAAGGAGGGCAAAGAATAGAGTGAATTGGATCGATGTGGTATACCGGGGTTGACGTGCTGTCAGTGGGTTGAATCAAGGCATGTGAAGCGTCTGGGGTAAACCATGGAAAGCTGTGCAGGTATGTATATTTGCGTGTGTGGACGTATGTATATACATGTGTATGGGGGTGGGTTGGGCCATTTCCTTCGTCTGTTTCCTTGCGCTACCTCGCAAACGCGGGAAACAGCGACAAAGTATAATAAAAAAAAAAAATATATATATTTATTTATTCATATTGCTTTGTCGCTGTCTCCCGCGTTAGCGAGGTAGCACAAGGAAACAGACGAAAGAATGGCCCAACCCACCCACATACACATGTATATACATACACATCCACACACGCAAATATACATACCTACACATCTCAATGTACACCCATATATACACACACAGACATATACATATACACAAATGTACACAATTCATACTGTCTGCCTTTATTCATTCCCATCGCCACCCCGCCACACATGAAATAACAACCCCCTCCCCCCTCATGTGTGCGAGGTAGCGCTAGGAAAAGACAACAAAGGCCCCATTCGTTCACACTCAGTCTCTAGCTGTCATGTAATAATGCACCGAAACCACAGCTCCCTTTCCACATTCAGGCCCCACAAAACTTTCCATGGTTTACCCCAGACGCTTCATATACCCTGGTTCAATCCATTGACAGCACATCGACCCTAGTATACCACATCATTCCCATTCACTCTATTCCTTGCACGCCTTTCACCCTCCTGCATGTTTCGGCCCCGATCACTCAAAATCTTTTTCACTCCATCTTTCCACCTCCAATTTGGTCTCCCACTTCTTCTCGTTCCCTCCACCTCTGAAACATATATCCTCTTGGTCAATCTTTCCTCAATCATTCTCTCCATGTGACCAAACCATTTCAAAACTCCCTCTTCTGCTCTCTCACCCACACTCTTTTTATTTCCACACATCTCTCTTACCCTTACATTGCTTACTCGATCAAACCACCTCACACCACATGTTGTCCTCAAACATCTCATTTCCAGCACATCCACCCTCCTGCGCACAACTCTATCCATAGCCCACGCACAAATGGAAGCTGCCAGAGCACAAATGGATTGCAAAGAACAAAAATTGAACTCGCAAAAGTGCAACTTCAGCAACATCAAGGGATGAAGGAAGAGTGGATCAAAAATATTGGCATGGCCAAGATGAATATTATTCCAAGATTCTTTGCTTTTGCCTGATATATAAAACCTTCATCTCTTCCATAGTCTCTGAAATATATAGCATTCTAGATTCAACTATAAAGTGTATACATAGGTTTCCATGTGAGATTAGTATTATTCACTTTAAGTCTGCGATTGACAAGTCTAGTGCTTATTTAGATTGCTGAGGTGCTTTTCATGTGATATTCTCTTGTTATATTTGTACAGTATCATAAAGACCCTTTTCAGTAATACTCTTTTTCTTAATTGATGTTTCCCACATCCATACGTCCATACACGCACATATACATACATATACTTCTTCTTTATTCATTTATTCATTTAGCGAGGTAGCGCAAGGAAACAGAGGAAAGAAAGGCCCAACCCACCCACATACACATGTATACACATAAACGCCCACACACGCACATATACATACCTGTACATTTCAACGTACACATACAGATACACACACAGACATATACATGCATACACATGCACATATTCCTACTTGCTGCCTTCATCCATTCCCGTCGCCACCCTGCCACATATGAAATAGCACCCCCCTCCCCCCACACGCGAGAGAGGTAGTGCTAGGAAAAGACAACAAAGGCCATGTTAATTCACACTCAGTCTGTAGCTGTCATGAGTAATGCATTGAAACCACAGCTCCGTTTCCAAATCCAGGCCCCATGAAACTTTCCAGGGTTTACCCAAGACACTTCACATGCCCTGGCTCAATCCATTGACAGCACGTCGACCCTGGTATACCATATCGTTCCAATTCACTCTATTCCTTGCACGCCTTTCACCCTCCTGTATGTTCAGGCCCCGATCACTCAAAATCTTTTTCACTCCATCCTTCCACCTCCAATTTGGTCTCCCACTTCTCCTCATTCCCTCTCTGTCAATCTTTCCTCACTCATTCTCTCCATGTGACCAAACCATTTCAACACACCCTTTTCTGCTCTGTCAACGACATTCTTGTTATTACCACACATCTCTCTTACCCTTTCATTACTTACTCAATCACACCACCTCACACCACTTGTCCTCAAACATTTCATTTCCAACACATCCACCCACCTCCCCGCAACCCTATCTATAACCCATGCCTCGCAACCATATATCATTGTTGGAACCCTTATTCCTTTCATTTGCTTCTAAAGGGAAACCTCTAATGCCACACAGAATAATTATGGTGTACATGTTTATTGTTCAGCAAGTTTGACGTGTCATTCTTTTGAAACTGCTCGAATGCTTTGGCTGTTGGGTTTCTACCATCTTCGCTACGTTTGAGGTACGTCATCCCATTTTTGCTTTACAAGATAATGTTCTCGCCTTCCACACATTCTTCTTCACTACCAGAACCTTTGCCCCCTCCCCCACCCTGTGACTCACTTCCACTTCCATGGTTCCATCTGCTGCTAAATCCACTCCCAGATATCTAAAACACTTTGCTTCCTTCAAACTTACCTCAATTAACTTGTCCCTCAACCCTACTGAACCTAATAACCTTGCTCTTATTCACATCTATTCTCAGTTTTCTTCTTTCACACACTTTACCAAACTCAGTCACCAACTTCTGCAGTTTCTCACTCGAATCAGCCACCAGCGATGTATCATCGACGAACAACAACTGACTAACTTCCCAAGCCCTCTCATCCATAACAGACTGCATACTTGCCCCTCTCTCCAAAACTCTTGCTTTCACCTCCTTAACCATCCCATCAATAAACAAATTAAACAACCATGGAGACATCACGCATCCCTGCTGCAAACCGACATTCACTGGGAACCATGCACTTTCCTCTCTTTCTACCCATATACATGCCTTATACATCCTTGGTAAAAACCTTTCACTGCTTCTAGCAACATAACTCCCACACCATATACTCTTAAGACCTTCCACAAAGCATCTCTATCAACTCTATCATATGCCTTCTAAAGATCCATGAATGCTATGTACAAATCCACCTGTTTTTCTAAGTATTTCTCACACACATTCTTCACAGCAAAACCCTGCTCCACACATCCTCTACCATTTCTGACACCACAATGTTCTTCCCCAATCTGATGCTCTGTGCATGCCTTCACCCTCTCAATCAATACCCTCTCATAAAATTTCCAAGGATTACTCAAGAAACTTATGCCTCTGTAGTTTTAACACTCACCTTTATCCCCTTTCCCTTTGTACAATGGCACTATGCATGAATTCTGACAATTCTCAGGCACTTCACCAAGATTCATACATAAATTGAATATCCTTACCAACCAATCAACAACACAGTCACCCCCTTTTTAAATAATATATCTTATAGTGTTTTTCATGGAAATTTGCAGTTTCTGAGTTATGTGAACTGAGTATAGAAAGTACAGTAGTCTAATATAGAAATATTTTGTAAGCAGATTCAATATGTGAATACTATAATTTCCATGTGATGGTAACCAAATTATTTCACTTTAAGTGAGCAATTTGTAAGTCTTGTGATCATTAACATCATAGAAATGCTTTTCATGTAATATCCTTTTCAGTTGTATTTGTAGTTCCATAAATGTCCTTATCATTAATATGGTACCTGATATTGTTTGTGATTCAAGCATGCAATTTCCAACTTTTGGGTTCATTAAATTAGCAGAGGTGTTTTTCATGCAACATGTTTTAATTGTATTGGTTTAGTTTCATATATACCCCTTTCTTTTAGTACAGAATAAAGTATAGCATTCAAGTTTACAGTTTTTTGGCTTGGTGACCTTTAACTAAACAATGGTGCTTCTTTTTACGTTATTTTCTAGTTATACTATCATAGTTTTACATAATCATATTGGCATAGTTTCATCTAAGTATGTACTTTTTATTCATATAATCTCATTTAATCTAATGGTGTTACCTAGTTTCATTTACCTTGCATCTCCTCATGCATATGTTTGTTATTAATCTGTATACCCCTTCAGTAGTCCAGTTTATATGCTTTTCTGGTGATAAGTCAACCCGTATAACCACCTCTAGGTTCTTGTCTCCCTTTGCCTTATTCAGATTTTACTTGTCTCTAATCCTTTCGGAGAACTAAGAGACACACTTATGTACACCTTCCTTATACATCATCAAAAATTCATGTTTTCTGAATACCTTGCAGTACTTCCATCACACTCCAGTCCATGCCACCAAAGTATTCTCCAAGACCCACAAAATTTGTTCTTCCATAGTTGTATCTATTCTGTATATCATTTCATCCCTCTTTTCTAGACCTCCCACTGTCACCTCCAATGGTCACTCTTGCCCAGTTGACACAAATACTCTAAATTTAATACCCCTGATCTAAATGGACCTTAACTCGGTGGTGGGGCTTGTGTAAAGCAGTGACGACTTGAGCTATGGCAACTGGGATTTTCCTTTCGCCTGGCAGTTTTAACCTTGCCACAAAGGTCAAGCTTGAGCTCTCAACGAACACATGTAGGCAATTTTCTCTCCTAAACTTTTTGTTCTTCCCTTCTTGGTCTATCGAAACTGGAATTGGTCATTTGTTTGAGTTAAAATGAATTTCTATGATAGAACAGTCTAAACTTTATTAAGAGCACTGAATACCCTTAGATGCTCCAGTGTCTGGCTTATAAACCTAAATCTTGTAATCCAGTCCAATCTATCTTTAGTATCTTATCAGGACCCTTAGGTCTAATCTAATTTTTGTGTTCTCTGGCTGACTTAACATATTATCCAATGCCAAACACATCAATTTGTTACCACAAGAAATCTCATTAGTTCTTGCATTCACTCCTTCCCCATTGACTTCCTTGCAGCTAAAATTCCCAACCAATAATAGTATAATCTTTTTTAAACAAACTTTTTGACATTTCCAAGGACTCATTTATAAATAAGTTGCTGATACTCTTCTCTCCAAATCCTAGTTTCATACAATTATAATTGTAAAGTTTCATCTAGGTATAACTTTTTATTCATATAATTTCATTTAATCTAATGGTGCTGCAGTACAAATTAGGCTATGAAATACTTCAAAGTGTCATAATTTAGCAGAACTAATAAGTAGTCTACAAAATATTTGAACATGTTTGGACAGTATTGCAGTGGAATTTATTAAAAAAGGGGGTGACTATGTTGTTGATGGGTTGGTAAGGATATTCAATGTATGTACAGATCACGGTGAAGTGCCTGAGGATTGGCGGAATGTTTGTATATTGCCATTGTACAAGGGCAAAGGGGATAAAGGTGAGTGTTCAAATTACAAAGGCATAAGTTCGTAGAGTTTACCTGGGAAATCATATGGGAGGGTATCGAGTGAGAGGGTAAAGGCATATACAGAGCATCAGATTGGAGAGGAGCAGTGTGGTTTCAGAAGTAGTAGAGGATGTGTGGATCAGGTGTTTGCTTTGAAGAATGTATGTGAGAAATACTTAGAAAAACAGATGGATTTGTATGTAGCAATTATGGATCTGGAGAAGGCATATGATAAGGTTGATAGAGATGCTTTCCAGAAGGTTTTAAGAGTATATGATGTGGGAGGTAAGTTGCCACAACCAGTGAAAAGTTTTTACCAATGATGTAAGGCATGTGTACGAGTAGGAAGAGGGAAAGTGATTGGTTCCCAATGAATGTTGGTTTGCGGCAGGGGTGCTTGATCTCTCCATGGTTATTTAATTTGTTTATGGATGGAGTGGGTAGGGAGGTGAATGCAAGAGTTTTGAGAGAGAGGCAAATATGCAGTCTGTTGTGGATAAGAGGGCTTGGGAAGTGAGTCAATTGTTGTTCACTGATGATAAAGTGTTGGTGACAAACTGCAGAGGCTGGTGACTGAGTTTGGTGAAGTGTGTAAAAGAAGAAAGTTGAGAGTAAATGTGAATAAGGGCAAAGTTATTAGGTTCAGTAGGGCTGAGGGACAAGTTAATTAGGAGGTAAGTTTGAATGGAGAAAAACTGGAGGAAGTGATGTTTTAGATATCTGGGAGAGGACTTAGCAGCAGATGGAACCATGGAAGCAGAAGTGAGTCACAGGGTGGGGGAGGGGGTGAAGGTTCTGGGAGCATTGAAGGATATGTGGAAGGCAAGAATATCATCTCAGAGAGCAAAAATGGGTATGTTTGAAGGAACAGTGGTTCCAGCAAGGCTATATGGTTGCAAAGCATGGGCTATAGATAGGGTTGTGCAAACGAAGGTGGATGTGCTGGAAATGAAATTTTTGAGGACAATATGTGGTGTGAGGTGGTTTGATCAAGTAAGTAATGAGAGGGTAAGAGAGATGTTTGGTAATAAAAAAGAGTGGTTGAGAGAGCAGAAGAGGGTGTGTTGAAATGGTTTGGTCACATGGAGAGAATGAGTAAGGAAAGATTGACAAAGAGGATATATGTGTCTGAGGTGGAGGGAATAAGGGGAAGCGGGAGACCAAATTGGAAGTGGAAGGATGGAGTGAAAAAGATTTTGAGCGATCAGGGCTTGAACATACAGAGAATGAAAGGCATGCAAGGAATAGAGTGAACTGGAATGATGTGGTATACCGGGGTCGGCGTGCTGTCAATGGATTGAACCAGGGCATGTTAAGCATCTGGGGCAAACCATGGAAGGGTCAGGTGAGGCCTGGATGAGGAAAGGGAGCTGTGGTTTTGGTGTGTTACACATGGCAGTTTGACACTGAGTGTGAATGAATGTGGCCTTTTTTGTCTTTTCCAGGTACTACCTCGCTGGAGAGGGGGGGGGATGCTATTTCATGTGTGGCGGGGTGGTGACGGGAATGGATGAAGGCAGCATGTATGAATATGCACATGTGTATATATTTGAAAGGATCACAAAGTTTGTGCATGATCAAGTATATTCCTATGAGTCCATGGGGAAAATGAAACACAATAAGTTCCCAAGTGCACTTTCGTGTAATAATCACATCATCATGGGAGATACAAGAAAGAAATATAAGTCAGCTGATATACAACACAGAGATGTAGCTAGTATGCCATTTGGTAAACATGATTGTCCACGACAGACAACGAGCGTATCATAAACTTATCATGTGGACAAGAAGGGGAATTGTTAACAAATTTCATCAACAATGAAACTATCCAATGTGTATAGACCTTCACTAATATTAAGGTTATAATTCTCTGTGTATCTAATAATAGAAGATTCAATGATGTTTCTCGTGGTACTGGAGTTAGAGTTGATAACTGAGATGGCATTACTCCAGTCAATGATCATAGCATTTAACGTGATTGAACAAGGCATTTGGTTCTTGTCCTATTCTTATACTATATTTATACTGCTATAGTCTAACAGAAAGATCCTTACCAGTCTGCCCGACAAAACTAATCCTAATTTCTACATGGCACATTATAGATGCACCCAGGAGAATTTTCTGGTGAGTTCCTGATTAAGATATCCTTTATAGTGCTGAAGGCAACATTTACATCAAAGGATTTAAGCAACATGGAAAGTAAAGTAAAAGTATTATCAAAAGGGAGAACTAAAAGATTCTTGGTGTCAATAGGAGGTTTGGGTTCAACTCTATAAAATGATTTCTTTGCTAACTTAAAGAATTTATCAATGAAATATCTAGGGTACTTTAACTTAGATCCAATAAAATATATTCTTTTACACTGGAGGCTTCAATCATGGACAAAAGTCCTCATCAAGGTGGGGCTTTAATTAAAATGGAGGGAGAGTTATAGAAGGGAAAAAGAAAAGACAAGGGAAAGTATTTAAAAATTCTGGAAGTAAAAAAACCTGTCTTTGAAAATGTGCCTGGTCATGATTAATGGGAAAGACATGAAAAGGTAGAGAGTTTCAAGTTTGGAGGTGTAGGGAAAGAAACAGTTACCAAAACACCCCACCCTGGACTTGCCAATGGCTGCACAGTAATCATGTGGTCTACCTAGTGGTAGGGGCACACATTCAGCCAGCTCTAGAGAATGAAAACCAAAATAATACCTATAGAAGAGGGGAAACTGAACCAACATTGCACCACTGGGTAAGCAGCCCTAGGGAATGAAAACCAAAATAATGATATTATTATAGAAGAGGGGAAACTGAACCAACACTGCACAACTGGGCAAGCGGGTTAAGTTTAAAAGTCAGCCTGGGACAGTTCATAAGTCAGACTACTTTCGACTAAAATCTGTCAACTAAGGATGCAGAAGTAGTACCAACCCAGATGTGAAAGCAGTACTCCATACAAGGATGATCAATTGTTTGTATAAATGAAGCATCTGTTCAGAAGAAAAGAAATCTCAACATCTAAACAGAACTCCCTGTTCTTCGAGGCAGACTTACCTATTTCTGTAATACAGGGCTTCTACGAAAGAGTGAATGTTACAGTAATACCAAGTATGTTCAATGAGTCAAGAGGTGGCATTACAAAACTGTCAAAGGAGAGATAAGAGATTTTCATTAAAGGATGGGTAGAAACTGGGTCTTGGTGACATTAAAATTTATAGATTTTGTCTACCTCACTGATACATCCTGTCCAAGTTTACTGAGGAAGCTGGGTCGAGACAAGATGCAGATCATGTGAGAGAAAGAGCAGAATTGAAGGATGTGGATGAATGCAGTTTTGAGTCATCAGCGTTTGAGTGCACTTGGATATTTGTGGAAAAGAGGAAATCAGAGAGGAAATCATTAAAAAAAAAGGAGAAATTGTGTAGGGGACAGGACAGAACCTTGTGGGACACCAATGTTAATGGAGAAAGGGAGAGAGGCTGATCCATCAGCAACCATAGAGATAGATTGGCTGGAGAAGAAGCAACAGATGAGGAAGCAAAGTGAAAGAGGGAAGGTCCCCAAAAAAAAGGGAGCTTAGAGATGAAACCCCGATGCCATTGCCAGACAAAAGTTTTGGATATGTCAAGGGCAACTACGTAAGACTCCCCAAAATCTTTCAGGAAAGATGACCAGACATTAGTAAGATAGGAAAGAATATCACGAGTGGATCTTGCCTTCTAGAAGCCAAACTGGTGATCAGAAAGATGACTGTGAGATTCAAGGTATGTAAAGGTATGGGAGTTGAGGAGGGATTCAAAGACTTAAGAAATGGTAGATGTCAAAACAACAGGACAATAGTCAGAGGGGTCAGAAGAGTCACCCTTCTTGGGCATGGATTGTACCAACGCTTGCAAGAAGGAAAAGTTTCGTTTTTTAACAGAAAAGGAACAGACGAGCAAGTGCTGGTGCAAGATCAGAGGCAAACTCTCAGTACAGGGGATAAATGCCATCAGGACCACAAGCCTTGCTTGCGTCTAGAAAGAGAAGTGCATTTTGGACACTTCGAAAAGAGATTACAGGGAGGACAAAGGATTAGTAAGAGGAACATCAAAGGATAAAGGAATGCTAGTCATCCAAGTGGAGTTAGAGGAAAAACGGGTACCAAAAGGAATTTCTCTGTATACAGGAGAGACAGCCATAGTACCGTCAGGACGGAAAAGTGAGGGAAAGGTAGAGTAACAGTTGTTAGAAATACCCACAGCTCAAGACCAGAAAGACCTATCAGTAGGTGATGAGAAGCTATCGCACTTCCTTTGAATAAAGGTATGATTTGCCTGACGGAAAACACACTTGCAGCAATTACAGGCAGTGATAAAAGCTGAATGGGAGTCAGAGGAAAGAGAGGCCTGAACGGCCTCAGAACAGAAATGGTTGAACTATGAATTGGAAGCAGTTGTCCTGGGGGAAGAGGGGAAAAATGCTTCCATTCCCGCAAGAATAACCTCTGCTATGTATTTGGTGGAAACAGGAGCATCGCCATACAAGAGACAGTGAGTTACCCATGGAGAGTCAGAAAAGAAGTTATGCAAGTTATTCCAGTCAGCTTTGTTAAAATACCAATATTTACACATAGAAGGGAATGATGGAGGGGAGGTGCCATTAGAATAGATAAATTAATGAGAGTGTGATCAGACAAACCAAAGTGGGGGGAGACTGTGCAGTTACAGTGGGATGGACTAGAAGTGAAAAACAAATCCAGAATATTAGGCATGCAGTCACAGTGGTCAGGAATAGGGGTAGGGTAGGAGCTAATATGCTCTAGATCATTGAGAACAAAGAACAGGAGGGTTTCGAACCCTCCACTATCCTTATGACAGGAAATTGACCATTCCCTATGGTAAATGTTGAAATCCCCTGAGTAGAGGATCTCTGCTTGCAGGTGAGAGGATGCCACAGTCTCATAGCAGTCTCATATCTTTCGTTGAAAGATATAAAATTTGTAGAATTTGGAAAGCAATAGGCAAAACAGAGGAAACATGTGATAGTTGAGAGACAGCCCTTGAGTCACATAACATCAAGGTTTGGGGTGCAAGGTCATTGAGGTGTGCTACTGGTGCATTGATGTTGGAATAAACACAAATGCCACCTTTAAACAGGAATCGTGAGTGGAGATTACAGTTGTATATGACAAAAGGACTAGTGAACACATCAGTTAACAATTAGGTCACAGAGAGAAGTAAGATATCAAAAGAGGTACTAGACAGATGGTGTTCATCACAGAAAGAAAAAAGATATCAAAAGAAGTACTAGACAGATGGTGTTCAACAGAAAAGAGGTTACTAGAGACCATGAATGTTGGTGCAGTGAATAGAAAGAGGAAGGCCTAATGAAAATGCAAAGGTCATGGGAGAGGCCGGTACTACTACTGTCTGAGTCTTCCTTTTCGTTGACCACAGACTCAGGCAGAAACCCAGAGATTCTTAGCATCCAATGATGCTGGTGACTAGGGGCCATAGATTTTTTTTACTAACGATTATACTTAAAAACATTTGAACAGACAGGTCACAAGAGTACTTATGTAAAGAAAATAAGTGAGGTTTGAATAGGTGTATGGTTCTTGTTCAGAGAATGCAAAACTAGCCCGGGAGTCCCACTTTGATGAGACAAAGTAAGACCAACAATCCGAACATGTAGAGAGCCTGATTCCTTGCGTGATGGCCTCAGAACAGGATCAGTTGACCCAAAACGTAACCTTGGAGGAGGGAATAAGTGTTTCCCTTCCCGCAACAATAATTTCAATTATGAGTCTAGCGGACACAGAAGCATCACCACATGAGACAGTAATTTCCCTTGGGAAAGTTATAAAAGGATTTTCTAAAGATATTCCAGTCAGCTCTGTAGAGGTACCTATATTTACCTTTAGAGGTACTGCTGTAAGGGAAAAGTGCTGTCAAGGAAGATATATTTATGAAGGTGTGGCAAGATGAATCAACTGGGGGTGAAATTGTGTGGTTATGGGATTCGAGATTAAAAACAAGTCCAGAATATCAGGACAGTGGTCATAGTGGTCAGGAATAAAGGTGGGGTGGGTGAAAATTTGCTCTAGATCTTTGAGAATGGAGGTGAGAGCATCAATTCCCCACCACTTGTATGAAAGGGAGTTGAACCTTTCCCTATGATGAACGTTGAAATCCCCTTGGCATGCAGGAAAGAGGAAGTCACAGCCTCAAAACAGGAATTTAGACAGAAAAAGTTATGAAAATTTGAAGAGCTATGGAAGTTGTTGGAAAAACAAGGCAAAAATGTGGTAGTTGGGATACAAACCTTGAGCCATAAAGTATCAAAGTCTGGGATTCAAAGTGCTCAAGGCATGCCACATGTGTGTTGGCATCAGAAGCACAGAACCACCTTTGAACCAGAACTGTGAGTATAGATTACAATTGGAAGTGTGAAAAGGACTAGTGAGAATATCATTAGACAACTGAGTCTCAGAAAGTCCATGTGCCCAAACCATTTCAAAACACCCTCTTCTGCTCTCTCAACCACGCTCTTTTTATTTCCACACATCTCTCTTACCCTTACGTTACTTACTCGATCAAACCACCTCACACCACACATTGTCCTCAAACATCTCATTTCCAGCACATCCATCCTCCTGCGCATAACTCTATCCATAGCCCACGCCTCGCAACCATACAACATTGTTGGAACCACTATTCCTTCAAACATACCCATTTTTGCTTTCCGAGATAATGTTCTCGACTTCCACACATTCTTCAAGGCTCCCAGAATTTTCGCCCCCCCTACCCCACCCTATGATCCACTTCCGCTTCCATGGTTCCATCCGCTGCCAGATCCACTCCAAGATATCTAAAACACTTCACTTCCTCCAGTTTTTCTCCATTCAAACTCACCTCCCAATTGACTTGACCCTCAACCCTACTGTACCTAATAACCTTGCTCTTATTCACATTTACTCTTAACTTTCTTCTTTCAAGAAAGTATGGTATTAGGATATATTAAACAGATGGTGCTTAAATAAAAGAGAGGTTATTAAAAAACTACTGTCTGAGCCCTCCCTCTCATTGGCAGTAGAGGCAGGTGGAGACCCGGACATTCTTAGCATCCCATGATGCTGTGGACTAGGGACCTAGGGACTCTATCATGATAACATTTAAAAAAGATTGTGCAGACAAAAGCTGGCAAGAGAACTTATATTCAAAAAATGAGATTTGAGTAAGCATATGGTGCCTGGAAGGTGATGGCAGGACTAGCCTGGTAGTCCCATTTTGATAAGACAAAGTAAGATCAGCAATTCCGACATGGAGAGTGTGAGATGGTTCAGGACACACCTCAAACGCTCCTCACTCAGGCCAGTAGTACCACCCTGGGCGGCTGCCATCAACAGCCTACTACCTAATGGGTTGCTCCGAGGGAAGGGAACAGGATATTCCTTGAGTTACCTGGGGTACTGGCAGGGGCCAATAAACTATCACCTGAGCCCGCCCTCTCACTGAAAAGTCATACTAGTGAGTGTGGTCAGAGGAATATACCTTAAAGTTGCTGAGTCATGGCAGGGGCCATTATTCCACTATCTGAGCCCTCCCTCCCAGCAGTAGGTTGAGGATGAAGCCAAATGGCTCTCAAACATATGGACTGGGATTTGATTCACAGTTTATATCTATTATACTTAACTGCAGTTTCCAGCATCAGAGAGGTAGCGCAAGGAAACAGACAAAGAATAACCCACCCACCCACACACATATATATATGCATATACACCCATACACACACATATACAAACATATACATTTCAAGGGGAAACAGAAGGAGTCAAATGGTGAGTGCTCATCCTCCTCGAAGGCTCAGATTGGGGTGTCTAAATGTGTGTGGATGTAACCAAGATGAGAAAACAGGAGAGATAGGTAGTATGTTTGAGAAAAGGAACCTAGATGTTTTGGCTCTGAGTGAAACGAAGCCCAAGGGTAAAGGGGAAGAGTGGTTTGGGAATGTTTTGGAAATAAAGTCAGGGGTTGGAGAAAGGACAATAGCAAGGGAAGGAATAGCACTACTCCTGAAACAGGAGTGGTTGGAGTATGTGATAGAGTGTAAGAAAGTAAACTCTAGATTGATATGGGTAAAACTGAAAGTGAGTTGAGAGATATGGGTGATTATTGGTGCCTATGCACCTGGGCATGAGAAGAAAGGTCATGTGAGGCAAGTGTTTTGGGAGCAGCTGAGTGAGTGTGTTTGTAGTTTTCATGCACGAAACCGGGTTATAGTGATGGGTGATTGGAATGCAAAGGTGAGTAATGTGGAAATAATTGTTTTACATGGGGTGTTCGGTATTGTAAGTGGAAATGGTAAAGTGCTTGTAGATTTGTGTGATCGGGAATACCTGGTTTAAAAAAAAAGATATACATCAGTAAACGTATGTAAGAAGGAGATGGCCAGAGAGCGTTATTGGATTACATGTTAACTGACAGGCGCGTGAAAGTGAAGATTATGGACGTTAACGTGCAGAGAAGTACAACTGGAGGGAAGTCTGATCATTATCTTGTGGAGGCAAAGGTGAAGATTTGTAGAGGTTTTCAGAAAAGAAGAGAGAATATTGGGGTGAAGAGAGTAGTGAGAGTGAGTGAGCTTGGGAAGGAGACTTGTGTGAGGAAGTATCAGGAGAGACTGGGTGCAGAATGGAAAAAGGTGAGAGCAAATGATGTAAGGGGAGTGGGTGGAGGAATAGGATGTATTTAGGGAAGCAGTGATGGCTTGCACAAAAGGTGCTTGTGGCATGAGAAGCGTGGGAGGTGGGCAGATTAGAAAGATATTGAGTGGTGGGATGAAGAACTAAGATCATTAGTAAAAAAAAGAGAGAGGCATTTCAACGATTTTTGCAGGGAAATACTGCAAATAACTGGGAGATGTACTAAAGAAAGAGGCAGGAGGTCATGAGAAAAGTGCAGGAGGTGAAAAAGAGGACAAATGAGAGTTGGGGTGAAAAAATATCATTAAACTTTAGGGAGAATAAAAAGATGTATTGGAAGGAGGTAAATAAAGTGCGTAAGACTAGAGAACAAATAGGAACATTGTTGATGGGGGTTAATGGGGAGGTAATAACAAGTAGTGGTGATGTGAAAATGAGATGGAGTGAGTATTTTGAAAGTTTGTTGAATGGGTTAGATGATAGAGAGTGGCAGATATAGGGTGTTTTGGTTGAGGTGGTGTGCAAAGTGAGAGGGTTAGGGAGAATGATTTGGTAAACAGAGAAGGGGTAGTGAAAGCTTTGCGGAAGATGAAAGCCAACAAGGCGGCGGGTTTCGATGGTATTGCAGTGGAATTTATTAAAAAGGGGGTGACTGTGTTGTTGACTGGTTGGTAAGCATATCTAATGTATGTATGGCTGATGGTGAGGTGCCTGAGGATTGGCAGAATGCATGCATAGTGCCATTGTACAAAGGCAAAGGGGATAAAGGTGAGTGCTCAAATTACAGAGGTATAAGTTTGTTGAGTATTCCTGGGAAATTATATGGGATGGTATTGACTGAGAGGGTGAAGGCATGTACAGAGCATCAGATTGGGGAAGAGCAGTGTGGTTTCAGAAGTGGTAGAGGATGTGTGGATCAGGTGTTTGCTTTGAAGAATGTATGTGAGAAGTACTAAGAAAAACAAATGGATTTGTATGTAGCATTTATGGATCTGGAGAAGGCATGTGATAGAGTTGATAGAGATGCTCTGTGGAAGGTATTAAGATTATATGGTGTGGGAGGCAAGTTGCTAAAAACAGTTAAAAGACTTTATCGAGGATCTAAGGGATGTGTACGAGTAGGAAGAGAGGAAAGTGATTGGTTTTCAGTGAATGTCGGTTTGCTGCAAGGGTGCGTGATGTCTCCATGGTTGTTTAATTTATCTATGGATGGGGCTGTTAAGGAGGTGAATGCAAGAGTTTTGGAGAGAGGGCCAAGTATGCGGTCTGTTGTGGCTGAGAGGGCTTGGGAAGTTAGTTGTTGTTCGCTGATGATACAGCGCTGGTGGGTGATTCGGGTGAGAAACTGAGGAAGCTTGTGACTGAGTTTGGTAAAGTGTGTGAAAATAAAAAGCTGAGAGGAAATGTGAATAAGAGCAAGGATTGAGGGACAAGTCAATTGAGAGGTAAGTTTGAATGCAGAAAAACTGGAGGAAGTGAAGTGTTTTAGATATCTGGGAGTGGATTTGGCAGTGGATGGAACCATGGAAGTGGAAGTGAGTCACACGGTGGGGGAGGGGGGGAAAGTTCTGGGAGCCTTGAAAAATGTGTTGAAGGCGAGAACATTATCTCGGAGAGCAAAAATGGGTATGTTTGAAGGAATAGGGGTTCCAACAATGTTATATGGTTGCAAGGCGTGGACTATAGATAGGTTTGTGCTGAGGAGGGTG
The DNA here is from genome assembly GCF_036320965.1 of Panulirus ornatus. Taxonomy (NCBI): domain Eukaryota; kingdom Metazoa; phylum Arthropoda; class Malacostraca; order Decapoda; family Palinuridae; genus Panulirus; species Panulirus ornatus. The sequence goes on from NC_092261.1 coordinate 20,089,134, forward strand.
GATTTGTTGGAAATGAGATGTTTGAGGACAATACTTGCTTCTAGCAAATTATCTCTCACACCATATATTCTTAAGACCTTCAACAAAGCACCTCCATTAACCCTATCATATGCCTTCTTCAGATCCATAAATGCTACAAACAAATCTATCTGTTCTTCTAAGTAATTCTCACACACATTCTTCAAATGAAACATCTGATCCACATATCCTCTACCAATTCTGAAACTACACTGCTCTTCCCCAATTTGTACATACCTTCACCCTCTCAATCAATACCCTCCCATATAATTTCCCAGAAATTCTCAACAAACTTATGCCTCTGTAGTTTGAACACTCACCTTTATCCCCTTTGCCTTTGTACAATGGCACTATGCATGCATTCTAGTAATCCTCAGACACCTCACCATGATCCATACATACACTGAATATCCTTACCAACCAATCGACAACACCGTCACCCCCATTTATTAATAAATTCTACTGCAATACCATCCAAACCTGTTGTCTTGCCATATTTCATCTTCCACAAAGCTTTCACTACCTCTTCTCTCTTACCAAACCATTCTCCCTGATCCTCTCACTTCGCACACCATCCCCACCAAAACACCCTAGATCTGCCACTCTTTATCATCAAAGACATTCAACAAACCCTCAAAATACTCACTCCATATACTCACTCCATCCTTTTCTTACTTCATCACTACATGCAGTCACTTCCCCCCTTGTCCCCTACGCTGATGTTTCCACTTGTTCTCTTGTTTTTCGCACATTACTTACCTTCTTCTATATGTACATACATTGAGGTGGTTTGGGTATGTGGAAAAAATGCAAGACTAGGAGTTTACAGGGAGAGTGTATAATAGTAGAAATGAAGGGGTTGGAGTGAGAGGAAGACCACATGTGACATGGACAAACAGAGAGGAGGAGTACTGGAAGGAGAGATACAGTGGAAGAATGCATGGAATGTTACATTAGAGGGAGGCATGTAAGGACAGGGATAAGTGGAAACTCTTGGCATGGCCACCCCTTGATAGGAATTTCAAGAGGGAATGGAATCAGAGATACAGATACAGATAAACAGATATGTAAGTGTATATATACATACACATGCATATATATATCTTTCCCTCTTTCATACTTGATTGCTGCCCCTCATGTTAGTGAGTTAGCACCAGGAAAAGACAAAGAATGGCCCCATAGGACTTTCCATGGTTTGACCCAAAAGTTTCACATGCCATAGTTCTGTCCACTGACAGTACGTTGGACCTAGTATACTATATCCCTCCAATTCACTCTATCCCATGCACACCTTTCATCCTCCTGAATAATCAGGTCCTGATTGCTCAAAATCATTTTCGCTCCATTCTTCCACTTCCAATTTGGTCTCCCCATTCTCCTTGTTAGTTCCACTTCTGACACAGAATACCCAACTTGTCAACCTATTCTCTACATATGTCCAAACCATTTCAACAGACCTCTCTTCTTGCTTTGATCTACCCCTTGTTGTTGCCTCCACTTCTGATGCATATATCTTTTGTTAACCTCCTCTCACTCATTCTCTATATATGTCCAAACCATTTCAGCAGACCCTCTTCAGCTTTCTCAACCACACTTTCTTTTACACCGGAGATTTCAGTTACAGACAAAAGTCCACATCAATCTATCCTTTTACACCGGAGACTTCAGTTACAGACAAAAGTCCACATCAACCTATCTGTCTATCTATCTATGTCTCTGATGCCTGTTACCTTCAGGAACTCCCATCAAGGGGTAGCCATGGCAAGAGAGTCTCCAACTATCCCTGTCCTTACATTCCTCACTTGCATACACCATTTCACGTATTCTTCCACAATTTCTCTGCCTCCAGTATTCCTTTCCTCTATTTACCTATATCACAGGAGGTCTTCTGCTCACACCAAACCCCTTTAATTCTACTATCATACACTCTCCTTGAAAAATCTCAGACTTGCATTGTTTCTACATGCCCAAACCACCTCAAAGTATTGAGTTACACCCCTTTCTACCACTCCACAATTCATTCCCTTTGCATTCCCTGCCATGACAAATCTCTCATACACCCCTTCAATTGTTTCTCCGTTCCATCTAGTCACACCTCATGCTCTTTTCATGTAGCTTATTTCCAAAGTCTGGATTCTTGACCTCTGTGACTTATTCCATGCCCATGTTTTCAGTTGCATAGGCCATAGTTGGGAGATCTCTCTTTACTTTCATACTTACACCCCTACCCTTCATTATACTATTAATGGACCTAATGACTCTTCTACCCTATACTGCTTTCTCCCCTATCTTTCCTTCCGTATCACCAAAAGTACTCAAGACACCTAAATACTTAAATTCTCTAACCTCTTCCAGTCTTTCTCCCCATATCCAAAACAGAATTCAGTAAACTTTCTTCTTTCACTCCATATGGTTTTACAAAATCTATACATACTTTCACTCTGTTTCCTTCAAGCACCATTACTTTACCTTTATTTATATTTACCTTCAATTGCCTATGATTGCACACATCAAAAAACACACAACCTTCTGCAACTCCACTCTATGCAAACCACACAGTATCATCCACAAACAGGTTCATCACCATCCCCCATATCTAACCACCATACTCCATTTCTGCACCCTATTTCCCTAATTTTGCTTTCACCTCTTATCACTCTACATGTCATTATTATTATCATTATCATTATTTTGCTTTGTTGCTGTCTCCCGCGTTAGCGAGGTAGTGCAAGGAAACAGACAAAAGAATGGCCCAACCCACCCACATGCACATGTATATACATACACGCCCACACACGCAAATATACATACCTATACATCTCAATGTATAAATATATATACACAACAGACATATACATATATACACATGTACATAATTTATACTGTCTGCGCTTATTCATTCCCATCGCCACCTCGCCACACATGAAATAGCAACCCCCTCCCCCTAATGTGTGCGAGGTAGCGCTAGAAAAGACAACAAAGGCCACATTCGTTCACACTCAGTCTTTAGCTGTCATGTAATAATGAACCGAAACCACAGCTCCCTTTCCACATCCAGGCCCCACAGATCTTTCCATGGTTTACCCCAGACGCTTCACATGCCCTGGTTCAATCCATTGACAGCACATCGACCCCGGTATACTCTATTCCTTGTACACCTTACACCCTCCTGCATGTTCAGGCCCCGATCACTCAAAATCTTTTTCACTCCATCTTTCCACCTCCAATTTGGTCTCCTACTTCTCTTCATTCCCTCCACCTCTGACACATATATCCTCTTGGTCAATCTTTCCTCACTCATTCTCTCCATATGACCAAACCATTTCAAAACACCCTCTTCTGCTCTCTCAACCACACTCTTTTTATTACCACATATCTCTCTTACCCTATCATTACTTACTCGATCAAACCACCTCACACCACATATTGTCCTCAAACATCTCATTTCCAGCACATCCATCCTCCTCCGCACAACTATATCCATAGCCCACGCCTCGCAACCATATAACATTGTTGGAACCACTATTCCTTCAAACATACCCATTTTTGCTTTCCAAGATAGTGTTCTTGACTTCCACACATTCTTCAACGCTTCAAGAACTTCCCCCCTCCCCCACCCTATGATTCACTTCCACTTTCATGGTTCCATCCACTGCCAAATCCACTCCCAGATATCTAAAACACTTCACTTCCTCCAGTTTTTCTCCATTTGAACTTACCTCCCAATTGACTTGTCCCTCAACCCTACTGTACATAATAACCTTGCTCTTATTCACATTTACTCTCAGCTTTCTTCTTTCACACACTTTACCAAACTCAGTCACCAGCCTCTGCAGTTTCTCACACGAATCAGCCACCAGCGCTGTATCATCAGCGAACAACAACTGACTCACTTCCCAAGCTCTCTCATCCACAACAGACTTCATACTTGCCCCTCTTTCCAAAACTCTTGCATTCACCTCCCTAACAACTCCATCCATAAACAAATTAAACAACCATGGAGACATCACACACCCCTGCCGCAAACCTACATTCACTGAGGACCAATCACTTTCCTCTCTTCCTACACGTACATATGCCTTACATCCTCGATAAAAACTTTTCACTGCTTCTAACAACTTGCCTCCCACACCATATATTCTTAATGCCTTCCACAGAGCATCTCTATCAACTCTATCATATGCCTTCTCCAGATCCATAAATGCTACATACAAATCCATTTGATTTTCTAAGTATTTCTCACATACATTCTTCAAAGTAAACACCTGATCCACACATTCCCTACCTTTTCTGAAACCACACTGCTCTTCACCAATCTGATGCTCTGTACATGCCTTCACCCTCTCAATCAATATCTTCCCATATAATTTACCAGGAATACTCAACAAACTTATACCTCTGTAATTTGAGCACTCACTTTTATCCCCTTTGCCTTTGTACAATGGCACTATACAAGCATTCCGCCAATCCTCAGGCACCTACCAAGAGTCATACATACATCAAATAACCTTACCAACCAGTCAACAATACAGTCACCCCCCTTTTTAATAAATTCCACTGCAATACCATCCAAATCCACTGCTTGCCGGCTTTCATCTTCCGCAAAGCTTTTACTACCTCTTCTCTGTTATCAAGTCATTTTCCCTAACCCTCTCACTATGCTCACCACCTCGACCAAAACACCCTATATCTGCCACTCTGTCATCAAACATATTCAACAAACCTTCAAAATACTCACTCCATCTTCTCACATCACCACTACTTGTTATCATCTCCCCATTTACCCACTTCACTGATGTTCCCATTTGTTCCCTTGTCTTACGCATTTATTTACCTCCTTCAAAAACATCTTTTTATTCCCCTTAAATCTAATGATACTCTCTCACCCCAACTCTCATTTGCCCTCTTTTTCACCTCTTGCACCTTTCTCTTGACCTCCTGCCTCTTTCTTTAATACATCTCCCTCTCGTTTGCATTATTTCCCTGCAAAAATAGTCCAAATGCCTCTCTATTCTCTTTCACTAATAATCTTACTTCTTCATCTCACCACTCACTACCCTTTCTAATCTACCCACCTCCCACGCTTCTCAAGCCACAAGCATCTTTTGCGCAAGCCATCACTGCTTCCCTAAATACATCCCATTCCTCCCCCACTCCCCTTATGTCCTTTGTTCTCACCTTTTTCCATTCTGTATTCAGTCTCTCCGGGTACTTCCTCACACAAGTCTCCTTCCCAAGCTCACTCACTCTCACCATTCTCATCACCCCAACATTCTCTCTTCTTTTCTGAAAACCTGTAGAAACCTCTACAAAACTCTACCTTGGCCTCCACAAGATAATGATCAGACATCCCTCCAGTTTCACCTCTCAGCACATTAACATCCAAAAGTCTCTCTTCCGCGTGCCTATCAATTAACACGTAATCCAATAACTCTCTCCGGTCATCTTTCCTATATATATACGTGTACTTACGTATATCTCTCCCTTTAAACCATGTATTCCCAATCACCATTCCTTTTTCAGCACATAAATCTACAAGCTCTTCACCATCTCCATTTACAACACTAAACACCCAAGGTACACCAATTACTTCCTCAACTGCCACATTACTCACCTTTGCATTCAAATCACCCATCACTATAACCCGGTCTTGTGCATCAAAATTACTAACACACTCACTCAGCTGCTCCCAAAACATTTGCCTCTCATGATCTTTCTTCTCAGGCCCAGGTACATATGCACCAAAAATCACCCATCTCTCTCCATCCACTTTCAGTTTTACCCACATCAATCTAGACTTTACTTTCTTACACTCTATCACATACTCCCACCACTCCTGTTTCAGGAGTAGTGCTACTCCTTCCCTTGCTCTTATCCTCTCACTAACCCCTGACTTTACTCCCAAGACATTCCCATACCACTCTTCCCCTTTACCCTTGAGCTTCGTTTCACTCATTGCCAAAACATCCAGGTTCCTTTCCTCAAACATACTACCTATCTCTCCTTTTTCTCATCTTAGTTACATCCACACACATTTAGACACCCCCATCTGAGCCTTCGAGGAGGATGAGCACTCCCCGCGTGACTCCTTCTTCTGTTTCCCCTTTTAGACAGTTAAAATACAAGGAGGGGAGGGTTTCCAGCCCCCTGCTCCTGTCCCCTTTAGTCACCTTCTACAACACATGAGGAATGCGTGGGAAGTATTCTCTATCCCCTATATATATACATATATATATTTTTTTTTTTTTTCAAACTATTCGCCATTTCCCGCGTTAGCGAGGTAGCGTTAAGAACAAAGAACTGGGCCACTGAGGGAATATCCTCACCTGGCCCCCTTCTCTGTTCCTTCTTTTAGAAAATTAAAAAAATTGAGAGGGGAGGATTTCCAGCCCCCCGCTCCCTCCCCTTTTAGTCGCCTTCTACGACACGCAGGGAATACGTGGGAAGTATTCTTTCTCCCCTATCCCCAGGGATAATATATATATATATATATATATATATATATATATATATATATATATATATATACACATACACACACATACACATACATACACACATATACACACACACACACACACATACATATATATACATATGAAAAATGTAAGAAACAATTTAGAAAATTTTGAAAAATGGGTATGTTTGAAGGAATAGTGGTTCCAACAATGTTGTATGGTTGCGAGGCGTGGGCTATGGATAGAGTTGTGCGCAAGAGGATGGATGTGCTGGAAATGAGATGTTTGAGGACAATGTGTGGTGTGAGGTGGTTTGATCGAGTAAGTAACGTAAGGGTAAGAGAGATGTGTGGAAATAAAAAGAGCGTGGTTGAGAGAGCAGAAGAGGGTGTTTTGAAATGGTTTGGGCACATGGAGAGAATGAGTGAGGAAAGAGTGACCAAGAGGATATATGTGTCGGAGGTGGAGGGAACGAGGAGAAGAGGGAGACCAAATTGGAGGTGGAAAGATGGAGTGAAAAACATTTTGTGCGATCGGGGCCTGAACATGCAGGAGGGTGAAAGGAGGGCAAGGAATAGAGTGAATTGGAGCGATGTGGTATACCGGGGTTGACGTGCTGTCAGTGGATTGAATCAGGGCATGTGAAGCGTCTGGGATAAACCATGGAAAGCTGTGTAGGTATGTATATTTGCGTGTGTGGACGTATGTATATACATGTGTATGGGGGTGGGTTGGGCCATTTCTTTCATCTGTTTCCTTGCGCTACCTCGCAAACGCGGGAGACAGCGACAAAGCAAAAAAAAAAAAAAAAAAAAAAATGTATATATATGTATATGGTAAAAGGTATAGGTATATATATGTGCATGTGTGGACGTGTATACATATACATGTGTATGTGAGTGGGTTAAGTCATTCTTTCATCTATTTCTTTGTGCTACCTCACTAACGCAAGAGACAGCAACAAAGTATAATAGAAAAAAAATATACATTTATTTTCTATTTATTCATTTATTTATTTTGCTTTGTCGCTGTCTCCCGCGTTAGCGAGGTAGCGCAAGGAAACAGACAAAATAACGGCCTAACCCACCCACATACACACGTATATACATACACATCCACACATGCAAATATACATACCTATACATCTCAACGTATACATATATATACACACACAGACATAAAATATATACACATGTAAATAATTCATAGTCTGCCTTTATTCATTGCCATCGCCACCTCCCCACACACGAAATAACAACCCCCTCCCCCCTCATGTGTGCCAGATAGCACAAGGAAAAGACAACAAAGGCCACATTCATTCACACTCAAGTCTCTAGCTGTCATGTAATAATGCACCGAAACCACAGCTCCCTTTCCACATCCACGCCCCACAAAACTTTCCATGGTTTACCCGAGATGCTTCACATGCCCTGGTTCAATCCATTGACAGCACATCGACCCCGGTATATCACATCTTTCCAGTTCACTCTATTCCTTGCACGCCTTTCACCCTCCTGCATGTTCAGGCACCGATCACTCAAAATCTTTTTCACTTCATCTTTCCACTTCCAATTTGGTCTCCCACTTCTCCTCATTCCCTCCTCCTCTGACACATATATCCTCCTGGTCAATCTTTCCTCACTCATTCTCTCCATGTGACCAAACAATTTCAAAACACCCTCTTCTGCTCTCTCAACCACACTCATTTTATTCCCACACATCTCTCTTACCCTTTCAGTACTTACTCGATCAAACCACCTCACACCACACATTGTCCTCAAACATTTCATTTCCAGCACATCCGCCCTCCTCCACACAACTCTATCCATAGCCCACGCCTTGCAACCATATAACATTGTTGGAACACTATTCCTTCAAACATACCCATTCTTGCTTTCCGAGATAATGTTCTCGACTTACACACATTCTTCAATGCTCCAAGACTTTCGCCCCCTCCCCCACCCTATGATTCACTTCCGCTTCCATGGTTCCATCCACTGCCAAATCCACTCTCAGATATCTAAAAGACTTCAATTCCTCCAGTTTTTCTCCATTCAAACTTACCTCCCAATTGACTTTGACCCTCAACCCTACTGTACCTAATAACCTTGCTCTTATTCACATTTACTCTCAGCTTTCTTCTTTCACACACTTTACCAAACTCAGTCACCAGCTTCTGCAGTTTCTCACATGAATCAGCCACCAGCGCTGTATCATCAGCGAACAACAACTGACTCACTTCCCAAGCTCTCTCATCCACAACAGACTGCATACTTGCCCCTCTTTCAAAAACTCTTGCATTCACCTCCCTAACAACCCCATCCATAAACAAATTAAACAACCATGGAGACATCACACACCCCTGCCGCAAACCTACATTCACTGAGAATCAATCACTTTCCTCTCTTCCTACACATACACATGCCTTACATCCTCAATGAAAACTTTTTACTGCTTCTAACAACTTGCCTCCCACACCATATATTCTCAATACCTTCCACAGACCATCTCCATCAACTCTATCATATGCCTTCTCCAGATCTATAAATGCAACATACAAATCCATTTGCTTTTCTAAGTATTTCTCACATAAATTCTTCAAAGCAAACACCTGATCCACACATCCTCTACCACTTCTGAAACCACACTGCTCTTCCCCAATCTGATGCTCTGTACATGCCTTCACCCTCTCAATCAATAACCCTCCTATATAAATTCCCAGGAATTCTCAACAAACTTATATACCTCTGTAATTTGAACACTCACTTTTATCCCCTTTGCATTTGTACAATGGCACTATGCAAGCAATCCGCCAATCCTCACCATGAGTCATACATACATTAAATAACCTTAACAACCAGTGAACAATATAGTCACCACCTTTTTTTATAATTCCACTGCAATACCATCCAAACCCGCTGCCTTGCCGGCTTTCATCTTCCACAAAGCATTTACTACCTCTTCTCTGTTTACCAAATCATTCTCCCTAACCCTCTCACTTTGCACACCATCTCGACCAAAACACCCTATATCAGCCACTCTATCATCAAACACATTCAACAAACCTTCAAAATACTCACTCCATCTCCTTCTTGCATCACCACTACTTATTATCACCTCCCCATTAGCCCCCTTCCCTGAAGTTCCCATTTGTTCCCTTGTCTTACGCACTTTATTTACCTCCTTCCAAAACATCTTTTTATTCTCCCTAAAATTTAATGATACTCTCTCACCCCAACTCTCATTTGCCCTCTTTTTCACCTCTTGCACCTTTCTCTTGACCTCCTGCCCCTTTTTTTTTATACATCTCCCACTCGTTTGCATTATTTCCCTGCAAAAATCGTCCAAATGCCTCTCTCTTCTCTTTCACTAATAATCTTACCTCTTCATCCCACCACTCACTACCCTTTCTAATCTGCCCACTTCCCACACTTCTCATGCCACAAGCATCTTTTGTGCAAGACATCACTGCTTCCCTAAATATATCCCATTCCTCCCCCACTCCCCTTACCTCCTTTGTTCTTACCTTTTTCCATTCTGTACTCAGTCTCTCCTGGTACTTCCTCACACAAGTCTCCTTCCCAAGCTCACTTACTCTCACCACTCTTTTCACCCCAACATTCTTCTTTTCTGAAAACTTCTACAAATCTTCACCTTCGACTACACAAGATTTTGATCAGACATCCCTCCAGTTGCACCTTTCAGCATATTAACATCCAAAAGTCTCTCTTTCGCGCGCCTATCAATTAACACGTAATCCAATAGCGCTCTCTGGCCATCTCTCCTACTTACATACGTTTACTTATGTATATCTCGCTTTTTAAACCAGGTATTCCCAATCACCAGTCCTTTTTCAGCACATAAATCTACAAGCTCTTCACCATTTCCATTTACAACACTGAACACCTCATGTACACAAATTATTCCCTCAACTGCTACATTACTCACCTTTGCATTCAAATCACCCATCACTATAACCCGGTCTCGTGCATCAAAACTACTAACACACTCACTCAGCTGCTCCCAAAACACTTGCCTCTCATGAGCTTTCTTCTCATGCCCAGGTGCATATGCACCAATAATCACCCATCTCTCTCCATCAACTTTCAGTTTTACCCATATCAATCTAGTTTACTTTCTTACACTCTACCATATACTCCCACCACTCCTGTTTCAGGAGTAGTGCTACTCCTTCCCTTGCTCTTGTCCTCTCACTAACCCCTGACTTTACTCCCAAGACATTCCCAAACCACTCTCCCTCTTTACCCTTCAGCTTTGTTTCACTCAGAGCCAAAACATCCAGGTTCCTTTCCTTAAACATACTACCTATCTCTCCTTTTTTCTCATCTTGGTTACATCCACACACATTTAGACACCCCAATCTGAGCCTTCGAGGAGGATGAGCACTCCCCGCTTGACTCCTTCTTCTGTTTCCCCTTTTAGAAAGTTAAAATACAAGGAGGGGAGGGTTTACTGCCCCCCACTCCCGTCCCCTTTAGTCGCCTTCTACGACACGTGAGGAATGCGTGGGAAGTATTCTTTCTCCCCTATCCCCAGGGACATTTACATTCATATTCATATATATCAAAAAGCTATGGTGACATCACAGAGCCCTGCCTCACACCCACATATATACCAAAACTTTCATTCAATTCTCCATTCAGTTTTACACATGTATTTGCTTTTCTATAGAAGACCTTCATACCATCCAACAGTTGTCCTCCTACCCAGGGCCTCTGAGTGGAATTTTATCAGGGGATTAGTCACCCTGTTTTTATCTACTACAGTTTTATGCCTTGAGCTGTCAGGCCAAAAAGTGTATGGAAAATGAGAGAGGGGTGGAATGGAGCACTTTGTTGATTTTCTACATTTGAGGCCTTTATGCTCAAATATTCCATGATAAATATAAATGAAAATAGATAAAATAAAAGAGGATCAGAGAGGAGAAAGCACATTTGATTTGAACATCTATGTTTATGCTACAATACTGATAAGAATAAAGAAATCACTTTGAAACATCCTTTTATATTGCAATGCAAATAAGGAGACATAAGGTGAATCAGCTTATTTAAAAAGAGCTTTCTTGGAATTACTTTGTAAAAATATTTTGAATCACAGTATGAAAATTGATTGTTCTGGCAATGTTTGATTCAATACTTGGCTTGACCAAATCCACAAGATGTTCCTGAGACATTGTAGACCTTAAATAATTCTTAATCAGCTTGAGTTTGCTAAATAGCCTCTCTGCAGAAGCTACGGTTGCTGGAATTAAGAGTATTCTTAAGCTAACATAAAATTTTGGTTGAAAACAGGTCACCAAGTCTGTACTCTGATAAAAAGTTCAACAGATCTAATGGCTTTAACTGTGCATTTCCAAAATTTGCTTTATGTCCTGGGGGCAAACATTGCATTTCTTTTCCAAAATCATCACTGCTAAGGTCAGCAGGATACTGCTCTGATAAAGATAAATCTTTCTCTCCACATCACTTTCAGAGATGGTGAGATATTTCCACAAGAAATCAAATCTTCAAAAGCCAACTGCTGAAGTAGGCCTCTTCTGGTGTATCATCTGTGTTATTCATTTCCTCCAAAATAGCATCAGGTGTGCTGTCATCAAGCAGCCTTGCCCTCTTGCAAGACCACAAGAAGGTAAGTCCAAAAAACAGTGCACTTCTCTGAGTAAAATTTTGAGATTGCCGATATTTTCATCTTGCATCAAAAGTATCCATTTAAGTTTAGGGATGGGTATGTAATTAAATGAAGTTTATAACAAGTGTATTTTGGTGGGATTAGTAATGCCTCACGTTCCAGTATTTTTTGTGCCCACGTTTAAACATAAAAGAGCCCTATGGGGCAAATTGTTACACAGTAATGACTTACCCATTTCCAAAATCTACCCCTATGAGTTTTCCCATGGTTGTTCTTATTTTTGTTGATAGTGATTCATCATGCTGCAGACCTACAAAAAGAAGCATGAAAGAGGTACACCTCCAGATGTGATGGAGGTTGCTGCCAAACATGTCAAATGTGCACCTGTGTTTTGATTTTCAGGATCACCTTTCATGTAAACTCATGCATTCTTCTGGTTGTTACTTATGTTTTTTATGGGTTCAGTACACCAAAGAACCCAGGAACTATGAGAATCTTATTTCATGGAAGAAAATACTAGTTTTTTTTTTTATGTTTACTTGATATGCCTTAAAAAGTGAGAATTGTAACAACTATACCTGGTATCCCCTTCGTTACATTAAACGTTACTGCAACAAAGAGGTGCTGAAAGCCTTGCGGAAGATAAAATCTGGCAAGGCGGCGGGTTTGGATGGCACTGCAATTGGTTTCTTAAGAAAGGGGGGGTGACTGTGTTGTTGATTGTTTGGTAAGGATCATGGTGAAATGCCCGGGGACTGACAGAATACATGTATAGTGCCATTGGAATACATGTATAGTGCCATTGTACAAAGGCAAAGGGGATGAAGGTCAGCATTCAAACTACAAAGGCATAAATTTGTTGAGTATTCCTGGAAAATTGCATGGAAGGGTATTGAAGGCATGTACAGAGTATCAGATTGGGGAGGAGCAATGTGGTTTAAGAAGTGGTAGAGGATGTGTGCATCAGGTGTCTGCTTTGAAGAATGTAAGTGAGAAATACTTAGAAAAACAGATGGATTTGTATGTGGCATCTATGGATCTGGAGAAGGCATATGATAGGGTTGATAGAGATGCCTTGTGGAAGGTCTTTATAGTATATGGTGTGGGAGGTAAGCTGTTAGAAGCAGTGAGAAATTTTCATCAAGGGTATAAGGCATGTGTACAAGTAGGAAGAGAGAATGATTGGCTCCCAGTAAAGGTTGGTAGAGGATGTGTGCATCAGGTGTCTGCTTTGAAGAATGTGTGTGAGAAATACTTAGAAAAACAGATGTATTTGTGTGTGGAATTTTTGGATCTGGAGATGGCATATGATAGGGTTGATAGAGATGCCTTGTGGAAGGTCTTAATAGTATATGGTGTGGGAGGTAAACTGTTATAAGCAGTGAGAAATTTTCATCAAGGGTATAAGGCATGTGTATAAGTAGGAAGAGAGGAGAATGATTGGTTCCCAATGAAGGTTGGTCTGAAGCAGGTGGTGTGAGATGTCCCCATGGTTCTTTAATTTCTTTATGGATGGAATGGTTAGGGAGGTAAATGCAAGCATTTTGGAGAGAGGGGCTAGAATGAGAGGGTCTGGTAAGTGAGTCAGTTGTTGTTCGCCAATGATACAGAACTGGTGGCTGATTCAAGTGAGAAACTGCAGAAGTTGCTGACTGAGTTTGGAGAAAAAGGAGAAAGTTGAGAGTAAATGTGAATAAGAGCAAGGTTATTAGGTTCAGCAGGGTTGAAGGACATGTTAGTTGGGATGAGTTTGAATGGAGGAAAATTGGAAGAAGTGAAGTGTTTTAGATATCTGGGAGTGGACTTAGCAGCGAATTGAACAATAGAAGTGGAAACATGTCATAGGGTGAGGGGGTGGCAGCGAAGGTTCTGGGAACAATGAAGAAGGTATGGAATAAGCAAACGCTACCTCGGAGAGCAAAAACGGCTATGTTTAAATGAATAGCAGTTCCAACAATATCATATGGGTGCAAGGCATGGGCTATAGAAAGGGTTGTATGGAGGAGGGTGGAGTGTTGGAAATGATATGTCTGAGGATAATATGTGGTGTGAAGTGGATTGATCATGTAAGTAATGGAAGGGTAAGAGAGAAGTGTGGTAATAAAAAGTGCATGGTTGAGAGAGCAGAAGAGGGTGTGTTGAAATGGTTTGGACATTTACTTATTCCTTTATTATACTTTGTCGCTGTCTCCCGTGATAGCAAGGAAACAGATGAAAGAATGGCCCAACCCACCCACATACACATGTAAATGCATACACATCCAAACACCCACATATACATACCTATACATTTCAATGTATACATACATATACATACACAGACATATACATATATAGACATAAATAGAATTTATACTTGCTGCCTTTATTCATTCCTGTCGCCACCCCGCCACACATGAAATGACAACCCCCTCCCCCTGCATGTGTGTGAGGTAGAGCTAGGAAAAGACAACAAAGGCCACATTCGTTCACACTCAGTCTCTAGCTGTCATGTATAATGCACTGAAACCAAAGCTCCCTTTCCACATCCAGGCCCCACAAAACTTTCCATGGTTTACCCCAGGCGCTTCACATGCCCTGGTTCAATCCATTGGCAGCACTTCAATCCTGGTATACAAATCGTTCCAATTCACTCTATTACTTGCACCCTTTCACCCACCTGCATGTTCAGGTCCCAATTGCTCAAAATCTTTTTCACTCCATCCCTCCACCTCCAATTTGGTCTTCCACTTCTCCTCGTTCCCTCCACCTCTGACACATATATCCTCTTTGTCAATCTTTCCTCACTCATTCTCTCCATCTGATCAAACCATTTCAATACACCCTCTTGTGCTCTCTCAACCACGCTCTTTATATTATCACACATCTCTCTTACCCTTTCAGTACTTACTCAATAAAACCACCTCACACCACATATTGTCTTCAAATATCTCATTTCCAACAAATCCACCCTCCTCCGCACAACTCTATCTATAGCCCACGCCTTCAAACATACCCATTTTTACTTTCCAAGATAATGTTCTTGCCTTCCACACATTTTTCAATGCTCCCAGAACTTTTGCCCCCTCCCCCACCCTGTGACTCACTTCCACTTCCATGGTTCCATCCACTGCCAAACCCACTCCCAGATATCTAAAACACTTCACTTCCTCCAGTTTTTCTCCATTCAAACTTACCTCCCAGTTGACTTGTCCCTCAACCCTACAGTACCTAATAACCTTGCTCTTATTCACATTTACTCTCAGCTTTCTTCTATCACACACTTTACCAAACTCAGTCACCAGCTTCTGCAGTTTCTCACCCGAATCAGCCACCAGCACTGTAGCATCAGCGAACAACAACTGACTCACTTCCCAAGCCCCTCTCATCCACAACAGACAGCATACTTGCCCCTCTCTCCAAAACTCTTGCATTCACCTCCCTAACAACCCCATCCATAAACAAATTAAACAACCATGGAGACAGCACGCACCCCTGCCGCAAACTGACATTCACTGAGAACCAATCACTTTCCTCTCTTCCTACACGTACACATGCCTTACATCCTCGATAAAAACTTTTCACTGCTTCTAACAACTTGCCTTCCACACCATATATTCTTAATACCTTCCACAGAGCATCTCTATCAACTCTATTATAAGCCTTCTCCAGATCCATAAATGCTACATACAAATCCATTTGCTTTTCTAAGTATTTCTCACATACATCCTTCAAAGCAAACATCTGATCCACACATCTTCTACCACTTCTGAAACCACATTGCTCTTCCCCAATCTGATGCTCTGTGCATACTTTCATCTCTCAATCAATACCCTCCCATACAATTTCCCAGGAATACTCAACAAACTTATACCTCTATAATTTGAACAATCTGCCAATCCTCAGGCACCTCACCATGTGTCATACATACATTAAATATTCTTACCAACCAGTCAACATCTCAAGTCACCCCTTTTTTAATAAGTTCCACTGCAATACCAACTAACCCTCTCACTTCTCACACCACCTCGACCAAAACACCCTATATCTGCCACTCTATCATCTAACACATTCAACAAACCTTCAAAATACTCACTCCATCTTCTCACATCACCACTACTTGTTATTACCTCCCCATTCGCCCCTTTTACTGATGTTCCCATTTGTTCTCTTGTCTTATGCACTTTGTTTACCTCCTTCCAAAGCATCTTTTTATTCTCCCTATAATCTAATGATACTCTCTCACCCCAACTCTCATTTGCCCTCTTTCTCACCTCTTGCACCTTTTTCTTGACCTTCTGCCTCTTTCTTTTATACATCTCACAGTCATTTGCACTATTTCCCTGCAAAAATTGTCCAAATGCCTCTCTCTTCTCTTTTGCTAACAATCTTTTGTTTGGACATATACATATGTATAGAGAATGAGTGGATAAAGGTTGACAAAGAGTATATATGTGTGGGACATGGAAGGATCAAGAACTGGAAGACCAAGTTGGAGATGGAAGGATGGAGTGAAAAAGATTTTGAGCAATCAAGGCCTGAACATGCAGAAGGATGTAAGGCATTCACTGAATGGAGTGAATTGGAACAATGTGGTGTACTGAAGTCAAAGTGCCATCAATGGACTGAACCAGGGCATTTGAAACATCTGGGGTAAACCATGGAAAGGTGGCCTTTTTTTTTTTTGTCTGTGTTCCTGGAACTACCTCACTGACGTAGGGGGTGGCAATGTTATTTCCTGTGGGGTAGGGAGGCACAGGGATTGGATGAAGGTGAGAGAGTATGAATACGTACATGTTTATATATGTATAAGTCTGTAACGTAAGGGTAAGAGAGATGTGTGGAAATAAAAAGAGCGTGGTTGAGAGAGCAGAAGAGGGTGTTTTGAAGTGGTTTGGGCACATGGAGAGAATGAGTGAGGAAAGATTGACCAAGAGGATATATGTGTCGGAGGTGGAGGGAACGAGGAGAAGAGGGAGACCAAATTGGAGGTGGAAAGATGGAGTGAAAAAGATTTTGTGTGATCGGGGCCTGAACATGCAGGAGGGTGAAAGGAGGGCAAGGAATAGAGTGAATTGGAGCGATGTGGTATACCGGGGTTGACGTGCTGTCAGTGGATTGAATCAAGGCATGTGAAGCGTCTGGGGTAAACCATGGAAAGCTGTGTAGGTATGTATATTTGCGTGTGTGGACGTATGTATATACATGTGTATGGGGGGGGTTGGGCCATTTCTTTCGTCTGTTTCCTTGCGCTACCTCGCAAACGCGGGAGACAGCAACAAAGTATAATAAAAAAAAAAAAAGTCTGTGTATGTGTATGTATATGCATGTATATGTTGATATGTATATGCATATGTATATATATGTAAGTGTATGTGTGTATATGAGTGAATCGATCTTTCTTTGTCTGTTTCCTGGAGCTACCTTGCTGACACTGGAAATGGTGATCAAGTATGCTAAAAAGGTCAATTTTTTTCTTTTTTCAGATATGATAGTGTAAATCATAAATCATCTCTCTAGAATGTATTCTCACAAATCAGGAACCCAGAAAAGAAAATAAAGAGAGAAAATGGAAATAAGGGGTCAACAAATGCTCTTTCAACTTGGATTAAGTGCAGCTTCATAAAAATTTTCATTGAACTCACCTGAAGAATTGGAGCAAGAAAAAACTGCTGGAAACCTCATCTCCAAACAAGGAGCAGTTGATATATGTAATCATACACAGGATTTTGATGAAGGGGCAGATGCAGAATATGAAAATGGAAAACAGAAACAAACAGACATACAAGTGCAAGTGGGAGTGAATTTGGAAGAAGAGAGGAAAAATCAAAAGGTAGGTCTTGACAATGGATGCATCACAAATGAGTTTCCACCCCAAAAGGTTATAAAAAGTATGTTACCAATAGTCACATCCCTCAACCTAAAACATTTCCAAAAGACACCTGCAATCAAGTTTCCCTAGATAACATACTGAAATTTCAAAGCACCAATGAAGAACTACATGTAAGAGTCTGGCTTGTCTGGAGTCAACAGAAACAAGCATCATATTGTTTTCCATGTCGACTATTATGGCACAAGACAGTTAAGACTATCACCTCTGCACCTAAGTCTGCACTGGTATCCGCTGAAGGCTGGAGTGCTAATGGGATGTGGTGGAAACTTTCATAAAGGATCCTAAAACATGAAAACAGCAATAGTTATAGAGAATGTTACCTAGCTTGGCAAGAGCTAGAAAGATGCCTGCTGTCTGGAACAAGAGTTGACACCACCTCAGAAGCATCAATCAAAACTGAAGTTGTGAAATGGTACAATCTTTTAAAGCACATCATCAATGTTGTACTTTTCTTGGGAGAACGTGCTCTTGCATTTACTAGTTCATCCCACTGAATAGGTGATTAAAGCAATGGAAACTTTTTAGGACTTACTGAGCAGCTCTCCAGGTGGGACCTCATCCTTCAGGAACATGTGCTAAGTGCTGAGGAGCCACAGAAAAGGAGTATGCAGCTTCAAGATCATTATCCATCCTCACTCACAAAATGAATCTATTGCATAATGCTCAAATCTTGTGAAACAACACATCTCCCTTTAGAGGCAATCTGCAAAGGACTGCAGTAATAGTAAATACCAAACTAAATTCCTTTCATGTTGAACAAAAAACATCTTTTCTGAGATACATACTTTTAAAAGGAAGGCAATATGAGATTCAAGAAAGATACCACACTAAATTCCTTTCATAAAGAACAAAAAACATTTTTTTGAGATACATACTTTTAAAAGAAAGGCAATACGAGATTCAGAAAGATTTCTCATGTTTGCAGGTTGTAGCAACAAATGAGGGGAAGAAATTGCTTAGTTGATAACTGATACATTGAAAGAACATGGTATTCCTCTCAGTGATAGTAGAACTCAATCCTATGATAATGGGGCAAATCATTATCATTATCATTAAACTTTGTCGCTGTCTCCCGCATAAGTGAGGTAGCGCAAGGAAACAGACGAGAGAATAGCCCAACCCACCCACATACACATGTATATACATTCACATCCACACACGCACATATACATACCTATACATTTCAACGTATACATACATATACATACACAGACATATACGTATATACACATGTACATAATTCATACTTGCTGCCTTTATTCATTCCCGTCGCCAACCCACCAAACATGAAATGACAACCCCCTTCCCCCACATGCATGCAAGGTAGCACTAGGAAAAGACAACAAAGGCCACATTCATTCACACTCAGTCTCTAGCTGTCATGTATAATGCACCCTTTCCACATCCAGGTCCCACAAAACTTTCCATGGTTTACCCCAGACGCTTCACATGCCCTGGTTCAATCAATTGACAGCATGTCGGCCCCGGTATACTACACCGTTCCAATTCATTCTAATCATTCCACGCCTTTCACCCTCCTGCATGTTCAGGCCCTAATCACTCAAAATCTTTTTCATTCCATCTTTCCACCCCCAATTTGGTCTCCCACTTCTTGTTCCCTCCACCTCTGACACGTATATCTTCTTTGTCAATCTTTCCTCATTCATTCTCTCCATGTGACCAAACCATTTCAAAACACCCTCTTCTGCTCTCTCAACCACACACATTTTGTTACCACGCATCTCTCTTACCCTTTCATTACTTACACGATCAAACCACCTACCACCACATATTGTCCTCAAACATCTCATTTCCAGCACATCCACCCTCCTGCGCACAACTCTATCTACAGCCCACGCCTCACAACCATATAACATTGTTGGGACCACTATTCCTTCAAACACCCATTTTTGCTATCCAAGATAATGTTCTCACCTTCCACACATTTTTCAATGCTCCCAGAACTTTCGCCACCTCCCCCACCCAGTGACTCACTTTTGCTTCAATGGTTCTATCTGCCAAATCCACTCTCAGATATCTAAAACACTTCACATCCTCCAGTTTTTCTCCATTCAAACTTACCTCCCAATTGACTTGTCCCTCAACCCTACAGTACCTAATAACCTTGCTCCTATTCACATTTACTCTCAGCTTTCTTCTTTCACACACTTTACCAAACTCAGTCACCAGCATCTGTAGTTTCTTACCCAAAGCAGCCACCAGCACTGTATCATTAGCAAACAACAAGTTACTCACTTCCCAAGCCCTCTCAGCCACAACAGACTGCATATCTGCCCCTCTCTCCAAAATTCTTCTATTCACCTCCCTAACAACCCCATCCATAAACAAATTAAACAACCATGGAGACATCATGCACCCCTGCCGCAAACCGACATTCACTGAGAACCAATCACTTTCCTTTCTTCCTACTCATACACATGCCTTACATCCTTGATAAAAACTTTTCACTGCTTCTAGCAACTTGCCTCTCACACCATATATTCTTAATACCTTCCACAGAGCATCTCTATCAACTCTATCATATGCCTCTCCAGATCCATAAATGCTACATACAAATCCATTTGCATTTTTAAGTATTTCTCACATACATTCTTCTAAGCAAACACCTGATCCACACAACTTCCATCACTTCTGAAACCACACTGCTCTTCCCCAATCTGATGCCCTGTACATGCTTTCACCCAGGAATATTCAACAACCTTATACCTCTGTAATTTGAACACTCACCTTTATCCCCTTTGCCTTTGTACAATGGCACTATACATGCATTCCGCCAATCCTCCGGCACCTCACCATGAGTCATACATACATTAAATATCCTTACCAACCAGTCAATAACAGTCAACCCCTTTTTTAATAAATTCCACTGTAATACCATCCAAACCTGATGCCTTGCTGGCTTTCATCTTCCACAAAGCTTTTACTACCTCTTCTCTGTTTACCAAACCTTCTGCCTGACCCTCTCACTTCGCACACCACCTCGACCAAAACACCCTATATCTGCCACTCTATCATCTAACATATTCAACAAACCTTCAAAATACTCACTCCATCTCCTTCTCATATCACCACTACTTGTTATCACCTCCCCATTAGCCCACTTCACTGATGTTCCCATTTGTTCTCTTGTCTTACGCACTTTATTTACCTCCTTCCAAAACATCTTTTTATTCTCCCTAGAATCTAATGATACTCTCTCACCCCAACTCTCATTTGCCCTCTTTCTCACCTCTTGCACCTTTTTCTTGACCTTCTGCCTCTTTCTTTTATACATCTCACAGTCATTTGCACTATTTCCCTGCAAAAATTGTCCAAATGCCTCTCTCTTCTCTTTCGCTAACAATCTTTTGTTTGGACATATACATATGTATAGAGAATAGTGGATAAAGGTTGACAAAGAGTATATATGTGTGGGACATGGAAGGATCAAGAACTGGAAGACCAAGTTGGAGACAGAAGGATGGAGTGAAAAAGATTTTGAGCAATCAAGGCCTGAACATGCAGAAGGATGTAAGGCGTTCACTGAATGGAGTGAATTGGAACAATGTGGTGTACTGAAGTCAAAGTGCCATCAATGGACTGAACTAGGGCATTTGAAACATCTGGGGTAAACCATGGAAAGGTGGCCTTTTTTTTTTTTTGTCTGTGTTCCTGGAACTACCTCACTGACGGAGGGGGTGGCAATGTTGTTTCCTGTGGGGTAGGGAGGCACAGGGATTGGATGAAGGCGAGAGAGTATGAATACGTACATGTTTATATATGTATAAGTCTGTGTATGTGTATGTATATGCATGTATATGTTGATATGTATATGCATATGTATATATATGTAAGAGTATGTGTGTATATGAGTGAATCGATCTTTCTTTGTCTGTTTCCTGGAGCTACCTTGCTGACATTGGAAATGGTGATCAAGTATGCTAAAAAGGTCAATTTTTTTCTTTTTTCAGATATGATAGTGTAAATTATAAATCATCTCTCTAGAATGTATTCTCACAAATCAGGAACCCAAAGAAGAAAATAAAGAATGAGAGAAAATGGAAATAAGGGGTCAACAAATGCTCTTTCAACTTGGATTAAGCGCAGCTTCATAAAAATTTTCATTGAACTCACCTGAAGAATTGGAGCAAGAAAAAACTGCTGGAAACCTCATCTCCAAACAAGGAGCAGTTGATATATGTAATCATACACAGGATTTTGATGAAGGGGCAGATGCAGAATATGAAAATGGAAAACAGAAACAAACAGACATACAAGTGCAAGTGAGAGTGAATTTGGAAGAAGAGAGGAAAAATCAAAAGGTAGGTCTTGACAATGGATGCATCACAAATGAGTTTCCACCCCAAAAGGTTATAAAAAGTATGTTACCAATAGTCACATCCCTCAACCTAAAACATTTCCAAAAGACACCTGCAATCAAGTTTCCCTAGATAACATACTGAAATTTCAAAGCACCAATGAAGAACTACATGTAAGAGTCTGGCTTGTCTGGAGTCAACAGAAACAAGCATCATATTGTTTTCCAAGTCGACTATTATGGCACAAGACAGTTAAGACTAACACCTCTGCACCTAAGTCTGCACTGGTATCCGCTGAAGGCTGGAGTGCTAAAGGATCCTAAAACATGAAAACAGCAATAGTTATAGAGAATGTTACCTAGCTTGGCAAGAGCTAGAAAGATGCCTGCTGTCTGGAACAAGAGTTGACACCACCTCAGAAGCATCAATCAAAACTGAAGTTGTGAAATGGTACAATCTTTTAAAGCACATCATCAATGTTGTACTTTTCTTGGGAGAACGTGCTCTTGCATTTACTAGTTCATCCCACTGAATAGGTGATTAAAGCAATGGAAACTTTTTAGGACTTACTGAGCTGCTCTCCAGGTGGGACCTCATCCTTCAGGAACATGTGCTAAGTGCTGAGGAGCCACAGAAAAGGAGTATGCAGCTTCAAGATCATTATCCATCCTCACTCACAAAATGAATCTATTGCATAATGCTCAAATCTTGTGAAACAACACATCTCCCTTTAGAGGCAATCTGCAAAGGACTGCAGTAATAGTAAATACCAAACTAAATTCCTTTCATGTTGAACAAAAAACATCTTTTCTGAGATACATACTTTTAAAAGAAAGGCAATATGAGATTCAAGAAAGATACCACACTAAATTCCTTTCATAAAGAACAAAAAACATTTTTTTGAGATACATACTTTTAAAAGAAAGGCAATACGAGATTCAGAAAGATTTCTCATGTTTGCAGGTTGTAGCAACAAATGAGGGGAAGAAATTGCTTAGTTGATAACTGATACATTGAAAGAACATGGTATTCCTCTCAGTGATAGTAGAACTCAATCCTATGATAATGGGGCAAATCATTATCATTATCATTCAACTTTGTCGCTGTCTCCCGCATAAGTGAGGTAGCGCAAGGAAACAGACGAGAGAATAGCCCAACCCACCCACATACACATGTATATACATTCACATCCACACACGCACATATACATACCTATACATTTCAACGTATACATACATATACATACACAGACATATATGTATATACACATGTACATAATTCATACTTGCTGCCTTTATTCATTCCCGTCGCCAACCCACCAAACATGAAATGACAACCCCCTCCCCCCGCATGCATGCAAGGTAGCACTAGGAAAAGACAACAAAGGCCACATCCATTTACACTCAGTCTCTAGCTGTCATGTATAATGCACCCTTTCCACATCCAGGTCCCACAAAACTTTCCATGGTTTACCCCAGACGCTTCACATGCCCTGGTTCAATCAATTGACAGCACGTCGGCCCCGGTATACTACACCGTTCCAATTCATTCTAATCATTCCATGCCTTTCACCCTCCTGCATGTTCAGGCCCTAATCACACAAAATCTTTTTCATTCCATCTTTCCACCCCCAATTTGGTCTCCCACTTCTTGTTCCCTCCACCTCTGACACGTATATCTTCTTTGTCAATCTTTCCTCATTCATTCTCTCCATGTGACCAAACCATTTCAAAACACCCTCTTCTGCTCTCTCAACCACACTCTTTTTGTTACCACACATTTCTCTTACCCTTTCATTACTTACACGATCAAACCACCTAACACCACATATTGTCCTCAAACATCTCATTTCCAGCACATCCACCCTCCTGCGCACAACTCTATCTACAGCCCACACCTCACAACCATATACCATTGTTGGGACAACTATTCCTTCAAACACCCATTTTTGCTATCCAAGATAATGTTCTCACCTTCCACACATTTTTCAATGCTCCCAGAACTTTCGCCACCTCCCCCACCCTGTGACTCACTTTTGCTTCAATGGTTCTATCTGCTGCCAAATCCACTCTCAGATATCTAAAACACTTCACATCCTCCAGTTATTCTCCATTCAAACTTACCTCCCAATTGACTTGTCCCTCAACCCTACAGTACCTAATAACCTTGCTCTTATTCACATTTACTCTCAGCTTTCTTCTTTCACACACTTTACCAAACTCAGTCACCAGCATCTGCAGTTTCTTACCCGAAGCAGCCACCAGCACTGTATCATTAGCAAACAACAAGTGACTCACTTCCCAAGCCCTCTCAGCCACAACAGACTGCATATCTGCCCCTCTCTCCAAAATTCTTCTATTCACCTCCCTAACAACCCCATCCATAAACAAATTAAACAACCATGGAGACATCATGCACCCCTGCCGCAAACCAACATTCACTGAGAACCAATCACTTTCCTCTCTTCCTACTCATACACATGCCTTACATCCTTGATAAAAACTTTTCACTGCTTCTAGCAACTTGCCTCTCACACCATATATTCTTAATACCTTCCACAGAGCATCTCTATCAACTCTATCATATGCCTCTCCAGATCCATAAATGCTACATACAAATCCATTTGCATTTTTAAGTATTTCTCACATACATTCTTCTAAGCAAACACCTGATCCACACAACTTCCATCACTTCTGAAACCACACTGCTCTTCCCCAATCTGATGCTCTGTACATGCTTTCACCCTCTCAATCAATACCCTCCCATATAATTTACCAGGAATATTCAACAAACTTATACCTCTGTAATTTGAACACTCACCTTTATCCCCTTTGCCTTTGTACAATGGCACTATACATGCATTCCGCCAATCCTCAGGCACCTCACCATGAGTCATACATACATTAAATATCCTTACCAACCAGTCAATAACAGTCAACCCCTTTTTTAATAAATTCCACTGTAATACCATCCAAACCTGATGCCTTGCTGGCTTTCATCTTCCACAAAGCTTTTACTACCTCTTCTCTGTTTACCAAACCTTCTGCCTGACCCTCTCACTTCGCACACCACCTCGACCAAAACACCCTATATCTGCCACTCTATCATCTAACATATTCAACAAACCTTCAAAATACTCACTCCATCTCCTTCTCATATCACCACTACTTGTTATCACCTCCCCATTAGCCCACTTCACCGATGTTCCCATTTGTTCTCTTGTCTTACGCACTTTATTTACCTCCTTCCAAAACATCTTTTTATTCTCCCTAGAACTTAATGATACTCTCTCACCCCAACTCCCATTTGCCCTCTTTCTCACCTCTTGCACCTTTCTTTTATACATCTCCCAGTCATTTGCACTATTTCCCTGCAAAAATCGTCGAAATGGCTAGAAAATACAACGGCACACAAGCAAGAATACAAGAACAATGCTCAACAACAATTTTATCACCTTGCAGTTGTCTCAACTTATGTAGAAATGATGTTGGTGAATGCATATCTGAAGGAATAACCTTTTTTGGAAAAATTCAATGTGTAACACTTGTTCGGTTCCAGTCCTAAGCTGTGGGAATTACTATAAAACCATATTGATTGTTCTCTTCATGGCAAGTCTGAAAGATGGTTAGATCATGTTGAATGTGTAAAGCCTTTTATATACACTTGCCTGACATTAACTTAGCACTGAAAGACCTCCTAGAACTAAATATGACAGCCAAAATAAATGAAGTCCATTGAGTTTTATCATATGTGACATCTTTTACCTGTACATACCTGTTTATGCACGTGTGGCCGTTTATGTATATACATATGTATGTAGATGGGTTGGGCCATTCTTTCGTCTGTTTCCTTGCATTACCTTGCTTACACAGGAGACAGCGACTAAGTATAATGAAATATACAAATAATCTTTTACCTGTGTATTAATGTCAGCAGTGTGGTACAAAATATTAGCTGGCATAGATAATTGCAACAAGGTCATCCAAGCCAGAGATGCCACACTGGGTATAGAAGAAGCAAACAGGAACTCTCTTCACAGATCTGAAAAAACTTCAGAACAACTGGAAAGGAAGGTGGAATGAAGCCAAATTGGTTGTGTCAAACCTAAAGATACAAATAAAACTCTCTTGTACATGTGGTGGAGTTAGGCACAAGAAGGAAGGGCCACATGATGACAGCACACCTGATGCTAACTTGATGGAAATGAACGACACCGATGATACACCAGGAGAGGCCTACCTCAAAAAGTGTGTGTTTTACATTTTGGTAGATGATGTTATAACAGGATTACTTGTCCATTTCAATGCTGTTATGCAGTTGGCTGAAAAAATTTATTTCTTGTGGAAATATCTCAACATGTCTTAAAGTGATGAGGAGAGAAAAGTCTTATTTTTATCAGAGCGATATCCTCCAGACCTTAATGGTGATGACATTTACAGCCAGGACACAAAGCAAATTAGATCATGAACAGTGTACAGACTTGGTGACCTGTTCCCAAATGCTTATGTTAGCTTAAGAATACTATCAACAATTCCAGCAATGGTAGCTTCAGCAGAGGTCATTTTACAAACTCAAGCTGATTAAGAATTATCAAAGGTCTACAATGTCTCAGGAATGTCTTGTGGATTTGGCCAGGCTAAGTACTGAATCAAGCATTGCCAGAACAATGAAGTTTCATGCTGTAATTTAAATTTTTTCACAAAACAAGACCAGGAAAGCTTTTTCTAAATACTAAGGCAGTCTACTTTTTTTACTTTTAACTAGAAATTATGTCTTCTGATCTGCATTGCAATATAAAGGATATTTCAAAAGTGCATTCTTCACTCTAATCCTCTTTTACTTTATTTACCATTATAACGGAGGGAGTATATGAACATTAGGCCTCAAATGCAGAAAATCAACAGAGCACTCCATTCCATCCATCTCTTATCTTCCATACCCCTTTTTTGATTTACAGTTCATGGCATAAAACCATACAGGATAGCTGATGGAGAAGGGAAGGGGACCCAAAAGAAACTTTGTACCCCCTCATAAAACTCCTCTCAGAGGAGGGACTGAAGGAAAGTCAGAAAAAATTTTCTCAAGTTATTCCAGTGACCTTTGTTGAGGCGCTAGTATTTACATTTAAGAAGTGCCACTGGAGGGGTTGGTGCCATTAGAGTAGATACATTTAAGACAGTATAATCAGAAGAACCAACTGAGAGGTAAGACTGTGTATATACAGCAGGATAGGTTCAGACTATTCAGATGTCACAGGGGGTCAGGAATAGGGTAGGAGAAAAAATTTTCTAGATCATCAAAAATGGAGAATGTGTGGCTTCAACCCCTCCCCCATCCATATGGGATAAATTCAACCACTGCCTATGGTGAAAGTTGAAATCCCAAAAACAGAGGATCTCGGCTTGTAGGTAAGAAGATGCCACAGTCTTGTGGCAGGAATTTACAGTCAAAAAGATAATAAAATGTTAATATTAGGAATGCAATAAGCGACACAGAGGAAAAGTGTGGCAGATGAGAGACAGACCTTGAGCCATATAACAAAGTTAGGGGAATCAAGGGCCTCTATCTTTCCCTTTTATTACAAAGTAAATCAAAAAATCTCACCACATATCTGCAAACATTTCAGTTCCAACACATCCACCCTCCTCTGCACATCCTCATCTACAGCCCATTCCTCACTTCCATATAATATTGTTGGGACTACTATACCTTCAAACATACCAATTTTTGCCCTTCTAGGCAACTAACTCTCTTTCCATACATTTTCAATTCGTCTATCCTATGACTCACTTCCTCTTCCATGGTTACATTCACTGCCATGTCACTCTCAGGTGTCCAAAACACTTCAATTCCTCCAATTTTTTCTCCAATCAAACTCACACCCCAACAAATCTGTCCCTCAGTGCTGCTATACCTACTACCCTACCTTTTATTCACATTCACTCTCGAACTCCTCCTTTCACACACTCTTCCAAACTCAAATCTGCCATCAGTGCAAATAACAAATGACTTACCTTCTAAACCCTTCATCCCCTACAGATTGTGCATACTCACCCCTCTCTCCAAGTCTTTTGCATTTACCTCTCTCATCTATCCAATCCAGAAACAAATTAAACAGCTATGGTGACATCAAATACCCTTGCCACAGACCAACCCTCACTTAGAACCCATCACTCTCCTCCTTCCCTATTAATAAACATGCCTTACACCCTTGATAAAAACTTCTCACTGCTTGTTAAAGCTTTCCTCTTACACCATATGTACTTCATACCTTGCACAAGGCATCTCCATCAACCCTGTCATATGCTATCATCATATCCATAAATGCCATAAATATATCCTTGTTTCTATAAGTATTCTCACACACATTCATCGAAACAAATACCTGATCTACAAATACTCTAACACTTCTGAAACCACACTGTTTCTCCCAATCTGATGTCCGGTATATTCCTTCACCCTCTCAATCACTGTTCGTCCCAGTCTGATGCTCTGTATATTCCTTCACCCTCTCAACCGCTACTCTCCCATCCAACTTATCAATATATCTGTAGCTTGAACACTTAACTTTGTCCCCCTTGCCTTGCCTTTATACCTACACAAGCATTCAGCAAATCCTCAAGCACCTCACCATAATCCATACACGGTGAAAATTGTAACTTACTAATCAACAACACGGTCACCCCTTTTCTTAAAAAATTCAACCCCAATACCATCCACTCCAGCTGTCTTGCTGCACTGCATCTTATGTAAGGCTTTCATTACCACTTCTCTCTTTACCAAATCACTCTCCATAGCTCTCTCACTTCACATACCACCCTACCCAAACACCCTACATCTGACATCCTAAAATCAAACACACTCAAAAGTCCATCACAATACTCTCCATCTCACTTAATCACTACCTACTACCACTTCTCAATTTGCTCCCTTCACCAATGTTCCCATTTGTTTTCTTGTTTTTCACACACTATTAACCTCACATCTTATTCTCCCAGAAGTTTACAGCTCTCATTGGCCTGTTTTTCAACCCTTGCAGCTTCCTCTAATATCTCCCTCTAATTATTTACACTCCTTCCTAGTAAGTACCACCCATATACCTCTCTTTTCTCTTTTACTAGCAACTTCACTTCTTCATCTCACCACTCACTACTCTTTATAATCTGCCCACCTCCCACTTTACACATGCCAGCATCTCTCGTAAATGCCAGCACTGCTTCCCTAAATATCTCTCATTTCCCTAGCTTTGTTTGTACTCACATTTGCCATTCTACACTGGATCTCTTGGTATTTCTTCACAGAAGTCTATTTTCCAAGCTAACTTACTCTCACCACTCTTATCTCATCTGCACTGTTTCCTTTTTTCTGAAAACCTTAACAAATCTACACTCTAGCTCAACACTATGTTCAACATTTATTGTGTTCTCCAACACTACATTACCACCATAAAATCAAATATTATACTGCACTCATAATCAAGATACTTTCAGTGCATAACTAAACAGGTTAAGTACTGAGGTGCATAGCTAAGCAGGTAAAGTACAGATTCCATCACATACTTGACCATGTGATATCACACAGCTAAAATTAGTTTTTCAACTTTAAAAATAGTCTCATATAATTCAATAAAATCTGTGAAAAATCCAAACTAAACCTAACAGTCAATATTTACCTTAAAGATGAATATCATAATCGAAATGCACTAATGTTACATGTGAAGTCACCTGGTCAAGTATGCACTGGAATCCAATATTGTCTATATGAACATAAAGAGTATGCAACACCTTGCAAGTGAAAACCATAGCAATCATCAATTTTTCGAATAATAACGAGAATAAGGTAATATAAAGTCTGGTTTGGTAAGGTTCTCATAAATTTCTAGTGATTTTTTATGTATTTTAACATTTCCCTGATATACACAGCCCTCACCACTATAACCATATTTACAAGCAAAGAACAGGTATAGCACACTAAATCTTGTTCTGCTCCTTATATTCTATTCTTTAAAAGCTACATTATCTTTGCAAAGCAATGTCACTCAGTATTCAATGTTAGCTTTGTGTAGCTAAACTCATAATTAATAAATCTACAGAGTAGGAGTACCAGAGAATTAACTTATAGCTTTGAGGAAAAATAAATATATCAATGGACTCTTAAGCTGAGTAGATGTTGTCTAGACTGGATAAGCATAATTTCAAGCAATACTTCTATCTTAAAAATAAGTAAACATGTGGGAACTGCTGTGTTCCAGGAAAATGAAGGGCACATGAAAATGAAATACTAATATAAATTGAGAAAAAGCTTTGAAAATCTCAAATAACTTCACCATGGGGATAAGACTTACCTCAATCACAGTTGAAGCATAACAACATTTTTGTCATCTTCCTTCTGCTGTAATGGTTGCATGCAACAAGTAAACACTCAGCAATTACAGCAGCATACACAGTCAGTAACAATTCTTCCTGCAAGTGAATGCAAAAGACACTGTTACTCCATACTTTTCTTTCTAAATAACAAGAAAAATCCAATTTACCTCTCTAACTATAGTAGCTTTGAATATAAGGTGATTTAGTTTGGCAATGCTTGTGGACATAATACTACAACAGGAGCAAAGCATGATTTGAAGCATTATCAAAATACATCAAATTAGGAAGAATAGATGGGGTTATTTGCTCCCAGAAATATGTTGGGTTCACTGATGTAAAAGGAGGTACAACACTTTACAAAAAAAGAAAAAAAATATGAAAACCTCATCTAACAGCCCATAGTAGACAAAATGTACAGCTGAAATATACCAACAGTAAATTGGTCTGCTGGTGGGATCACAATGAATGGCTGGTTGTGGAGAATTTGGGCGGAGGCATACATCTGTCATCTATTTGTTGACATTCAGCTGCATTTGACAAACGATCATAAGTTCAAATAATATATTTTGACTAAAATAATGAACATCAAATCTCAACTTCTACTAAAGTTAGATGGGGTTTTCATCAATTCTGTTGATCTTCTGTAAGTGTATTATCTACTTTTATATTACCACTACTTTATCCCTGATATATACAGTCACCAATACTCATTCATCTTTAGCAATATAGATATATACAATATAATTATCCAAATCATGCTCTGCAACTGTTACTGTATCTTTTATCCATTACACTAAAATAAAAACTGGAACATTAATAGCAATGTTAAGCAGCTCTCCATACACACCAAAATACAGCATGAATACGAAAACAGGAGCGCAGTCATGATGCAAAAACCATTGCGAATACACCTGTAACAGTATGGTATGCAAAGTCAACTACATGAAATTATATTAATTACAGCAGTATTCTAAAAGTATTATGAGGATTTCATTGGATATAATGAGCAGAATGCACTTCACTTTGCCATTTTGCAAAGTTTAGCAGCAAATACTAAGAGTCACAAAAATTGAAAACAGCGTACCATTACATTCACCATACACCTTATAGTTACGAAAAACAATTATTTGGCTGTACTCAATTGCATAAATTTTATGAGGCTTTGAATTTAATGCTGCAAGCCCTAGCAATTCTTAATAATTTACAAAATTGGCACATTATTAAATATTGTGAAACAAAATAAAAAAATACTTAAAAAAGGAGAAAGTTGAAAGTGAATGTGAATAAAACTAAGGTTATTAGGTTCAGCAGGGTTGAGGAACAGGTTACCTGGGGTGTGAGTTTGAACATGAAAAAATTGGAAGTTAAATTATTTAGTTATCTGAGAATGGATATGGCAGGTCACCAAATGGAACCATGGAAGCAAAAGTGAGGAGGGAGGCAAAAGTTTTGGGAGCACTTGAAGAATGTGTGGAATGGTATAATGTCATCTGAAAGGGCAAAAATGGGTGTGTTTGAAGGAACATTAATTCTAACAATGAATGTGAATCATAGGCTATAGATAAGGATGTGCAGAGTAAGGTGGATGTGATGGAAATGATACATTTGAGGACAATAAGTGGTGTTAAGTGGTTTGATTAAGTAATGAAAGAGAAAGAAAGATGTGTTGTAATAAA
Source organism: Panulirus ornatus (assembly GCF_036320965.1). Classification (NCBI taxonomy): domain Eukaryota; kingdom Metazoa; phylum Arthropoda; class Malacostraca; order Decapoda; family Palinuridae; genus Panulirus; species Panulirus ornatus. The sequence goes on from NC_092261.1 coordinate 20,121,492, forward strand.
AAGAGTTTGGTTGAGGAAGCAGAAGATGGTGTGCTGAAATGGTGCAGACATGCAAAGAATAAGTGAGGAAAGGCTGACAAAGAGGATATATGCATCAGAAATGGAGGGAACAAGGGAAACAGGGAGACTAAACTGGAGATTGAAGGATGCAGTGAAAAAGATTTTGATCAAGGCCTGAACATGCAGGAGGGTGAAAGGTGTCCCTAGGATAGTGAATTGGAATGATGTGGCATACTGAGGTCGATGTGCTGCCAATGGACTAATCCAGGGCATCTGAAGTATCCAGGGTAAACCATGGAAAAGTCTGTGGGCCCTGGTTGTGGAAAGGGAGTTACGGTTTCGGTAAAATATACATGACAGCTGAAGAATGGATGTGTAGAGATGTGGCTTTTCTTCATCTGTTCCTGGTGCTACCTTGCTAATGCAAGAAACAGCAATTAAATACGAAAAAAAAGGTTAAAATAACATAAATCATATTAGCCAGATGGACTACCAACATTACTGTATATGTTTTTCACTTAGTCTACTTCAATCTTCTTGTATTTCAATGTTTAGATAGTACAGTTCTTACCTAATTAACATCAAAATATGGTAAATTTAGGTTGCTGGGAGAAGCTGGGTGAGGTTTTCACTGATTCTCTTGATTTACAGGAGATTCTTGCTTATTTTTGCCCCATAGTTCTCTGTAATCATCAAAAACCTATGTAAGATATAATGTTCAAAATCTACTTAAATCACTTCTATTAAACATAAATAGTTCACTAATATAAGTTTCTTCAAACCCACACGTTATTTCCGCGGTACCCCTAAATTAGAATTTACAGCACCTTTTCTATTACATTTAGACCACAAAAGCTCCATTAATAGCACCTTATGCGACCACCTAACTTAATTGCACCGTAAGTCAACGGAATCAAACAAGTGGTGGAAACGCTAAAATAAACAATACATTAGTCACTATCCTCGACCTCGATGCTTTCATGTGCAGTTATTCCTATTCATTACATTTACAATTTCTACTCATATGTGATATTTACAAAAAAAAAAAAAAATACTGGTACTTAGTACCATTATTACCACACCACTTGGCTTACCAGTACGTGTACGAGTTCAAACTAATGTATTACGATATTGTGTGATCTTACAATTATTTCCTTAATCAAATTGGACTCGAATATCCCTCAACAACAAAAGTAGCGTGAGGTACCGGCCGTCTTAATAATTCGCCCAGATATTTCGTAAATCACGATCTTGTAGTGTCAGGCCAAGCGTTCCGGATACAAATAATAGAGGGCTAGGATAGGAGCATCGAGTTCCGTACCTCAAATGTTGTTCTCTGCTGGGGCTCTTGGACGATAAGCTGCTTTACAAATGTGTTCTCTTACACTAAATCACTTTTACGGAGAATATGGAGTCCAATGATGCATGTTGCGGTAAAAGCCTAGAAAACAGGCATTACTTTCATAGGTCTTAGCTTTTCTCTTTTAGATTCTTTTTTTGTTAATCTAAGAAAATGGTACGGTTATGAGAGAGAAGTGTGAAGTTAAACAATACTGTGATACTGGCAAATAAGTTAAACAATGCTATGATACTGGCAAATAAGGAAATTAAAGAATGTTCGCCTTCAACGTTTAAAGACTGCATATGTGATGAAGTTCTCGATATCATTACGTATTACGGAAAACGAACAGCACTCTCCGGATCTCCATCATATTTTTTTCGTTTGGGAAAATTGTGAAGGGTGAATTTAAGTGTCTAAAAAGATAACAGAATCTTATTCTGTGCGGCTGAGATCTCATAATCATAATTACGAGCACTAAATATATAAAGATACCAACATATTTGCAAAAATATGGCGTTATTCAGTGGAATAATGAAATATAATAGGCATTTCCACAGTGTTCATATAATTTTTCTTGTCTCACAGCATCATTCGCTTTGTAAACTGAAATACGAATCAAATGAAGCTCTATATAATCCCAAGGGAATGATTTTTGTCAGCCACCGGGTCATACGCGTCCTCTCCTGTTCGTTTACTAACTGTTCCTTTAATAAGAAAACATATTTCTTATATTATCTTGTACTTTTTCTTTCTTTACCCGACAACTTCCCTCTAATTCAAAGCCCTGCCCACTGGAATATTACAAATGATGGAACGGTAGGTGCTACACATATAATCTCACCCTATTGCAACAATGCATTCCAGAAAATATCGTTGATTTACGCCACCTAAAAGATAGCGTCATTAAGATTGGTAATTACTAACATTTCTTCGAAATCCGCATATCTGCTATCAACACGATCGTTTTAGTCGAAAAATAATCCTAATTACGCATAATCATCTTCTAACATCACTAAACAGTCGAAAAGAACACCTATTTTCAAGAGGTAATAGAATTGAGAGACCATCGTGCAATTTTACCCAACAATTAGTACGTTCAATGTCACTGGAGAGAGAAGCAAACAACACGAATATCTGTAACATTTGAACTTAAAGCCAAGTTTGTTGTTGTTTAACATAGGTTTGATGAGGGATACATGACTAAATAATTATATTTGGGCTACGGATTAATATATCTAAATGCTATAAACAATAATGATTTATTTTCATGTCACCCACATCAGCATATGACATTCTTAGTATAATTCTTCCATAAATTTTGGCTGTTAGGTTTTGAGAGGTCATAATATTTTTTTACAAGTATCTAATCGATTATATTTAACCTGTTATTTTTCCTGGTATTCAAAACCCTCACTATCATCATCATTATTGTTACTGGAGAGTGAATTACAATGCTCCACATGATACACTGCAGTATTTATGCTAGTCTCTAATACTACCCTAATACTGTACCTCAGAGGTAATAAATAGTGTCCTTTTATTTTTTTACGTTTAGGTAAATTGATTATTGAACCAGTTCGCAAAAGCAGGTTGCAAATGACCATAACAATCACAAATTTTGCATATACTGTACTTTGATATCTGAAATAAGGTAAACATCAGTTGCCAATGAAAGTTAACAAAATTTTTGATAGCTTGACTTTCACTGGTATTTTCATGAGTTAACACATTTCTTTTTCTTTTTGATCTTTTAAACATTAATGTATAATCATAAACATGATGCTCTACATCATACTCTGCAACCCTCAGGTTTCCCAAAACATAACACTGCCATTGAAGAAGGAAATCAAATACCCAAAGCTAATTTAATGCGTATCTTATCTAATAATTTACTTTATTCTTCTCTAATAAATAGGTCAGCAGGGAGGAGGGCTATTAACCTCAGGGAAAATGAGTCTCAAAAAGAGCCTTTGAAACTTTCACCTAAATACTCCAAACAACCCTAATTTGTCCTAAAACTTATTCCTTATATGTAAAATGACAATATTTCGCATCCTTGTAAACCAGTTCTTCAAACTTTTTCATCAAGACCTACTGTGATTTTATATATTACTTTTACGACTCAGTTTATTTTACCCTTCTTCCTCTGGTATGAAAACTTTTTACCGATACATACATACATATATACATACACACATCTTTTTTTTTCTTTCTTTTAAACTATTCGCCATTTCCCGCGTTAGCGAGGTAGCGTTAAGAACAGAGGACTGGGCCTTTTTTGGAATATCCTCACCTGGCCCCCCTCTATTCCCTCTTTTGGAAAAAAAAAAAAAACGAGAGGGGAGGATTTCCAGCCCCCCGCTCCCTCCCCTTTTAGTCGCCTTCTACGACACGCAGGGAATACGTGGGAAGTATTCTTAATCCCCTATCCCCATATGTATATACATACATAGGGTGGGGGAGGGGGGGGCGAAAGTTCTGGGAGCGTTGAAAAATGTGTGGAAGTCGAGAACGTTATCTTGGAAAGCAAAAATGGGTGTGCTTCAAGGAATAGTGCTTCCAACAATGTTATATGGTTGCGAGGCGTGGGCTATAGATAGAGTTGTGCGGAAGAGGGTGGATGTGCTGGAAATGAGATGATTGAGGACAATATGTGGTGTGAGATGGTTTGATCGAGTAAGTAATGAAAGGGTGAGATAGATGCGTGGTAATAAAAAGGGTGTGGTTGAGAGAGCAGATGAGGGTGTTTTGAAATGGTTTGGTCTCATGGAGAGAATGAGTGAAGAAAGATTGACAAAGAGGATGTATGTGTCAGAGGTAGAGGGAACGAGGAGAAGTGGGAGAACAAATTGGAGGTGGAAAGATGGAGTGAAAAAGATCTTGAGTGATTGGGACCTGAACATGCAGGAGGGTGAAAGGCATGCAAGGAACAGAGTGAATTGGAACGATGTGGTATACCGGGGTCGACGTGCTGTCAATGGATTGAACCAGGGCATGTGAAGCGTCCGGGGTAAACCATGGAAAGTTTTGTGGGGCGTGGATGTGGAAAGGGAGCTGTGCTTTTGGAGCATTATACATGACAGCTAGAGACTGGGTTTGAACGAATGTGGCCTTTGTTGTTATTTCCTAGCCCTACCTTGGGCACATTTGGGGGGAGAGGGTTGTCATTTCATGTGTGGCAGGGTGGCGACGGAATGAATAAGGGCAGACAGTATGAATAATGTACATGTGTATATATGTATACGTCTGTGTGTATATATACGCATTCCACACGTGTCGTAGAAGGCGACTAGAGGGGACGGGAGCGGGGGGCCAAAAATCCTCCCCTCCTTGTATTTTAACTTTCTAAAAATGGGAAACAGAAGGAGTCACGCGGGGAGTGCTCACCCTCCTCGTAAACTCAGACTGGGGTGTCTAAATGTGTGTGGATGTAACCAAGATGTGAAAAAAGGAGAGATAGGTAGTATGTTTGAGGAAAGGAACCTGGATGTTTTGGCTCTGAGTGAAACGAAGCTCAAGGGTAAAGGGGAAGGGTGGTTTGGGAATGTCTTGGGAGTAAAGTCAGGGGTTAGTGAGAGGACAAGAGCAAGGGAAGGAGTAGCACTACTCCTGAAACAGGAGTTGTGGGAGTATGTGATAGAATGTAAGAAAGTAAATTCTCGATTAATATGGGTAAAACTGAAAGTTGATGGAGAGAGATAGGTGATTATTGGTGCATATGCACCTGGGCATGAGAAGAAAGATCATGAGAGGCAAGTGTTTTGGGAGCAGCTGAATGAGTGTGATAGTGGTTTTGATGCACAAGACCGGGTTATAGTGATGGGTGATTTGAATGCAAAGGTGAGTAATGTGGCAGTTGAGGGAATAATTGATATACATGGGGTGTTCAGTGTTGTAAATGGAAATGGTGAAGGGCTTGTAGATTTATGTGCTGAAAAAGGACTGGCGTTTGGGAATACCTGGTTTAAAAAGCGAGATATACATAAGTATACGTATGTAAGTAAGAGAGATGGCCAGAGAGCGTTATTGGATTACGTGTTAATTGACAGGCGCGCGAAAGAGAGACTTTTGGATGTTAATGTGCTGAGAGGTGCAACTGGAGGGATGTCTGATCATTATCTTGTGGAGGTTAAGGTGAAGATTTGTGTGGGTTTTCAGCAAAAAAGAGTGAATGTTGGGATGGAGAGGGTGGTGAGAGTAAGTGAGCTTGGGAAGGAGACTTGTGTGAGGAAGTACCAGGAGAGACTGAGTACAGAATGGAAAAAGGTGAGAACAATGGAAGTAAGGGGAGTGGGGGAGGAATGGGATGTATTTAGGGAATCAGTGATGGATTGCGCAAAAGATGCTTGTGGCATGAGAAGAGTGGGAGGTGGGTTGATTAGAAAGGGTAGTGAGTGGTGAGATGAAGAAGTAAGATTATTAGTGAAAGAGAAGAGAGAGGCATTTGGACGATTTTTGCAGGGAAAAAATGCAATTGAGTGGGAGATGTATAAAAGAAAGAGACAGGAGGTCAAGAGAAAGGACCAAGAGGTGAAAAAGAGGGCAAATGAGAGTTGGGGTGAGAGAGTATCATTAAATTTTAGGGAGAATAAAAAGATGTTCTGGAAGGAGGTAGATAAAGTGCGTAAGACAAGAGAGCAAATGGGAACTTCAGTGAAGGGCGCTAATGGGGAGGTGATAACAGGTAGTGGTGATGTGAGAAGGAGATGGAGTGAGTATTTTGAAGGTTTGTTGAATGTGTTTGGTGATAGAGTGGCAGATATAGGGTGTTTTGGTCGAGGTGGTGTGCAAAGTGAGAGGGTTAGGGAAAATGATTTGATAAACAGAGAAGAGGTAGTAAAAGCTTTGCGGAAGATGAAAGCCGGCAAGGCAGCAGGTTTGGATGGTATTGCAGTGGAATCTATTAAAAAAGGGGGTGACTGTATTATTGACTGGTTGGTAAGGTTATTTAATGTATGTATGACTCATGGTGAGGTGCCTGAGGATTGGCGAAATGCGTGCATAGTGCCATTGTACAAAGGCAAAGGTGATAAGAGTGAGTGCTCAAATTACAGAGGTATAAGTTTGTTGAGCATTCCTGGTAAATTATACGGGAGGGTATTGATTGAGAGGGTGAAGGCATGTACAGAGCATCAGATTGGGGAAGAGCAGTGTGGTTTCAGAAGTGGTAGAGGATGTGTGGATCAGGTTTTGCTTTGAAGAATGTATGTGAGAAATACTTAGAAAAGCAAATGGATTTGTATGCAGCATTTATGGATCTGGAGAAGGCATATGATAGAGTTGATAGAGATGCTCTGTGGAAGGTATTAAGAATATATGGTGTGGGAGGCAAGTTGTTAGAAGCAGTGAAAAGTTTTTATCGAGGATGTAAGGCATGTGTACGTGTAGGAAGAGAGGAAAGAGATTGGTTCTCAGTGAATGTAGGTTTGCGGCAGGGGTGTGTGATGTCTCCATGGTTGTTTAATTTGTTTATTGATGGGGTTGTTAGGGAGGTGAATGCAAGAGTTTTGGAAAGAGGGGCAAGTATGAAGTCTTTTGTGGATGAGAGAGCTTTGGAAGTGAGTCAGTTGTTGTTCGCTGATGATACAACGCTGGTGGCTGATTCATGTGAGAAACTGCAGAAGCTAGTGACTGAGTTTGGTAAAGTGTGTGAAAGAAGAAAGTTAAGAGTAAATGTGAATAAGAGCAAGGTTATTAGGTACAGTAGGGTTGAGGGTCAAGTCAATTGGGAGGTAAGTTTGAATGGAGAAAAACTGGAGGAAGTGGAGTGTTTTAGATATCTGGGAGTGGATCTGGCAGCGGATGCAACCATGGAAGCGGAAGTGAATCATAGGGTGGGGGAGGGGGCGAAAATTCTGGGAGCCTTGAAGAATGTGTGGAAGTCGAGAACATTATCTCGGAAAGCAAAAATGGGTATGTTTGAAGGAATAGTGGTTCCAACAATGTTGTATGGTTGCGAGGCGTTGGCTATGGATAGAGTTGTGCGCAGGAGGGTGGATCTGCTGGAAATGAGATGTTTGAGGACAATGTGTGGTGTGAGGTGGTTTGATCGAGTAAGTAATGTAAGGGTAAGAGAGATGTGTGGAAATAAAAAGAGCGTGGTTGAGAGAGCAGAAGAGGGTGTTTTGAAATGGTTTGGGCACATGGAGAGAATGAGTGAGGAAAGATTGACCAAGAGGATATATGTGTCGGAGTTGGAGGGAAATAGGAGAAGTGGGAGATCAAATTGGAGGTGGAAAGATGAAGTGAAAAAGATTTTGAGTGATCGGGGCCTGAACATGCAGGAGGGTGAAAGGCGGGCAAGGAATAGAGTGAATTGGATCGATGTGGTATACCGGGGTTGACGTGCTGTCATTGGATTGAATCAGCTCATGTGAAGCGTCTGGGGTAAACAATGGAAAGTTGTGTGGGGCCTGGATGTGGAATGGGAGCTGTGGTTTCGGGCATTATTGCATGACAGCTAGAGACTGAGTGTGAACGAATGGGGCCTTTGTTGTCTCTTCCTAGCGCTACCTCGCACACATGAGGGGGGAGGGGGATGGTATTCCATGTGTGGCGAGGTGGCGATGGGAATGAATAAAGGCAGTGTGAATTGTGTGCATGGGTATATATGTATGTGTCTGTGTGTGTATATATATGTGTACACTGAGATGTATAGGTATGTATATTTGCGTGTGTGGACGTGTATGTATATACATGTGTATGGGGGTGGGTTGGGCCATTTCTTTCGTCTGTTTCCTTGCGCTACCTCGCAAAAGCGGGAGACAGCGACAAAGCAAAATAAATAAAATAAATATATATATACGTTGAGATGTATAGGTATATATATATATATATATATATATATATATATATATATATATATATCTTTCTTTCTTTCATACTATTCGCCCTTTCCCGCGTTAGCGAGGTAGTGCTCACAACAGAGGACTGGGGCTTTGAGGGAATATCCTCACCTGGCCCCTTCTCTGTTCCGTCTTTTGGAGAAATAAAAAAAAAAAAAACGAGAGGGGAGGATTTCCAGCCCCCAGCTCCCTTCCCTTTTAGTCGCCTTCTACGACACGCAGGGAATACGTGGGAAGTATTCTTTCTCCCCTATCCCCAGGTAGGGGTAGAGGATGTGTGGATCAGGTGTTTGCTTTGAAGAATGTATGTGAGAAATACTTAGAAAAGCAAATGGATTTGTATGTAGCATTTATGGATCTGGAGAAGGCATATGATAGAGTTGATAGAGATGCTCTGTGGAAGGTATTAAGAATATATGGTGTGGGAGGCAAGTTGTTAGAAGCAGTGAAAAGTTTTTATCGAGGATGTAAGGCATGTGTACGTGTAGGAAGAGAGGAAAGTGATTGGTTCTCAGTGAATGTAGGTTTGCGGCAGGGGTGTGTGATGTCTCCATGGTTGTTTAATTTGTTTATGGATGGGGTTGTTAGGGAGGTAAATGCAAGAGTTTTGGAAAGAGGGGCAAGTATGAAGTCTGTTGGGGATGAGAGAGCTTGGGAAGTGAGTCAGTTGTTGTTCGCTGATGATACAGCGCTGGTGGCTGACTCATGTGAGAAACTGCAGAAGCTGGTGACTGAGTTTGGTAAAGTGTGTGAAAGAAGAAAGTTAAGAGTAAATGTGAATAAGAGCAAGGTTATTAGGTACAGTAGGGTTGAGGGTCAAGTCAATTGGGAGGTGAGTTTGAATGGAGAAAAACTGGAGGAAGTGAAGTGTTTTAGATATCTGGGAGTGGATCTGGCAGCGGATGGAAACATGGAAGCGGAAGTGGATCATAGGGTGGGGGAGGGGGCGAAAATTCTGGGAGCCTTGAAGAATGTGTGGAAGTCGAGAACATTATCTCGGAAAGCAAAAATGGGTATGTTTGAAGGAATAGTGGTTCCAACAATGTTGTATGGTTGCGAGGCGTGGACTATGGATAGAGTTGTGCGCAGGAGGATGGATGTGCTGGAAATGAGATGTTTGAGGACAATGTGTGGTGTGAGGTGGTTTGATCGAGTAAGTAACGTAAGGGTAAGAGAGATGTGTGGAAATAAAAAGAGCGTGGTTGAGAGAGCAGAAGAGGGTGTTTTGAAATGGTTTGGTCACATGGAGAGAATGAGTGAGGAAAGATTGACCAAGAGGATATATGTGTCGGAGGTGGAGGGAACGAGGAGAAGAGGGAGACCAAATTGGAGGTGGAAAGAAGGAGTGAAAAAGATTTTGTGTGATCGGGGCCTGAACATGCAGGAGGGTGAAAGGAGGGCAAGGAATAGAGTGAATTGGAGCGATGTGGTATACCGGGGTTGACGTGCTGTCAGTGGATTGAATCAAGGCATGTGAAGCGTCTGGGGTAAACCATGGAAAGCTGTGTAGGTATGTATATTTGCGTGTGTGGACGTATGTATATACATGTGTATGGGGGGGGGTTGGGCCATTTCTTTCGTCTGTTTCCTTGCGCTACCTCGCAAACGCGGGAGACAGCGACAAAGTATAAAAAAAAAAAAATATATATATATATATGTGCGCGTCTGGACGTGTATATATATACATGTGTATGTGGGTGGGTTGGGCCATTCTTTTGTCTGTTTCCTTGCGCTACCTCGCTAACGCGGGAGACAGCGACAAAGTATGATAAATATAAATAATGGACTCAAAATGATTGCACATTTTGAAAGTGTGCTATTGTAAATTCTATCTATAAAAGAAAGTATTACAAAATTTGTAGAACATTGTAAACTGCAACAGAGAAAAATAGGATGCAGTTACCTGTTCAGTGTGCCAATGGCTGTTTGCATAAAGCCTCTAAGTTTTTTGCTTATTTTCATGCTTAGATTATAGTCATTTCTCATATCTTGCAACTTTTCTTAGGAAAGAACTGTTCAAAATTTGCCTACAAAGAAGGAAGGTGTAGCTGTATACTGCATTTGATTTTCTTCACTGATGCTGTCTTCAATATTCTGCAAAAGTGTTGGAAACATGTAGGAAACAGGGCGATAACTCCAAGCCTAGCCTGCTGCAGCATTAATGATTTCTTGCGTGTTTCTGCTCCCTCACTGTGTCGGAATACATCGTTTTATCTCCCCTGCAATTTCAGATTAAGTTTATATAGCTTTGAGAATATATCTGCTAATTATGAAAGTTTTAGGATTCACTCATCGTTGCAAAATATGTCTGCCATGCTGAATGATTACTCCAGAAGGAAAATATGAATCTCCATCCTTAGCTTATAAACCCTTGTTAAACTTCTGCTATGGGAAAGCCACCAAACTTCTGTATGATACCACAGGTTCACTGACCAACTCCCATCCCCGGGCACAACATTTCAAACGACTGACTCTTAAGTGAACATCCTTTGATTATGTTGATAACTCACCACCTCATTCAGAACACCTCCGAGACTATCTGAGATACCTTTGGCAGCAAGTGTTTCACGGTGGACGAATGTTTCCAAGGAATATTACTGACTGCCTCTGATATTTTAATCACAGCCCCACTGTTTTTACCAGTCATGTTTGCAGTTCCATCATTTGTAATTCCTTTGCACTTGGCCCAGTTCAATTTGTATTTTCCAACAATACGTTCATTCAACACTATATTTCTGATACCGAGGTGTATGTAGGTAAGGTTAAGCAGTAGAGCAAGTCCTCCAAGAAGTCATCTTTCCGTACGTATCTCACATAAACCAAGAGTATTGCGCAGTTAGATATATCAGTACTTTCATCATGCTGAATAGCAAAGTCTCCAACAGACTGTAGAGGTGACACCAGCTGAAATTCTAAATTTTCTGCAATATCGCATCCACAGTGACACTGTTGTATCACTGAGAGGGACACATTTAATCTTGTCCGCCAACGTTTCATCAAGAACGGCACAATATATCCACAGGGATGGGAGAATAAGTTTCTCACCGTACATATATGGTACTCTCCCTTTTGCAATGCGATAGGAAACTAAATATGATTATAGTTGTGCTTTGTAGCTCTGAGCGGTTGCTTTACTGAGAACTTTCACTGACATCTCTATTTGCTCCTTCCTTCTCTGGAAATGCTCGACTGGTTTTCCAACGAGGTCAGCTTTGATTTTGATGGTTTCAACCTTTCATTTGCCAAAAGAACTGCAATGCAAATCACACACTGTGGCCTTGGTTCTCCTTTTCCTGTTGACACCTGATAAAGCCATACTTCAAAAATTCATCGGTGTACTGTCTTGTCCATGACTTAACTTTCTTCTTGGCAGGTGGCTCAGAAGAAGAAGGCCGATGAAGGTGAGGCCTCTACCGTGCTTGACACACTCCTCTCTGTCTATGTATCTCTATCAGGTGCTCACGTACTCGATGACTGAGCAGCAGCTACTTTACTTCTTACAACAAAACGATCCATTCTATCAAAACGTTGGCCTTTAACGTAAGACTAGAAAAGGGACAACGTAATTGAGGATAAGTTCGTTTCAATAGCGTGTGAAGATTATTTCTGAACGCGGACAAGTGCCCCCAACCAAGAGACACTCCCCCCCAGGACCCCCCCTCCCTCTCTCTCTCTCTCTCTCTCTCTCTCTCTCTCTCTCTCTCTCTCTCTCTCTCTCTCTCTCTCTCTCTCTCTCTCTCGTATATCTATGGCTACTTGTGGACTACTACTATGATGATGATTATCATTATTATGATTATCTTCATTAGCTATTAATATTATTATTATTATTATTATTATTATTATTATTATTATTATTATTATTATTATCATTATTATTATTATTATCATTATTATTATCATTATCATTATCATTATCATTATTGATTATTATTATTATCGTTATTACTATTACCATCATTATTATCATCTTTATTATTACTGCTGCTATTAACATTATCATCATAATCATTATTTTTATTATCATTATTTCTTTTATTATACTTTCTCGCTTCCTCCCGCGTCATCGAGGCAGCTCAAAGAAACAAGACGAAAGAATGGCTCAACCCACCCACATACACATATATACACATACACGTCCACACACGCACATATACAGTACATACCTATACATTTCAACGTATATATATATATATATATATATATATATATATATATATATATATATATATATATATATATATATATATGTGTGTGTGTGTGTGTGTGTGTATATTGTTACGAATTCAACACTTATCCAGGCAAGGTCGCCAGTAACATATGTTACAAATACTACTGTTCCTTGTCTTGCAAGGACGTTATAGATTTGTCAAGTTGCACAACTCAGGATAACACAATAATAAAGTTATGGGATTGAATTAAAGACCAGCATTACATTAAATCTACTTATAATGAAAGAATTCAAGTGTACAAAGATAGGCACATAAATCAAGCATGAAACATTACGTTAACACTGAACATAAGAGTTAACATTGAACTTGAGATAACATTCGTACATGACTTAACATTCCAGGTAAGATTTCAAGCCAGGAGTTCTCTTTCCTCTAAGGCAGTTCTTCGATAACATTACACTGATAATTATAACGGGCTTACAGCACAACACTTGGGTAATGGGCTTATAACACAGCAGGGCTTACAGGCTTACAACACAGCAGGACTTACAGCAGGGGACACCACCCACCTCGCTGGGCTTCAGAGAAAGGAATCAAGTCTCATCGGGTGTTGTGGGTACCAGAAGACAAGCGTTCGCCCTTGCTGCTATAAACCTTACATTTCGATTGGCTATAGAAATATAGGGGAAGTTCTCATTGGTTGGAGGGTCCCAGAGTCTCGGCGTAGTTACACTCTCGTAAAATGCTGGGTGGACAGAAACTCCGAGCCAGCCTCTGGCATCACTCCTCGCCCTGATAAGAAATAGATACAAACACACGTCTTCGTAACACCCCCCTCCTTAAAGGAGAAAATTCCTAGAAGAAGAATTTTCTTAAGAGCGGGATAAACAATCGGCTAACACAATCTGTTAACACATGAGATGTGCTGAAAATAGTGTAACGTAAGAATTATACATAATATAACAAGGCCCACCTATTTAATATTGACTCCGTTCCATAACTTGTGAACATTTTGAAAGGTTTGGTAGTCAGTACACTCTGATTGGCTGAAGAACACAAATATACAGTGTTATAATACAAATAGGAAAACAAAGGTTACTTCTATAATTGCTTGAATAACACATACACAAAGTGCTACAATACAAATAGCAAAACAAAAGTTCCCTCTTCGTGGTGGGGCTATCTGTTTAGGCTCAACCTTCTTTCTTGTCCTCCTGCATGGGGACCTTACCAGCCTTTACAACACTGGCGGCATTCACAGCTAATCTGGTTGGAGCCTGCAAAATAAAACAGTTGAAAAGTAGGGTTCCTAACTAATAAGAGAGACTGTCTCACACTGCTCATTCCCAACATCTGATATCATTCTTCAATAAATCTGTCAAGAGGGGTTACGACTGTTGCAAAATTTACAATGAACATCCTATAGTACCCAACTATATACAAGCAACACTTCAGTTCTCTTACGCCTCCGCCCGGGTCCCAAGTCTTCGAGGCACGCGAAGCTACGTCGTCGACTTCGTCACACACGGCTACTGTTGGACGTAAGATGATGCAGACTGGCACCGTCGGTTCCAAGGGGGGAGGATCACGACTGAAACATGGCTTAGGCATGTTGACGTGGCATAATCTCCGACCTCTGCGCCTATCGGGGGTAGAGACAAGGTAATTTGAGTCTCCTACACTCCAGATAATGGTGTAAGAACCCTGAGAACGGACAGCCAAGGGTTGACCTGACTGCTGTAGTTGAAGCAACACCTCGTCGCCCGCCTCAAACCTTCTTGAACGAGATCGTTTGTCATACCATACGGTCCTTCCTTCCTGAGTCTCTCTTGAATGGGCGCGAGACAAATCCTCAGTCTCACCCACTGACTCTTGCACGGACTCGTAAACAGCACAGGAGGTATCACACAGCTTCTCGCTGATTTCATCCTCAGGGAGAGTCTTCTCTCTTGAATGGGCATGAGACAAACCCTCAGTCTCAACGGAGTCTACGCCAGGGGAGAGGGTATCACACAGCTTCCTCTCGCTAGACTCGCTCTCAGGAACAGTCTTTAAGTCCGCCGTCTCAACGGAGGTTACACCAGGGGAGAGGGTATCACACAGCTTCCTCTCGCTGGCCTCAGTCGGGGGGAGAGTCTTAACTTCCTGCGTTTCAACGGAGTCTATACCAGGGGAGAGGGTATCACAGAGCCTCCTCTCGCTGGTCTTCACATCCTCCTTTTCAACGGCTATGTCGTCAGGCACACGGCCTGCCGTGCCAGCTGTCATGGACCTGGCATTATCGTGGTTGGAGACTAACTCTGGTACTTCTTCATCAAGCTGCACTGCCTTCGTGGACTCCACCGGGCCCGTAGGCAACACCGGCATTGGGTTCATCTTCCCACCCGCTAGGTCACTGCCTAACACAAAGTCCACACCTGAGACAGGTAACCTATCTACAACCCCTATGAGAGCATGGCCCGTGAAGAGATCTGTTTCTACCCTCACATCGACTAGTGGAGCTTCCTTGGAACCCGACAATCCATCTAGCAAGACTCGGTCTCCAAACTCTCCTCGCGGCACCAAGCCATCCAACATCAGGGACTGCAGAGAACCAGAAACCCGTAATACGGTTACTTTTCGTCGTACACCACATCTACTAACATAGCCCTCAGACAGGAACGCATTATAGTTCCCACAGAACGGATCCTCAACTACACTCTCGCAACCCCTCTTTTTCCTAAGAGCAGGGACAGCCTCACATACTTTACTAAGTGGCCCTAAAGTTGAGACGAGATTCACCGATCTACTCTTGGTAGAATCTCTGGATTCCTTCACTCGAGCCCAGCAATCCTTCACCTGGTGCCCAGCCTTGCCACAATTAAAACAACTCTTAACTCTGTTGGAGTATTTCCCCTTACTTATATGAGTTACCGGCAAGGTAGCAGATTCAGGTGGGATTACATAATCATTGGTCCTCCCTCTGCTGTCGTAGCCCTTTGAATGCCTGCCCGCGTCAAGTTCACTGAACTTCGGTACGAGATGTAAGTTACCCAACTGGGACGACACTGGTCCTGATGGTGAAGCGTTAAGTCTAAGTCTTTCACGTTCGAGAGCTAACCTAGCTTGTTCAGTCTTCTTCTTCTGCACTTGTAACTGTGCTTGTGCATTGACCTTAGCTATCTCTAGCTGCTTTCGCCAATAACTGAGATCAACATTAATATCACTAGGGATATGGGGAAGGATCGAGACTTTGGCCGACGTTAATGATCGAACGGTATTGTCACCACTGATCAACGACATGATTAATGAATTAAGGAAAGAGATTCCGTTAAGGCAAGAAAAATCCTGGCGAGGTCGCCAATTTATATGTTACGAATTCAACACTTATCCAGGCAAGGTCGCCAGTAACATATGTTACAAATACTACTGTTCCTTGTCTTGCAAGGACGTTATAGATTTGTCAAGTTGCACAACTCAGGATAACACAATAATAAAGTTATGGGATTGAATTAAAGACCAGCATTACATCAAATCTACTTATAATGAAAGAATTCAAGTGTACAAAGATAGGCACATAAATCAAGCATGAAACATTACGTTTACACTGAACATAAGAGTTAACATTGAACTTGAGATAACATTCGTACATGACTTAACATTCCAGGTAAGATTTCAAGCCAGGAGTTCACTTTCCTCTAAGGCAGTTCTTCGATAACATTACACTGATAATTATAACGGGCTTACAGCACAACACTTGGGTAATGGGCTTATAACACAGCAGGGCTTACAGGCTTACAACACAGCAGGACTTACAGCAGGGGACACCACCCACCTCGCTGGGCTTCAGAGAAAGGAATCAAGTCTCATCGGGTGTTGTGGGTACCAGAAGACAAGCGTTCGCCCTTGCTGCTATAAACCTTACATTTCGATTGGCTATAGAAATATAGGGGAAGTTCTCATTGGTTGGAGGGTCCCAGAGTCTCGGCGTAGTTACACTCTCGTAAAATGCTAGGTGGACAGAAACTCCGAGCCAGCCTCTGGCATCACTCCTCGCCCTGATAAGAAATAGATACAAACACACGTCTTCGTAACAATATATATTTCATTTATTCATTTATTTTGCTTTGTCGCTGTCTCCCGCGTTTGCGAGGTAGCGGAAGGAAACAGACGAAAGAAATGGCCCAACCCACCCCCATACACATGTATATACATACACGTCCACACACGCAAATATACATACCTATACATCTCAATGTACACATATATATACACACACAGACACATACATATATACCCATGCACACAATTCACACTGTCTGCCTTTATTCATTCCCATCGCCACCTCGCCACACATGGAATACCATCCCCTCCCCCCTCATGTGTGCGGGGTAGCGCTAGGAAAAGACAACAAAGGCCTCATTCGTTCGCACTCAGTCTCTAGCTGTCATGCAATAATGCCCGAAACCACATCTCCCTTTCCACATCCAGGCCCCACTGAGCTTTCCATGGTTTACCCCAGACGCTTCACATGAGCTGATTCAATCCACTGACAGCACGTCAACCCCGGTATACCACATCGATCCAATTCACTCTATTCCTTGCCCGCCTTTCACCCTCCTGCATGTTCAGGCCCCGATCACTCAAAATCTTTTTCACTCCATCTTTCCACCTCCAATTTGGTCGCCCACTTCTCCTCGTTCCCTCCACCTTTGACACATATATCCTCTTGGTCAATCTTTCCTCACTCATTCTCTCCATGTGCCCAAACCATTTCAAAACACCCTCTTCTGCTCTCTCAACCACGCTCTTTTTATTTCCACACATCTCTCTTGCCCTTACATTACTTACTCGATCAAAGACCTCACACCACACATTGTCCTCAAACATCTCATTTCCAGCACATCCACCCTCCTGCGCACAACTCTATCCATAGCCCACGCCTCGCAACCATAAAACATTGTTGGAACCACTATTCCTTCAAATATACCCATTTTTGCTTTCCGAGATAATGTTCTCGACTTCCACACATTCTTCAAGGCTCCCAGAATTTTCGCCCCCTCCCCCACCCTATGATTCACTTCCGCTTCCATGGTTCCATCCGCTGCCAGATCCACTCCCAGATATCTAAAACAATTTGCTTCCTCCAGTTTTTCTCCATTCAAACTTACCTCCCAATTGACTTGACCCTCAACCCTAGTGTATCTAATAACCTTGCTCTTATTCACATTTACGCTTAACTTTCTTCTTTCAAACACTTTACCAAACTCAGTCACCAGCTTCTGCAGTTTCTCACATGAATCAGCCACCAGCGCTGTATCATCAGCGAACAACAACTGACTCACTTCCCAAGCTCTCTCATCCACAACAGACTTCATTCTTGCCCATCTTTCCAAAACTCTTGCATTCACCTCCCTAACAACCCCATCCATAAACAAATTAAACCTCCATGGAGACATCACACACACCTGCCGCAAACCTACATTCACTGAGAACCAATCACTTTCCTCTCTTCCTACACGTACACATGCCTTACATCCTCGATAAAAACTTTTCACTGCTTCTAACAACTTGCCACCCACACCATATATTATTAATCCCCTCCACAGAGCATCTCTATCAACTCTACCATATGCCTTCTCCAGATCCATAAATGCTACATACAAATCCATTTGCTTTTCTAAGTATTTCTTACATACATTCTTCAAAGCAAACACCTGATCCACACATCCTCCACCACTTCTGAAACCACACTGCTCTTCCCCAATCTGATGCTCTGTACATGCCTTCACCCTCTCAATCAATACCCTCCCATATAATTTACCAGGAATACTCAACAAACGTATACCTCTGTAATTTGAGCACTCACTCTTATCCCCTTTGCCTTTGTACAATGGCATTATGCACGCATTCCGCCAATCCTCAGGCACCTCACCATGAGTCATACATACATTAAATAGCCTTACCAACCAGTCAACAATACAATATATGTATACATATATATTCCTATGAGTCCACGGGGAAAATGAAACACGAAAAGTTCCCAAGTGCACTTTCGTGTAATGATCACATCATCAGAGGAGACACAAGAGAGAAATATAACAGTCAGTTGATATACATGATATACGCCATCTGGCGTCCTAGCTTCGTCTCTTCGATGTATATATATATATATATATATATATATATATATATATATATATATATATATATATATATATATATATATATATATATATATATATATATATATATATATATATATATATATATATATATATAATGTGCTGAGAGGTGTAACTGGAGGGATGTCTGATCATTATCTTGTGGAGGCTAAGGTGAAGATTTGTAGAGGTTTTCAGAAAAGAAGAGAGAATGTTGGGGTGAAGAGAGTGGTGAGAGTAAGTGAGCTTGGGAAGGAGACCTGTGTGAGGAAGTACCAGGAGAGACTGAGTACAGAATGGAAAAAAGGTGAGAACAAAGGAGGTAAGGGGAGTGTGGGAGGAATGGGATGTATTTAGGGAAGCAGTGATGGCTTGCGCAAAAGATGTTTGTGGCATGAGAAGCGTGGGAGGTGGGCAGATTAGAAAGGGTAGTGAGCGGTGGGATGAAGAAGTAAGGTTATTAGTGAAAGAGAAGAGAGAGAGGCATTTGGACGATTTTTGCAGGGAAATAATGCAAATGAGTGGGAGATGTATAAAAGAAAGAGGCAGGAGGTCAAGAGAAAGGTGCAAGAGGTGAAAAAGAGGGCAAATGAGAGTTGGGGTGAGAGAGTATCATTAAATTTTAGTAGAATAAAAAGATGTTTTGGAAGGAGGTAAATAAGGTGAGTAAGACAAGGGAACAAATAGGAACATCAGTGAAGGGGGCTAATGGGGAGGTGATAACAAGTAGTGGTGATGCGAGAAGGAGATGGAGTGAGTATTTTGAATGTTTGGAGAATGTGTTTGATGATAGAGTGGCTGATATAGGGTGTTTTGGTCGAGAAGGTGTGCAAAGTGAGAGGGTTAGGGAAAATGATTTGGTAAACAGAGAAGAGGTAGTAAAAGCTTTGTGGAAGATGAAAGCCGGCAAGGCAGCGGCTTCGATGGTATTGCAGTGGAATGTATCAAAAAAGGCGGTGACCGTATTGTTGACTAGTTGGTAAGGTTATTCAATGTATGTATGATTCATGGTGAGGTGCCTGATGATTGGCGGAATGCTTGCATAGTGCCATTGTACAAAGGCAAAGGGGACAAAGGTGAGTGCTCAAATTACAGAGGTATAAGTTTGTTGAGTATTCCTGGTAAATTATATGGGAGGGTATTCACTGAGAGGGTGAAGGTATGTACAGAGCATCAGATTGGGGAAGAGCAGTGTGGTTTCAGAAGTGGTAGAGGATGTGTGGATCAGGTGTTTGCTTTGAAGAATGTATGTGAGAAATACTTAGAAAAGCAAATGGATTTATATGTAGCATTTATGGATCTGGAGAAGGCGTATGATAGAGTTGATAGAGATGCTCTGTGGAAGGTACTAAGAATACATGGTGTGGGAAGGCAAGTTATTAGAAGCAGTGAAAAGTTTTTATGAAGGATGTAAGGTATGAGTACGTGAAGGAAGAGAGGAAAGGGATTGGCTCTCAGTGAATGGAGGTTTGCGGCAGGAGTGTGTGATGTCTCCATGTTTGTTTAATTTGTTCATGGATGGGGTAGTTAGGGAGGTGAATGCAAGAGTTTTGGAAAGAGGGGCAAGCATGCAGTCTGTTTTGGATGAGAGAGCTTGGGAAGTGAGTCAGTTGTTGTTCGCTGATGATACAGCGCCGGTGGCTGATTCATGTGAGAAACTGCATAAGCTGGTGACTGAGTTTGGTAAAGCGTGTGAAAGAAGAAAGCTGAGAGTAAATGTGAATAAGAGCAATGTAATTAGGTACAGTAGGGTTGAGGGTCAAGTCAATTGGGAGGTAAGTTTTGATTGAGAAAAACTGGGGAAGTGAAGCGTTTTAGATATCTAGGGGTGGATTTGGCAGCGGATGGAACCATGGAAGTGGAAGTGAATCATAGGGTGGGGGAGGGGGAGAAAATTCTTGGAGCCTTGAAGAATGTGTGGAAGTTGAGAACATTATCTCGGAAAGCAAGAATGGGTATGTTTGAAGGAATATTGGTTCCAACAATGTTGTATGGTTGCGAGGCTTTGGCTATGGATAGAGTTGTGCGGAGGAGGGTGGATGTGCTGGATATGAGATGTTTGAGGACAATCTGTGGTGTGAGGTGGTTTGATCGAGTAAGTAATAATAGGGTAAGAGAGATGTGTGGTAATAAAAAGAGTGTGGTTGAGAGAGCAGAAGAGGGTGTTTTGAAATGGTTTGGTCACATGGAGAGAATGAGTGAGGAAAGATTGACCAAGAGGATATATGTGTCATAGATGGAGAGAACGAGCAGAAGTGGAAGGCCAAATTTGAGGTGGAAAGATGGAGTGAAAAAGATTTTGAGTGATCGGGGTCTGAACATACAGGAGGGTGAAAGGCGTGCAAGGAATAAGTGAAATAGAACGATGTGGTATACCGGGGTCGACGTGCTGTCAATAGATTGAACCAGGGCATGTGAAGCGTCTGGGGTAAACCATGGAAAGTTCTGTGGGGCGTGGATGTGGAAAGGGAGATGTGGTTTCGGTGCATTATTATATGACAGCTAGAGACTGAGTGTGAGCGGATGTGGCCTTTGTCGTCTTTTCTAGCGCTACCTCGCACACATGAGGGGGAGGGGGTTGTTATTTCATGTGTGGCGAGGTGGCGATGGGAATGAATAAAGGCAGACAGTATGAATTATGTACATGTGTATATATGTATATGTCTGTGTGTGTATATATATGTATACGTTGAGATGTATAGGTATGTATATTTGCGTGTGTGGACGTGTATGTATATACATGTGTATGTGGGTGGGTTGGGCCATTCTTTCGTCTGCTTCCTTGCGCTATCCCGCTAACGCGGGAGACAGCGACAAAGCATATTTATATATATATATATATATATATATATATATATATATATATATATATATATACACAGAGACATCTACACATATATACATGTACATAATTCATACTTGCTGCCTTTATTCATTCTCGTGGCCACCCCGCAACACATAAAATGACAACACCCTCCCCCCCCGCATGCGCGTGAGGTAGCGCTAGGAAAAGACAACCCTCAGTCTCTAGCTGTCATGTATAATACACCGAAACCACAGCTTCGTTTCCACATCCACGCCCCACAAAACTTTCCATGGTTTACTCCAGACGCTTCACATGCCCTGGTTCAATCCATTGACAGTATGTCGACCCCATTATACCACATCGTTGCAATTCACTCTATTCCTTGCACGCCTTTCAACCTCTTGCATGTTTATGCCCCGATCGCTCAAAATCTTTTTCACTCCATCTTTCCACCTCAAATTTGTCTCCCACTTCTCTTTGTTCCCTCCACCTCTGACACATATCTCCTCTTTGTCAATCTTTCCTCACTCATTCTCTCCATGTGACCAAACCATTTCAAAACACCCTCTTTTGCTCTCTCAACCACACTCTTTTTGTCACCACACATCTCTCTCACCCTTTCATTACTTACTCGATCAAACCACCTCACACCACATATTGTCCTTAAACATCTCATTTAAAACACATCCACCCTCCTCCGCACAACTCTATCTATAGCCCACGCCTCGCAACCTTATAACATATAACATTGTTGGAACCACTATTCCTTCAAACATACCCATTTTTGCTTTCCGAGATAATGTTCTCGCCTTCCACACATTTTTCAACTCTCTTAGAACTTTCGCCTTCTCTCCAACTCTGTGACTTACTTCCACTTCCATGGTTCCATCCCCTGCCAAATCCACTCCCAGACATCTAAAACACTTCACTTCTTCCAGTTTTTCTCCATTCAAGCTTACCTCCCAATTGACTTGTCCCTCAACCCTACTGTACCTAATAACCTTGCTCTTATTCACATTCACTCTTAGCCTTTTTCTTTCAAACGCTTTACCAAACTCAGTCACCAGCTTCTGCAGTTTCTCACCCGAATCACCCACCAGCGCTGTATCACCAGCGAACAACGGCTGATTCACTTCCCAAGCTCATTCATCAACAACAGACTGCATACTAGCCCCTCTCTCCAAAAGTCTTGCATCCACCTCCCTAACAACCCATCCATAAACAAATTAAACAGCCATGGAGACATCACGCACCCCTGCCGCAAACCAACATTCACTGAGAACCAATCACTTTACTTTTCTTCCCGCTCGCACACATGCCTTACATCCTCGATAAAAACTTTTCGCTGCTTCTCATAACTTGCCTCCCACACCATATATTCATAATACCTTCCACAGAACATGTCTATCAACTCTATTGTCATTATCATTATCATCATTATTACTATTATCATTATTATTATTATCATTATCATCATTTATTATTACTATCATTATTTTTATTATTATTATTATTATCATTATTACTATTATTATTATTATTATTATTATTATTATTATTATCATTATTATTATTATCATTATTATATCATTATTATTGTTATTATTATTATCATTATTATTGTTATTCTTATCATTATTATCATTATCATTATCATTATTACTATCATTCTTATTCTTATTATTATTATCATTCATCCATTTGTTTATGTATTCATTATATATAATCGCTGTTTCCCGCGTCAGCGAGGTAGGGCTAGGATACAGACAAAGAATGGCCCATCCACTCATCTTTTCCAACATTTATCATAATAATAATCATATCACTAGTCATTAGGCAGTGATTTGTAAATATGTGCCTGAGGAGAGTAATGTATTTACAGGAATCATATTTATCATAGATTAGCTCATTATTAGAGTTTATTGGATGTTCAGGTAATGAGGTATGACATTGGAGTGCATCATAGGTATGGCAGCTCCAGCTGTTGGCTAGTCTTTCTTGTCTCATAATTCTGTCACACCAAAGTGGAAATGTTCAATGTGGTGATTGTGGTGAATTGAGGAAGACTCTCTCTCTCTCTCTCTCTCTCTCTCTCTTCTCTCTCTCTCTCTCTCTCTCTCTCTCTCTCTCTCTCTCTCTCTCTCTCTCTCTCTCGTCGAGGAACTCATCCCAAAGAAGTCATTTCCCTACTACTGATGTGAGCGCATCTCTGAAGCTGCAAGAGCTGTGTAGCAAGAGTCCTGGAGTTGTACGGTAGAAAGATAATTATGTATAGTGTGTGTGTGTGTGTGTGTGTGTGTGTGTGTGTGTGTGTAGCCTTATCATGTGCGTCAGCTCTCGTAATTACGGTACCAAGGCTGTTGCTCTCCTCTAGACCTTCTTTATTACTGCACTGTGCTGCTTTAGAGGAGGGTGAAGGGAGGAGGGAGAGGATGGGGAGGGAACTGAGAAGCAGATTCTAGTTATGGCTTAATGCAGGATGTGACCTGACTGAATATTTCCTTAACCATATACTTGACTGCTGTTATTATATTTGCCAGCATTCAGTATGTCATCTTTATCATTCTTCCCACTGTGGGACTCCGGAGATGGGTAGGCCTCTATTACAAACAGATTCCTGCAGCTTATTTCCTGCTACATAATATTTGTATTCCCGCCTTTCACTGTGACTCATCCTCATTACTTTACATATATTCAGGTTGAATTTCATCAACCATACATTAGCATATGTTTGACCAAATTTGGCGTCTGTCCAGGTTCATTTGTAGGTTGATGCAATCCTCCATACTTTTCACTTCCTTCGTAAAATTTGCATCAGCTGCAAACATATTCAGGTAGGAGTCCTACCCTCTGATAAAACATTCACAAAGATCAAGAAGTGTAACGGTCGCAGAACAGAACCCTGCGGTGCTCTACTGGTAACCTCAACCCACTACAAGACGACTCCTCTGACATGTGTCCTTTGTTCCCTTTTATTCAGATGATCTTCTGTCCACTGAAAGAGCCGCCCTCATTCTTACCTGGTGACCTGGTAGTGTATCAAATGCTTTCTGGCAGTCCAGATACAAACAGTCTACCCAGCCTATCTGCTCACTCTCTCCTAAAAATCTATAAGGTTCATTTCACATGATTTTTTTCCCTAAAACCATGTTGTCTCTCACTTAGGTAATTTCTCCTCTGTTGGAAGACATCCATTTGCTCTCTAATTTCCTTTTCTAGTAACCTACAGACCATATTGGTCATGGAGCCTAGTCTTTATTTAAGCTCCTCCTCCCTTTTCCACTCCCTTGGCACTTTAGCAACTGTGTTGGCTGATTCCTCCTGCAACTAGTAACACTCCCAGCAAAATGTCATCTTCGACAGTGTTGTATCATCGTCAACAGACAGGCAAACAGGATAACATCCTTGATGACTTTCATTCTGCAGGGGAGCCTATCTTGCCCTGTTCTCACACTGAGTGCAACATTAAAGCAATAGAAGCATTGTAAAAGGAACGTAATACCTTCCTTCTCTTCCTCTCATATCTTACCTTTTACCACCTTCCTGGCGTCTGTCTCGAAACTGACTCAAACCTTTGGTCGTTAGTGCAAACTGTGGATCATTGATGTGTTTGAACAAGGTTTACGTGAATGGAAAATAATGCATATACACTTGAGACTTCTTACAATTAATTGATAAAGCAAATCATTTTTACTTATCTGAATGGAATGAATTTAGTTAAAACAAAAATGCTTTCAACGTCTCAAATAAAAGACGTTATGATACTCTGGTGATTCAGGTGACCACTGGTTATCATTATGTGCATAACGGTACAGCTGTGTTACAGATTAGCTCAGCTGGCTTAGCTAAGCTGGTGTGTGTGTGTGTGTGTGTGTGTGTGTGTGTGTGTGTGTGTGTGTGAATACATATGAGCAGACATTTACATATGTACGAGGTTAAGAGACGGGGCAACACGAGTGTAAAACTCCCTCCCCGTAACAAATAAATGTTAATCACACACACACACACACACACACACACACACACACACACACACACACACACACAATGCCGTGTTACCCAAGGAACATCAATATACAATAGGAAGGACGGTGAACATTAAGTGGGGGGATTGTCTCCCCCCTTCATCCCAAAGTGTGTGTGTCCTCAGGTTGACCAATGTTACTCATGCTAAGACCACGATGAAATATATTGATCTAAACTACGATTATCAAGAATGATATTATAAAACTCATACTCAGCTGTCATCATTAGAGATCTAATTATTGGATATGTGAATATGTGAGGACAACAGTGATGTTATCAAAGCTGTGTCATAATATGCCAAAGCAACAGTAATGTTATCATGAATATAAGACATGCTTTGCTAAAACAACAGTAATATATGACATGATATATTAGATGAGCAGGAATATATGACATGATATATTAGATGAGCAGGAATATATGACATGATATACTAGAGCAACAGTAATATATGAATGATATATTAGAGCAACATTAATATATGACATGATATACCAGAGCAACAGTAATGTATGACATGATATATTAGAGAAACAGTAATATATGATATGATATACCAGAGTAACAGTAATATCATTAAGAACACATAACAGTCCTTCTCAGCTGAGTTAACAAAGCCAGACACGTTGGACGATATGGTTATGACGCAACGCTGTGCGGGAAGCATAAGTACGGCGCGCCGGTTGTCTGAATCCTGCTGGAGCCCAGGGAAACAGAACCAATTATAACAATACAACGGCTGGTGAGGTGAGTCTCCAGGAGCAAGCAGGATATTGTTTTGAAGGGAAAGGTAAATACACATTATGAATATCATCTTGTGGATTAAATCTTCTTCCTTCCCTAATGTTGATCTTCCGGCAATTGCTCACAGGTTGTGACCCTTCCTGAGTTGGCATGGTCTTGATGTGGCTGGGGTGCCGAACTACATCTTGGTCACAACACATCTCTGGTGACTGGCATTTGCTGAGGAAAATTGTGGCTGACTATTGTGTGCAGGTAGTATGGATGTGTTTTATGGCTTACTGTTGCGTGTAAATAAGGTTACATGGTAAATAAGGCCCGCATGGGTTACTGTTGCGTGTAATAAGGCCGCAGGGTAAATAAAGGCTGCATAGGTTACTGTTGCGTGCAATAATGCCGCAGGGTAAATAATGCCCGCATGGGTTACTGTTACGTGAAATAAAGTCATCAGCAGGAGGGAAGGCGGCAGCAGGCTGCCCAACCTCCTTCCTTCAGGAGAACTATGACGACTGACTCAGCTGATGGAAGGGATAATGGTCAACTTAATTCACATAGTAAACAGACTAATGATGGGTCTGAGAAAGCATCACTGGGTTGTCCATATGTTCACCAGATTGTTGTAGATACACAACTGGTCCTACAACCTTCAGCGAGAAGGGATACGAATCCTTGATCTCATCTGGTGCATAAACAGAGACCCGTAGTGCCTAACACAGGAACTGACTCACGTTGCTCCATGATGATACGATGTCGTTAACACGTGAACCAACCCACCTACGACCTATCACCTCCCAGTGCCTGACACGAGAACTGACTCACTGACACTAGGCCCCACGTAGCTTACACGTGGACTGACACACGTGACTTATAAGGCCCCACGTAGCTGACATATGGACTGACCAACGTGACTTCAAGCCCTATGTAGATGACCCATGGCTGACTCACTGACACAAGGTCCCAGTTAGCTAACACATGGCAACATTTCCTGAAGAATGGTTAGAGAAGGAAGGTGGCCTGGAATGTATGGCTATACTTGTAATATGTTAGAGAGAGAGAGAGAGAGAGAGAGAGAGAGAGAGAGAGAGAGAGAGAGAGAGAGAGAGAGAGAGAGAGAGAGAGAGAGAGAGAGAGAGAGAGAGAGAGAGAGAGAGAGAGAGAGAGAGAGAGAGAGAGAGAGAGAGGCGGTCTGTGTAGGCCAGTCAACAGTGACAACCCAACCCATCACTATCAACACTACAAGTCACAATATACCAGCTGACACCTCTGGTTACCACACACTTCCACTCTCCAGCTAGTGTTTCTATCATTGCCTTCCAATATTCAGACAGTTGTAAGAATTTCTCTTCCATTATAATACTTTATTCATGTAGCCATGAGATGCCACCATCGACTCAGTTCCAAGACAC
Organism: Panulirus ornatus; assembly: GCF_036320965.1. NCBI lineage: Eukaryota > Metazoa > Arthropoda > Malacostraca > Decapoda > Palinuridae > Panulirus > Panulirus ornatus. The sequence continues at coordinate 20,148,973 of NC_092261.1, forward strand.
CACACAAAATTTTCTAATGTTAAACTTATAAATACATTAGTTTGAAATGTCTTCTTCCTGCATATATAGATATAAGGCCTGTTAGGGTAATGCACATTACAAAAATATAGATACCTAGTCAAGCATGTTAATCACCTGGTTGATGATAGTTAAGTTGGAGTAATGTTGTCGTTAGTAATGATATAATGATCCTTGTGTCGACAGACTATAATCAAGACTGCAGATCTGTCTGTAGACACGTAACCCATGTACTAATGGTTCACTTGTCTATTATTGTCTCCCTAAATCCTCCCCTAACTCTCTCCTCACCCACGTTACTCTCCCCTATTCCCTCAACCAACCCTCTATTAACCCAGATCACTCTCAATAAACCCTCGCTCTCTACTCCCCCAAGTTACTCTCACTAGACTCTCACCCAGCCCTCTCCTCCCCCAGGTTACTCTCACTAAACCCTCACCCAGCCTTTTTCTCCCCCAGGTTATTCTCACTAAACCCTCATCCAGCCCTTTCCTCCCCCAGGCTACTCTCATTAAACCCTGACCCAGCCTTTTTCTTCCCCAGGTTACTCTCACTAAACCCTTACCCAGCCTTTTTCTCCCCCAGGTTATTCTCACTAAACCCTCATCCAGCCCTTTCCTCCCCCAGGCTACTCTCATTAAACCCTGACCCAGCCTTTTTCTTCCCCAGGTTACTCTCACTAAACCCTTACCCAGCCTTTTTCTCCCCCAGGTTATTCTCACTAAACCCTCATCCAGCCCTTTCCTCCCCCAGGCTACTCTCATTAAACCCTGACCCAGCCTTTTTCTTCCCCAGGTTACTCTCACTAAACCCTTACCCAGCCTTTTTCTCCCCCAGGTTATTCTCACTAAACCCTCATCCAGCCCTTTCCTCCCCCAGGTTACTCTCATTAAACCCTCACCCATGCCCGGAGCATCATTACGAAACGAAATGAACTTATATCCTATGCAGTTACTGAAAAACCGAACATCATTGTAATCTGAGAAACGTGGGTAAATGCAGAATAAACACTTAATCACCGAGTTAGCAATACCCGGATGCACACTATTTACGAAAGATCGATTGTACAGGGTAGGTGGTGGAGTTTGATCTACGTTGAGATAAGCTAAGTAGACACACACACACACTTACGACTCTTTATACTGACATTACCGACAGTCTAAAAGTAGACTACGTCTCAGCATAATTTACAGATCTAAGCAAAAAGAAGACAACAATATAATGTTATAAAGTGAAATCAAAGCTGTAGTAAAGGGTAAAGAGGTTATAATAGTAGGAGACTTCAACAGTCCAAACATTAACTGGAACACGTTCACAGGTGACCGAGAGGGAACGAGACAACGGAAGTGATTGAAAACCCTATTGTAGAACAGTTGATTAAAAAACCAACTAGAGGTAATAACATTCTTGATCTTGTCCTCACCAGTGACACAAACTTAATCAACTCTTACGAAATAATCGAGAGTTTGTCAAAAACGTGATCACAGTTTGATTAGATTAGAGATAAATTCAGATTATGAAATAAATGACAACAAAGTCTGGATTCCAGATAACAGGCGGGCAAATTTTGAAAACATTAGACATGAAATTCGCAGTACCAATTGGACAAAACTTCTTGGCGTTTGCACAGTACAGAAAGGTAGAATATTTCTAAAAATACACCACTCGAGATTGAAAATAAACATGTTCGACGAATTACGAAGAGAACTTGTAATGTTTCAAAACCATCATGGATGAATAGAAGAATAGAAAGACTAATTTTCCAGAAAAGAAAACTTACAAGAAATTCAAATTAATGGGTGCCGATGAAAATCGCCACGAATTAATCAAAATCCAGAGAGAGTGTAAGAGGTCATAAGACAGAGTAAACGGGAGGAAGAATAAAGAATTTCTTTGAAAGCTAAGAATAATCCTAAGGATTTCTTCAAATATATAAGACAAAGGAAGACAGTATTAAAAAAGAATTGAACAGTTTACATAATCCTCGTATATGTAATCCTTTTCACTTTGATCATCAATAATGACCAGCTAATATAAGCCTGTTTACCACCATCACTGCAACTCCCTCACCAAAACGGCACTACACTAGTTATTTTATCACTGTTGCACCACTGCTTTTGTCCAACAACTTTTGCAGTGCCTTATACCCCAAATAAGCCTCCCATACTATCAATTACAAGCTCATCATTGGGTCAATGTAGCCGTGTGCTCGTTTGTGCTTTAACATTGAACCACTCAGGTGTTCCTTGTGTAGCCGTCACGAAACCAGATGATTATCCCTATACGAGGAAAGTTTTAAAGTAACTACAAGTAATATTTTGAAATCTGCATTTTCCAAAATGTCAGAGCTTGAAGAAAAGTAAACCCCATTTACCATTAGAACCTCACTCTTTCCTGTATGATGATTATTAACACACAACTACTTGTATCAAATAACATCCTTAATTTTGTGTTTATTGATTTTTCCAATTGGCCTGACAATCCAAGAAAGTAAGATATTGATCGCTTTCCTTAGGCCGTCAATCACTCCGTGAAATTGTGTTAGACATATTAATAACAGAGAAGTGGTCACGACCGAGTCATAATTGTTGGTATTAGTTGATGATAACATTAGATATTAAAGTGGAGTGAGGAATTAGTTGATGATAACATTAGATATCAAAGTGGAGTGAGGTGGAAGTGAGGTCCACCGTAACATTTTAAATCTACTTCACTTTATCATAACAAAATTTAACTTTCTTATAGGAATCTTCCCTACGTGCGCCTTGGAGACAATGTGGAAAACTCGGTCAGTTGCTCTGTTGACATCTAATCCAGTATACTGTATTTGGCCTACCCGAGACAAGTGCATCATCATCATGGCACAGCAGTGCGAACATATTATAGTCATAATCATGTTGCATCATATTGCAGGCTCAAATACAGTCTCCATATTCAAGGTTAATGGTAGGTAATAGGATTTATTCTTTATATATGTAAGGTGAATTAGAGGTAAAGTTAACAACATCCAAATAGTTTTTCTAATTACCTGCAAACAAGCTAAAATACTAGATTTTCTCTGATGAGGAAAGGCCAGAGTGGTCGATCTTCCAAATTTACCAACAGTAATTGTTCAACAATTCTGATAATTTTTCTTCATAGACAGATATATACATTTTTACCTTACCACTGGCAAACAATGAAAGCTTCACGAAAACCACTGTGTTAGTTTGTGTAGTACAAAGTGATGACTGAATAATTGAAGCTCAAATATTTGTAGCTCAAACTAGAACAGTGCAGCACTCTGAGCAGTTGATGGAAGTGACGTGTATAGGGAACACACGATCTACTGAGAATGAAGACTGCTGTAAGTATTGAGAGGGATATGAGAGGCGCCACACGACTACCAACGTTATTCCCACCTGGAAAAGAGTTTAGATAGGCATAGTTTATAGACAGTTACCAGCTTGCTTATTAACATTGTTGGACGAGCCCTAAACTGATAACCAGTTGGTGGATGAAGTGGAAACAGTTTTGAATAATTCAAACCCTGTATTCATAATGTCTTTCCTTACACAACAGTATCTTTAGTGCTGCAATGCCATTACCAGAAGACAATATTACAGCAATGCCTCTTTGGTTCATGAAATGTTGATTAGGAAAAACCAAAATTGATGCAGGAAGGAGTCGGCCAAGGGTAGTAATGCTAAAATGAACCTCCTACATACAGGAGTGTCGTAGCAGCAACCGTCAAATTAGTTTTCTTTACATTACCGTTGTTGTGTAAGTACTGGTACTGGCCCCTGCCTGCCTCTGGCAGTGAGGCATGAAAGATAATTTGATTTGCTTCTACGTAATAGTTAAGACAAACGATTAGATTACGTCTGCTAAAATGTGACAGATTCGTCTATTCATAGAGTTAATTATACTTTTCACTGAAACATCTGTGACAGATTCGTCTATTCATAGAGTTAATTATACTTTTCACAGAAACATCTGTAAGGCTTAGAAAACTTCAATAAAGCCAAGTTCAGAAGGAGACTCAGACAACTTGTAATTTTCCCCGCTTACTATATTAGCAGTAAGTCCAGCCACCCTCCTTCTCAAGCGCAGCATAGAGGAGATATGGTTATGGACGAGGTGAGGCTGGCTCCTGAACAGCTCCCACTGGTGACTAGTTTGGGCCAAATGTTTGTTTAGTGTCCGCTTCCTCTCTGGCTCCCAACAGATGATGATATTTGTCCAAATATTTTCACTGGGGCTCATATCGCACCCCTTTACTTGGCCACTCGAGCAACTGCAGGTCCTCTCTACCAGCAAACTATTGCTGAATAGCCCGGGCCGTGTGGACAGGGCAGTGGTCGTAAAGAAAGAGGACGGGCCGCCAGGGAATGGGAAGTTCCGCTTCTGGTGAGGAGAGGAAAAACTCCAGCAAAATATCAATATATTTTGCAGCATTAAACCTGCCCTCAATCCTGGTTAGGTCAGCCATACAATGCAGGGAGATCCACTCCCCACACGTTCACTGTCACGTGGCCACTCTGCGCCACCTCGTACAGAAATATTGATGGTGTAATGGCTGCACATCTTGTTTCATAGCAGTCTTTCAGGGTTTTATTAAGTTAGTTATCTTTAAGTTAAGTTAGTTAACTTTAAATAAAACTTTTCTTATAAGAAATATTTTCATTTTCAATTAACCTGACAAATCAATATACTATAAATATGGACTTTGAGCATAATCTTTTCTTTATTTTTATACATACTGCCTTTCTCACTTGCAGAAAAAAAAGATCAGACGAATGAAAAGCATCATAGTCACTATCCTCTTCCAACATTATTAGTTCACATTCAGTCTTGATACTGAAACAGACCAGACTCCTCGTTATGATTTAGTACAATTCATACTATTTTAGTATGTAAATTAGTATCATATATATTACATTTATGCTTATCTAGTATTACTGAGTCTCCATAAGTGTATTTTGCCGTGGTTGTTGCTGGTAAAAGTCTTCTCCTCAGTGAAGACCACACGGCACCAATGATCCGTATCCTCTGCGACATACTGGCGAGCAAAGGCGAGGCGGCCAGCGTGGTGCTGGTCGGTGAGGCGGCCGGTCCTTCACAGCAGATACCCTGTGATGAACTTCCCCCTCATGTAGGCGCCGCCAGATAGTCTCCGCTGACACTGGCAGCTGCAGGTCCTCGCGAAACCTGGCTGCGTTGCTGAAGGTGTTATCTTGCACTGCGCGTAGTATTGCTTCGTCTTCCTGGCGAGTGATCAGCCGTGGCCGTGGTCTACTTTCTACAATAAGATTAAAAACACTGAAACTTATAACCTACAACTCATGACAAAATATAGGAGATAATAGCTTTACTGCTGACCAGAATTTTAACACTATACATATTGAAAGAATACTTCCCACGCATTCCTCACGTGTCGTAGGGGGCGACTAAAGGGGACGGGAGCGGGGGTTAGAAACCCTCCCCTCCTTGTATTCTAACTTTCTAAAAGGGGAATCAGAAGAAGGAGTCATGCGGGGAGTGCTTATCCTCCTCGAAGGCTCAGATTGGGGTGTCTAAATGTGTGTGGCCGGAACCAAGATGAGAAAAAAGGAGAGATAGGTAATGTGTTTGAGGAAAGGAACCAGGATATTTTGGCTCTGATTGAAACGAAGTTCAAGGGTAAAGGGAAAGAGTGGTTTGGGAATGTTTTGTGATTAAAGTCAGGGGTTGGTGAGAGGACAAGAGCAAGGGAAGGAGAAACACTACTCCTGAAACAGAAGTGGTGGGAGTATGTGATTGAGTGTAAGAAAGTATACTCTATATTGATATGTGTAAAACTGAAAGTGGATGGAGAGAGATGGGTGATTATTGGTGCATATGCACCTGGGCATGAGAAGAAATATCATTAGAGGCAAGTGTTTTGGAAGCAGCTGAGTGAGTGTGTTAGTAGTTTTGATGCACGAGACTGGGCTATAATGATGGGTGATTTGAATGCAAAGGTAAGTAATATGGCAGTTGAAGGAATAATTGGTGTATATGGGGTGTTCAGTGTTGTAAATGGAAATAGTGAAGAGCTTATGGATTTGTGTGCTGAAAAAGGACTGGTGATTGGAATTATCTGGTTTAAAAACAGATATGCATAAGTATACGTATGTAAGTAGGAGAGATGGCTAGAGAGCATTATTGGATAATGTGTTAGTTGACAGGCGCGCGAAAGAGAGACTTCTGGATGTTAATGTGCTCAGAGGTGCAATCGGAGGGATGTCTGATTATTATCTTGTGGAGGCGAAGGTGAAGATTTGTATAGGTTTTCAGAAAAGAAGAGAGAATGTTGGGGTGAAGAGAGTGGTGAGAGAAAGTGAGTTTGGCAAGGAGACTTGTGTGGGGAAATTACCAGGAGAAACTGAGTGCAAAATGGAAGAAGGTGAGAACAAAGGAGGTAAGGGGAGTTGGGGGAGGAATGGGATGTATTTAGGAAAGCAGTGATGGCTTACGCAAAAGTTGCTTGTGGCATGAAAAGCGTGGGAGTTGGGCAGATTAGAAAGGGTAGTGAGCGGTGGGATGAAGAAGTAAGATTATTAGTGAAAGAGAAGAGAGAGGCATTTGGACGAGTTTTGCAGGGAAATAGTGCAAATGACTGGGAGACGTATAAAAGAAAGGGGCAGGAGGTCAAGAGAAAGGTGCAAGAGGTGAAAAAGATGGCAGATGAGAGTTGGGGTGAGAGAGTATCATTAAATCTTAGAGAGAATAGAAATATGTGTTTGGAAGGAGGTAAATAAAGTGCGTAAGACAAGAGAACAATTGGGAACATCGGTGAAGGGGGCTAATAGGGAGGTGATAACAAGTAATGGTGATGTGAAGAGATGGAGTGAGTATTTTGAAAGTTTGTTGAATGTGTTAGATGAAAGAGTGGCAGATATAGGATGTTTTGGTCGAGGTGGTGTGCAAAGTGAGAGGGATAGGGAGAATGATTTGGTAAAGAGCGAAGAGGTAGTAAAAGCTCTACAGAAGATGAAAGCCGGCGGGTTTGGATGGTATTGCAGTGGAATTTATTAAAAAAGGGGGTGACTGTGTTGTTGACTGGTTGGTAAGGATATTCAATGTATGTATGACTCATGGTGAGGTACCTGAGGATTGGAGGAATGTATGCATATTGCGATTATACATAGGCAAAGGGGATAAAGGTGAGTGCTCGAATTACAGAGGTATAAGTTTGTTGAGTATTCCTGGGAATACTTGACTGAGAAGGTGAAGGCATGTACAGAGCATCAGACTGGGGAAGAGCAGTATGGTTTCAGAAGTGGTAGAGGATGTGTGGATCAGGTGTTTGTTTTGAAGAATGTATGTGAGAAATAGAAAAACAAATGGATTTATATGTACCTTTCTGGATCTGGAAGATGCATATGATAGAGTTGATAGAGATGCTCTGTGAAAGGTATTAAGAATATATGGTGTGGGAGGCAAGTTGTTAGAAGCAGTGAAAAGTTTTTATCGAGGATGTTAGGCATGTGTGCGAGTAGGAGGAGAGGTAAGTGATTGGTTCTCAGTGAATGTAGGTTTGCGGCAGGGGTGCGTGATGTCTCCATGGTTTAATTTGTTTATGGATGGGGTTGTTACTGAGGTAAATGCAAGGGTTTTGGAGAGAGGGGCAAGTATGCAGTCTGTTGTGGATGAGAGAGCTGGGGAAGCGAGTCAGTTGTTGTTCGCTGATGATACATCGCCGGTTGCTGATTCGGGTGAGAAACTGTAGAAGCTGGTGACTGAGTTTGGTAAAGTGTGTGAAAGAAGAAAAGCTGAGAATAAATGTGAATAAGAGCAAGGTTATTAGGTACAATAGGGTTGGGGGACAAGTCAATTGGGAGGTAAGCTTGAATGGAGAAAAACTGGAGGGAGTGAAGTAATTCAGATATATGGGAGTGGATTTGCTAGCGGATTGAACCATGGAAGCGGAAGTGAGTCACAGGGTGGGGGAGGGGGCGAAAGTTCTGGGAGCGTTGAAAATGAGTGGAAAGCGAGAGCGTTATCTCGGAAAGCAAAAATGGGCATGTTTAAAGGAACAGTGGTTCCAACAATGTTTTATGGTTGCGTGGAGTGAGCTATAGATAGAGTTGTGCGGAGGAGGATGGATGTGTTGGAAATGCGATGTTTGAGGATAATATGTGGTGTGAGGTGGTTTGATCGAGTGAGTAATATAAGGGTAAGAGAGATATGTGTTAATAAAAATAGTGTGGTTGAGAGAGCAGAAGAGGGTGTTTTGAAATGGTTTGGTCACATGGGGAGAATGAGTGAGGAAAGATTGACAAAGAGGATGTATGTGTCAGAGGTGGAAGGAACGAGGAGAAGTGGGAGACCAAATTGGAGGTGGAAAGATGGAGTGAAAAAGATTTTGAGCCATTGGGGCCCGAGCATGCAGGAGAGTGAAAGGCGTGCAAGGAATAGAGAGAATTGGGACGATGTGGTATACCGGGTTCGACGTGTTGTTAATGTATTGAATCATTGCATATGAAGTATCTGGGGTAAACCATGGAAAGATTTGTTGGGCTTGGATGTGGAAAGGGAGCTGTGGTTTCGGTACATTATACATGACAGCTAGAGACTGAGTGTGAACGAATGTGGCATTTTTTGTCTTTCCTTAGCGCTACCTCGCGCGTATGCGGGGGGAGGGGGTTGTCATTTCATGTGTGGCGGTGTAGCGACGGGAATGAATAAAGGTAGCAAGTATGAATTATGTACATGTATATGTCTATGTATGTATATGTATGTATACTTTGAAATGTATAGGTATGTATATGTGCGTGTGTGGACGTGTAAGCATATACATGTGCATGTGGGTGAGTTGGGCCATTCTTTCGTCTGTTCCTTGCGCTATCTCGCTGACGCGGGAGAGAGCGACAAAGTATAGTGAATAGATAAATAAATTAATATATTGATAATTACATTCAGACTATGTTCAACTTATCAAGGTCTGTTAGATCACCAAGTTTCCTTGTTCCTTCTGATCCCTTTGTCATTGTGGAAGGAGAGACGCCGAGTCGCTGGGCGATGACCCGAATGGAGGGGCCAGTCCCGCGAAGGACGATAATTTGGTTGTGCTATATTACCTGGTGATTTGATGTTAGTGTTGCCATGGTGAGCATGAGAGAAGCAGTGTTCCACCTCAAGCAGTGAAGATATGAAAACACCTCGGGTTTGTGTACGATGGTTGACTGCTTATAAGATGATGTAATTGGCTGGTTTGTGTGTGATTGGCTACTTATAAGATGATGCAATTGACTGGTTTGTGTGTGATTGGCTACTTATAAGATGATGTAATTGGCTGGTTTGTGTGTGATTGGCTACTTATAAGATGATGGAATTGACTGGTTTCACGCGTTATTTTCACTCGCTTCTATTCCTAGACTTTTTCTCTATTTCCAAGCTAGAATGATACCATGCGATTAGTACCATATAACGTGGGCCTTCATCAATAACCAAGACAAATTGCTCTGTAAATATCTTATCATTGTGATAGTTCAGCATATGAAGAATACAGGCATTCCCGGTACTAAAGAGTTGCCACGTCTTTAAATACTGCTATTCTAACCTGTAGGAGCTGCTACATGGCATTATACATTAGTTTATTACTATTACCATGTATAAAATGCTGCGGATCTAATCATTATTCCTTTCAGATTAACGACACACTGAAGCCTGGACCTACTTGCCAAGTGGCCTGAAGGAGGAAATTATTCTCACTCACCACATCACTATAAAATCACATTCATGTTTAGATGTATTTATGTCACAAGCAGTTTAAACAGTATGGCTGGACGACCTCTCATTATAATGGATTTTTTGCTGTCCCAAATATGACTTTAATCGACCCTATCTTAATTGCTTGCATCAAGCACGCAGGCATTCAATCAGAAAGCATTGAGTCTATTACACAAGGACAAAGTATTGTATATATTCACACGTTTGGCAGACTTTCTTATCGTTGTCAATATCAAGCAGCTGAAATTTGATCCTGGCCGTCTTTATCGTAACCAATAATTCTGATTTCCTTTGTAAGGAAAGATCAGGACAGAGTGAGGAGAACAATGATCATTATGTTTGTACTACAAATCTTAGCTAAGTTTGGCACAGTATAAAACGTACTCACTAACATCGTTTTCTGTTCCCTTTACAAATTACGCTTATCATTTGTTCATAAAAATGACAGCTTTGTGGAATCAAGATATATGAAACACTACTGGCTCTCTCCCCTCGAACTTTTTCAGTACTGATTACATTAAGTTGTGAGTGACAGGATGTAATGAAATAATGTAATAATATCAGTAATGATTACATTAACTTGTGAGTGACAGGATGTAATGAAATAATGTAATAATATCAGTAATGAGTACATTAACTTGTGAATGACAGGATGTAATGAAATAATGTAATGATATCAGCAATGATTACAATAACTTGTGAGTGACAGGATGTAATGAAATAATGTAATGATATCAGTACTGATTACACTAACTTGTTAATGACAGGATGTAATGAAATGATGTAATAATATCAGTAATGAGTACATTAACTTGTGAGTGACAGTATGTAATGATATGGTGTAATAATATCAGTAATGATTACATTAACTTGTGGGTGACAGGATGCACTGATATAATGTAATAATACCAGTAATGATTACATTAACTTGTGGGTGACAGGATGCACTGAAATAATGTAATAATGCCAGTAATGATTACATTAACTTTTGAGTGACAGGATGTAATGAAATAATGGAATGATATCAGTACTCATTACATTAACTTGTGAGTGACAGGATGTAATGAAATAATGTAATGATTCAGAAATGATTACATTAACTTGTGAGTGACAGGATGTAATGAAAAATTTAATGATTCAGTAATGATTACATTACCTTGTGAGTGACAGAATGTAATGAAATAATGGAATAATATCAGTACTCATTACATTAACTTGTGGGTGACAGGATGTAATGAAATAATGTAATAATATCAGTAATGATTACATTAACTTGTGAGTGACAGGATGTAATGAAATAATGTAATAATATCAGTAATGATTACATTAACTTGTGAGTGACAGAATGTAAAGAAATAATGGAATAATATCAGTACTCATTACATTAACTTGTGGGTGACAGGATGTAATGAAATAATGTAATAATATCAGTAATGATTACATTAACTTGTGAGTGACAGGATGTAATGAAATAATGTAATAATATCAGTAATGATTACATTAACTTGTGAGTAACAGGATGTAATGAAATAATGGAATAATATCAGTACTCATTACATTAACTTGTGGGTGACAGGATGTAATGAAATAATGTAATATTATCAGTAATGATTACATTAACTTGTGGGTGACAGAATGCACTGAAATAATGTAATGATATCAGTAATGATTACATTAATTTGTGAGTGACAGGATGTAATGAAATGATGTGATGATATCAGTAATGATTACATTAACTTGTGGGTGACAGGATGCGCTGAAATAATGTAATAATATCAGTAATGATTACATTAACTTGTGAGTGACAGGATGTAATGAAATGATGTGATGATATCAGTAATGATAACATTAACCTGTGAGTGAAAGGATGTAATGAAATTATATAATACTATCATTAACGATTACATTAACCTGTGAGTGATAGGATGTAATGAAATAATGTAATAATATCAGTAATGATTACATTAACTTGTGAGTAACAGGATGTAATGAAATAATGGAATAATATGAGTACTAATTACATTAACTTGTGAGTGACAGGATATAAGGAAATGATATAAAACTATCAGTAATGATTACATTAACTTGTGAGTGACAGGATGTAATGAAATAATGTGATAATATCAGACCTTTGTCATTATAATTCATTTTGGTGTTGCATATATCACGTCTGTTGTTGAAAGAGAAAACTGCCAGGTAACTTTGTGTATCGATGATAATGTAAAGATCAAAATTAATGTGGGAAATTGTAAACCTTCCTCACCAGACACAACAACCGTTTGGATCTGGCAGGTGACGTCACGGTGCCCCGCCTCCAGCCTGGCGCTGGTGTTGCCATTCAACCGGAACTCATGATTTGTGTGTGTGTGTGTGTGTGTGTGTGTGTGTGTGTACTACATTAATTATTATCATGTGAGTCTTATGAGGAGAGAGTTGTACACTCGTATTGCCCCGTCTGTTAACCTCGTAAGTATAAACTTTGTTTTTAATCCTATGTGCACACACACAGACACACACACACACAAATAACCAATGGTATGATTTAGTATTGTTTCAGACAGATATCTTACACTTTAGTTATAAAACCCAAAGAAAATTCTGAAAGATATACACTTATATTTACACACATGTAAATCTACGTTGTGTACTGAGATGTGGCGGAAAAATTCCTTACATAATAACAAACGTGACTATGAACTTAAATAATTTGGTACAAACATAATGGTTATTATGATAAATAAATTGTTTATGATGAATATGTATTGTTTTGCATCATCATGGTTGTTCAGAGCCAAGGTCTTTAAATCTGAATCCGTAAAATACCATAACAAATGTAGAAACTGTTAAAATCATAGACATTTATGATTATAAACCACAGAGTATATTTTCCTATTGGTATCTAGAAGGAAATCCAGTACTAGGAGCTAGTTTAAGGCAGGAGTATCTTATTTTTCAACGAAATATTTACCTCTACGCCCCTTTCATCATCATTTCTCATGTTTACTATCAAGAAATGTCTTTCATCTAACATAAAAATGCTATATAGGTATTTGATTAATGCTCTCCAACGACACGTTGTATAACTCTGAAGTTCATTTCGTGTAATGGAATATGCATTACAAAGCTGCTCCTGTCCACACAAGTGTTTCACCTCCCGGGTAAAGATATGTTCTACAGATAACGTATATCTAACACATATATTCGTTTTATAAATATTTGTAGAATGTTCTCCTGAGGGACAATATCTAAGACTTTCGTATCAAAGTTTATCACTTGTATTTGATTAAGCATTACAAAGCAGTGTCCATTACCACAGGTGCTACTGATCCCCGGTAAAGGTATTTCACCATCTTTGTATCTTTAACCTTTCCGGTTACAGATGTTTCATCCCTGATTCCATCCTCACAATCGATGTATGTGGTTTGTGTTGTCTTTATCCTTAACATATCATTAGTCAATTACCTGCAGACGGCTTCATCTTTTGTTACTTTTGATGATTTGAAAACCTGGGTAACATATTTGGTTTTCTGATATTAATAAGATATTAATAAGTTTGTCAAACTTGATTGTTTATGTCTGATTGATATCGATAGACATTTTCTCTAAACAGAAATCTTTGATTTAATTTCTAAAGAATATTTTCAATGACAACGTCGATAATTTTTTCATTAGTGTTCATCACAGCAAGATAAACAACTCTATTTTTCAAAGTATACTCAATGGATCTTAGTAAAGTTTTGAAGAGTAGGAACTCATAACTTGTTTAAGACCTTTGAAATCTTGTGCTGATAATAATTACATTACTTTTCTGTATGTAATTTTTTCTCTAATGTGCAAAACCCGAATAAATAGTCTGTAACTTAAGATTTGATGGTATTATGTTTATGTTGTAAATATTACTGACTTCTACATATAAAACACTTATGTTGTTTGCAAAATAGAAAGTTTTATGTTAGATATTTTAGTCCTACCGGTTTCACGGTTCATACATTTCTGTACCCTGTGCTGCAGTAAAGTTATGGGATTTTATTCCTTATCGTATAAGATTAATAGCTTGAATACAGTATCCCACAGAATTTCAATAGAGTCCATTTGAAAATACACTCTTGCATCCATATTCTGTGGTAATCAGTGATAGGTTCTTAAACTCAGTAAATGTGTAATTCGTTTTCTTCTTTTTGGGGGAGTCCATCCTCCGTCCATCACAAAATACCATAATGCTGTCTAAGGCTCAGCTTGGGTTTGAATTAGGTAACAACTTCAGTGTACAATGGCCAGTAATATTCACCGTAGACATATGCAACATGTTTAGACTGGGTCCACATAGCAGGCAAACTGCAGTATCATTCTAAGATGTGGTAATAGAACTATCGAGGCAGGAGAAGGATTTAGGTGTCATCATTAGTAGAGATCTAAAGCCAAGACAACAGTGTATTGAGGTACGTAATAAAACTAACAGGGAACTTCGTGTCATGTCTATGAGAGTTAGGAGCAAGAATGAAAGGTAACATTACAGCTATAGCTAACGTTAGTCACACATATTACACTGTACAATATGGGTCACCATATTACAGTATGCATATCATTTCCTTGATACCAAGCATTAGAATCCTTCCTAATGAACACATTAAGATAATAAGAGTTTCTCTCAAAGGTGGCAGGGTTAGAGGTGATATGTAAGAGGTATGTTTACTGATGTAATCTGTCCCTTTAGATTCCAGCTTGATTATGGTCAACTTCTCAGACGGTTACTGTAATACGTATAAACTTAGGTCAGCACATTATATTGTAAAAAAAAAAAAGAACAGCACCATTAGGAATGAAAAAGTTGAACTGTCTCTCCTCCTCTGCCCTTTAGTTTGTAAGACAAATTTCATCATATATAAAAATGGAAGAGCCAGTTGGAGTCAATGTTATGCCTCATACATCACTGCCATACATGGTAAAGACAAGTAGGAATTTTATGACCCCATGAGAAAGAGAAACTTACTAAGGTTGGAGTATCAGAAAATTACTTCAGATAATCGTAAGAAAAAGTCAGAGAATTAATAATCATTCTATTTCTTTTGGGCAATAACTGGAAGACGACAGCGAAGTGCTATCAGGGAATATTTCCTAGAATCGACTTTGAAATAGATTGTTTTGTAATTATGCCTTAATGTAACTGAAAGAAATCCAAAGGCACATGAAGCACAAAAAGGCCTTTAAAAGGAGACTTCCAACTAAACCAGGTGGAGAAGATCTTGGTCAATATGTTATAACCTGCAGACAGTCGGCCATGAGGTGCCAGATGTGGCCCATCATCTACAAGTGATACACAGCTGATCAGTATACCAGACTTACAGTAGATTTTACTGAGCCTTGTTCAAGCACGAGTCTGGCCCTCGCGCTAGGAACTCACTGTGATTCAACATGATATCTTAACAACAAAGTTGGACCCTACAATTAAACACATGGGCCAAATGCGTATAGAGAGTGTCTGTGGTCTTAGAATTATCTTTAACGCCTGAAGAAGGTGTTAAAGATTTCTCGGTTTGTAGACGTAAACTTACGTTGACGAACTTAATGACCCTGGCAGTTGATGGGTCTAAAGTCAAAACAACCAACCAAGTAAACACTACTTGATGATCATAATCCAGCTAGCTGACCCGGACCAATAGGAAAGCATTACGTTGTTCCACAATGTAGAACCTCGGCCGGGTTAACCCTACCAACACTTACGGTATATTGTGAGAGGCGAGCCCTTGAATTTGGAAGTAATTACAGAATTATGTAACCTACGAACCGATCATTGATTACCATACAATGCATATGATATATGTTTGTTTTCCTGTTGAATTTCCATCAAAAATACACAAAATAATCAATCTAATCATTCCACACCAATAATGAATGCGTCGCAGAAATTCTAGATCCTAGGCAGGGTACAGGTATGTATGAATCGTTAGACCGCCAGGAATTATGTACCTTGAAATGAGATTTTTGCTTTCATTAAAAATTTTCTAATTTGAAACTCATTACAGTCAACATAAATAGATTTGCACCCAGTATATTGTTGGAGATGTTTTGAGCATTGAGAGAAAATGCAAATGTCTCATATACATATTTTACTGTATTACCATCAATGTAGTAATATTGAAAGTCATCAAAATTTTAGAGCTGAACTCTTCAATATTTCTAGACATTGACTGCGATTATTTTCCTGAAGTCATATCTCATATATCATGGTACCGAAGACTTTTAGAAATCTATTGACATTTTCCACAAACTTTTATTGTTTATAATAGCAAGAGACAAACCAATACACATTAATATTCTATATTATATAAAATGAAGCACAACAAGTGATTTATAAAGAATATTAGGTGTTACCGGACTACGCCAGCTTGAGGTTACAATGTGAATAAAAAGTCAGCTTTGGCGAGTCTGTATCACCGTCATATGACAGAAGAGATTGAAGTCTCGGCAAAGAACTTCTCGTTTTAGAGGAATCCACCCTTTCCCTGCTACTGAATGTAACCTCTGAACAACTTCTAACACCTGAAGATGGTGTTAAAGATTTTAATGGTAGTTAGATGAAAGTTGACACTGACGACTTTGTTAATGACCATGACGATAGTTAAGACCTTAAGTCTAGATAACCAACCAATACTATTACCACACTACATAACAGTGATGTGTATCAACTTAAGACTTATCTTGAACACTTGAGGAAGGTATGCGAGGTTTTCATTTGTTTGTTATAACGAAGTTGACGTACTTAATGCCCCTGACAGTCAGTAGGCCTAACGTCCAAATAACCAACCAGCAACTCAGTTACCACTATCATAGACCATATCATGTAGCGAGAGCATGTGTGACCTTAGTATTATCTTGAACACCTGAAGGTGTGAATCTTTGCCTCGACTGCACTCCTGAGAACACTCCAACAAACATTCCTAGCGTTATATGCAGCTACCTGGACGGTCCTGGACGATCATTTTATGTTTAACTTATGGTTCACATTGTGCCTTCATGACCTTTAGCTGATAGCCCTTAAATCCAACGACATATATACATCCTGGTACACAGCTGATGTTATTGTGAGTGTCTGACGTATGTATGGTGCGGCTTGATGACCGTGGCTGTTGATGGCCATTAAGGGCGCAACCATACGTGCCCTCGAACATGTGTTGGTAACACGGTAACGACACATTCACGAACATGCTTTTAGCATGTTAACAACAGTAGTGTCCAGGACAGGTTGCTAACACTAGCTGCTCGCATGTTGGTAGCAGTGGTGTGGACGAGGCTTGTAACATGCTGGCAAACAACGGGTAGCTGATTGAACACACACACACACACACACACACACACACACACTAGTGGATAGAGACGCGACAATGGAGTGGCCATGTTAGGACGAAGTAGACAACAGGTACTTGCCTGGCTCGAGCCCTTATTATACGAGTCTGGAACACGTAAGTAAGTATGTCTATTGTTGAATTTACTGGTTATTAAGAGGTGCAGGTCATCAAACTAAATCATGCTTACGACAAGACATATGAATTACAAAATTTGCGACATGAAAACATGTATGACTTAATGATGATCATCAGGTAAGGTCATCAAGCCATAATCCGCACCATACATACGTCAGACACTCACAGTGACATCAGTTGTATAACAGGATGTATATATGTGGTTGCATTTAAAGGTTATCAGCTGAAGGTCATGAAGCCACAATGTGAACCATAACCACGTACGGGTGCAGTCCGGTAGCACCTTTTGTCTAGCATTATGTGTAAAACAAGATAGTGTTTCAATTGCGTATTCTGCATTTTACATAGCAAGTACTATGATAAGGGTTAAGAGAACGTGAAATAATGAATATCCATTGCAAGAATCACATCAAGGGTTAAGGAAACAGAGAAATATCTTTACCCAGGATCTGTAGCACCTGTGGCAATGGACACAGCATTGTAATGCTTGATCATTTACAAATGATAAACTTTAATACGAAAGCCTTCAGTATTGCACCACAAAAGAACTCTTACAAAGATTTTTAAACTATGATATCTTTTGTCAGGTAGACGCTATTTCTCGGAAATATCTTTACCTGGGACATGTAACATTTCTGTGGATACACACAGGTTTGTAATGCATGATCCATTACACGAAATGAACTTTATCACCAGAGTTATACAACGCGTCGTTGGACAACATTCACCAAATTCCTGTGACGAATTTCTATGTTAGACACAAGGCATTTGTTGGAAGTAAACATAAGAAATGATGATGAGAGAAAATGGACATAAAACTAAATATTTTGGTAAATATTGAAATACCCCTGCCTTAGACTAGCTCTCTTTTGTTGGTCTTTCTTTTACATACCCAGATGAGAATATGATTTATGGCTTGTAATTTTAGATTTTTTTTCAATTCTTTAGTCTTTGCGAATTTGGTTGAAAGACCTTGTTTGAAAACCTCCATTAAAATGCACCACAATACATACCTATCAAAAACAAATCATTTATCACAACAACCATTATGTGTGTACCAGATTGTTTACGTCCTCAGTCACGTTTGTAATTATATAAGATGTCCTTCTGCCTCATCTATATACATACACATATATCTGCACGTGTGTAAATCTATGTATAGGCTTTCAAAGTTCTCTTTGTCTCTCTGAATTTATAGTTTAAGACATTCGTCTAAAGAAAATACTAAAAGATACTATATGATATAACCTGAAGATTTTCAATCTTTCTGTCTATCTATACCTCTGACCACCGTTCCCTCCAGGAACTCCCATCAAGGGTTCGCCATGGCAAAAGTCTCCACTTATCCCTGTCCTTACATGCCTCCCTCACATACACCATTCCACGCATTCTTCCACCATTTCTCTCCCTTCAATACTCTTGCACTCTATTTCCCCACGTCGAATGTGGTCTTTCTCTCACGTGAGTGTTGACGCTTATCTTTACCTCTCGTGTGGTGGAAAATATGACGGAAAGAATCCTGGTAATTTTCCGAACGTCTGGCCTGTTGGTATTGGAAATTGTTCCTCTAGTTAGGGATAAACCAGGCGATCATCAAGATTTGCAGAGAGAGAGAGAGAGAGAGAGAGAGAGAGAGAGAGAGAGAGAGAGAGAGAGAGAGAGAGAGAGAGAGAGAGGATGGGAAATGACTATAACCCACAACTCATTTCAGGATCCTCATTAAGTCAACTGGCAACTCATAGATGGGAAAAAAGTGCAGCTTGGTTCTCTGGCTCCATTAACACACACAAAAAAACGATTTTTTCCAAAGAAAAACTAAAAAAATCTATCTACAATACGCCAAATAGATAGTTCAAAAACCAGCTTCAGATCTTCAACATGTCAATGTCTTCATTATCATTTTTAATGCTATATAGAAAAATGTGTACGGTAAAGAATCCATCACATAGCGAGGACAGGGAGGCGGGCGGGCGGGTCATGTTGGACGCACCTCGGTCTAAACTGGTCACCAAATCATGACACACCACCACCAGTCTCGTGCAGAAATGACTGGAAGAAAGTAACTGGACTTTACTACACGAACATACGATCATCTGAAACATACCTGAATTACAATATTTGGTAAACAATGATAACGTTGATATCACAGGTTTTACACAAACATTTCTGAACACGAAAAACAAGATCAGATTAGCGAGTACAATCTACCAGACTACAAATCTTTTGTAAGGGAGCAAGACGGTAGAGGAGGAGGAACTGAGCTGTATGTAAAACCTTACCTAAACTCCATCAAAATTCATACTATAACATTTGGTGCTGTTGAACACTTCTGTGTTCAGAATAACATAGAATCTTGCAAACTTTACATAAACGTCGTCTATAGACGCCCTAGTAAGCCAGCAGATACTGATGCTGTCATGTACGAAACTTTACGACGAGCAGTACAGGATACAAAGTCGATGATTTTTGGGAATTATACTATAACAGAAATCAACTGTCAAACTATCTCAGGTGTGGAAAGGGAATCTGCCTGAGTTATCATCTTTGTCGAAAACAAATTCTCCTACCAAACCGTCACCGAGCCGACGACGGAAGCTAATATATTTGATTTAGTTCTTGCATCCCCGGAGTTCTTAGTAACTAATACCCATGTTGGTGAACATCTAGCCACTTGTGATCATAAGATGGTTAGCTTCAATGTAATATCACAACCATCTACCCTACAACCAATACTATTAACCCTAACTTTAAAAGGACGAATTTTAATGCGCTGCGCGACGCATTAAAGAGTCTGACTCTTGTTGGTTCCTGCCTAGAGGAATTATGGGCCAGTTCTATGCGTCAGTTTATGCAGCAGCAACTCACGTTCTTTTCCATGCACGACAGAAACAATAAACCAAAAACAAGCCTGAATGGTCCTTCCCAGATATCAAATGAACTGTACCATGCAGAAACAAACGACAAATTTATGAAATCAGATGATGACTCAAATATTGCTACACCTTATAACACAGGCAGCAGACTCGTGGAAGCCAAGAGAGAATCCGAAGTAAGAAGAGAGACTTTGATAGAGATCCTAAAAAATTTTCTAGACATTTCAATAACGAACATATAAGGAGTGAGATAACACCCTTAGTAAACGAGGATGGGAACCATTGTGAATGATCAAAGCATCGCAACAACTCTGAACAAGAATTTAGTTCTGTATTTACACTAGAGAGCAGCTACATGAATTCTGAGACAGTGGTAAATAGCACTCACGTGATACCATAATTTATCGTCACATTTAGAGAAGTACTAACACAGATACATAAGCTGAAGACTTATAAAGGCCCAGGTCCCGAATGTTTCTATCCACGAGTAATCAAAAACGTCAAACATGAAACTATCAAATCGTAGATTTATATTTTCAATAAATCTCTCCAGGATGGAATAATCCTGCAAGTTTGGAGACTGGTAGACGTCACTCCTATATACAAAAAGGGAAGCCACGAATTGCTTGGTGATTACTGTCCTGTTAACCACACATCAGTTATATGTAAACTTCTGGAGTCGATTATTGGCGATAAAATCATAGCCTATCTGGAACAACACAGCCTGTTCAATAATGCACAACATGGTTTTAAAAGACAGAGATCATACTTTACAAGCCTCCTTGAATTTTATCATACTTTTTTCAATACCAACAAGAAAACAAAGGCAATCGAGAGAGTATACCTGAACTATCTGAAAGCATTCAACAAAATCATACTCTTTTTTCTTATATCGCCAGGTTGGTGATGATTGGCTGAATGCAACATGTCCGAATAACATCGTTGTATTCAAATGATTGCCAGATGATATGAATCAAAACTTATTTTCTAACGCAAATTTCTCTTTCAGATATATGTTATGTCAATTAATAATGCCAACGAGTAAAGAGATTATGAGGTAACGGGTTGGCAAGTCTAAATCAATAAACAACAGTCGCCCAAGTCAACGATCTAAGCTTGTTTTTGTATGCATGTTACTTCATTTGTAAGTTTTCCCACAAAGCCTACTCCAGCAGTGTTAAGTGATCGTCCTCAACGAGTCAGAAGCCCACTTCGAATGAAGTGCATGTCACAAGAGCGTAAGATATCCTGACCGATGAGCACTTCCGTCTCGTCATCCTCAATATTAACATCCACACAGAAATGTCGTCCGTGGATCACAATGTTGACTCTACGTGCTACTTTAGACGCACACTGGATCTTGCCGGAGCTGAGGAGGATGTTCATGACTTCCTCCTTATCTTCTGCTTTTAAGTTTAATTCCTCAGCCACGTGTGAGGGCATGTGGGAAGAAGTGCAGCCGGTGTCCAGTATTGCGGGCAAAGTGACGGATCCAATGCTGATATTTACAGGCCATGAGTCGGTCAGACGGGGAAGTGAGTGCGATTTTCGGACTATCAGGCATGGGTGGATCGGTTTTTGTAGAATGGAGCAGCAATAAGAGTGGAGGATATCCATTCCAAGCAGTGGATAACCGCTAGTTGGATAATCCACAAGAATATATCCCTGTAGTCGGACGCCACCTTCACATACGATATCCAGCATCAGCCTCCCCACTGTGTCTTCGTAATGATATTCCTCAGACTTATCGATGTACCGCTCCAAGCCAAAAAGCTGTATCATTTCCAGGGGAATGATGGTGCATTCTGATCCGGTGTCAATGATGAATGAGAGGCAATGGTCTGCAATCCTGGCCGGGAGCAAGAGGTCTTCACCGTGCCTTTCCAATCGAAGCTCCTGGGGCAATCCTTTTGCCATGGTTTTCATTTCTAGTGAAGTCGGAGCTACAAGTCAATACACGGTGCAGAACAAATTCTGAGGTCTATATCTGTTGAAAGATACCAGGACTTGCACACCGGGGTTAACTCATCAACTTCTATATCCTTGATAATAAGAAAATATATAGTGAAGAGTGTGCTGATGGTAAACCACATCAAACCAGATTATACCAGATCAAAGCATACTGAATATGCACACATACATGCTTACATACATTAACGTAGAGATTCAGTCTTGTATACATACATACATACATACATATATATATATACATACATGCACACATACGTATATGCAAACATACATAATTTCAAACTAAAAGGGTGGTGGATGAATGAAACAGAGAAGAATATCAGTGTTATGATCATGAGGATATAGTGAATGGTGATGAAGATAGAGTGAAAATGGAGGTTTAGTGAAGATTATAGTGTTGTGAAGTTAAGGGCTGAGCTCGAAAGGCTACATTCAAGACATCCTCATCTTTATTTAATTACACTTTCAGTGTGCCCTATTCTTTACTACACTGTCATCTTCGCTACATCCTGATCATCACTATACCCTCATCATTGCTTCCTTATATCATTATACACTCGTTTTCGTTACGCTTTTTCTAAGCTCCACCATCATCTTCACTCCACCTTCATCTTCACTACACTTTCTTCTTCACCATACCTTCATCTTCACTAGATGTTCATCTTAAGTACACCATCTTAAGTATACCTTCATCTTCACTACACCATCATCTTCACTACATCTTCATCTTCACTACACCTTCATCTTCACTATACCTTTAACTTCACTACACCATCTTCACAACAACTTTATATCTTCACTACACCTTCATCTTCACTACATTTTCATCTTTACTACACCCTCATCTTCGCTACACCTTCATCTTTACTACATTTTCATCTTCAATACGCCTTCATCATCACTACACCTTTATCTTCACCACACCTTAATCTTCATCACACCTTCATCTTCACTACACCTTTATCTTCACTACTTTTTCTTCTTCACTACTCACAGCTTAGCTTTCATGTAGAAAAGGCATTCTTCACTACATCCCATCTTCGCTAAACTTCCTGTTCACTACGCCCTTATCTTCAATACGAGCTTTTCTTTTTTTCTATCGTAATATCGCATATCTTAAAGGAGATTGGGACAAATTGTACTAAACATATGAAGAAACATGTGATTATCAATTTTTTTGAAGACCAGAAAGTAATCAAAACAAGGAATAGGTGAACCTCGCTATTTGTAAAACCTTACGGTGAAACGTTACGGGGAAACGTAGTTACGGGGAGGTAAAAAGAACAGCCACTGTCGCCTGGCGGGAACACACCCCGTTACTTATTGTCAAAGATGATGTTCCATATCATTTTGAAATAAACCAAATAATTCAGTGGTTAGAAGAAGAATAAATCTATTATGATCCCTCTATCACAAAAGTTAATTTGCTCCATATCCGGAAGCGTAATAAACAAGATTATATACAAAATCGATCAAATATATGAAGAATGGAAATAGTGGAAAAACGTCAAGAAAAATATTACAAAGAGACATGAACAAATATATATATATATATATATATATATATATATATATATATATATATATATATATATATATATATATATATATATATATATGTATGTATGTATGTATACGTTGAGGTAGGACAGATCTTGACATCATTTGTTCATCAAGGCATTTCCTAAGGAATCCAAATCGTAACTTCAGTTACGATTCAGTTACGATTCAGTTCCAAAAGAAGGAACTATATATTGCCTTCAGCAAAAATAGTACTATAAAGAATATCTTAATCAGGTATTCATTATAAAATTTTCCTGGATGCATCTATAAGGTGCCATGTGGAAATTTTGATAATTTTTTTGTTGGGCAGTCTGGTAAGGATCTTTCTGTTAGACTTAAGCAACATAAATATGGTATAAGAACGGGACAAGAATCAAATGCCTTGTTTGATTACGTTAAAAACTATGATCATCGTATTGACTGGAGTAATGCAACCTCAGTTATTAACTCTAACTCTTATTACCAAGAGAAATATCATTAAATCTTCTATTATTAAATTACACAAAGAATCATAATCTTAATATTAGTCATTGTCTATAAAAATTAGATAACCTTATTGTTGATAAAATTTGTAAAATGATATGTTTATGAACGCACGTTGTCTGTCTTGGACAATCGCATGTTTACCAAATGACGTCATAGCTTCGTCTCTTATTTCCTATTAGCCAGGCCCATAGCCTAGCGGTAGCATTCCCGGCTGTGGCACTTTATCCCGGGTTCGATCCTGGATGTTGGAGGTTTATATGTTCTATGAAGGTGCGCGTTCATATGCTCTTTATTCGTATTCATATACCTCCGCGTTGTACAACTAGGTTTGGTAAAATGCTATCCGCTGGCTATGTGCGCCTGTTGGCAAATAACCAGCGTACACACCATTGCTCACCAACGTGAGACAAAGGGTATTCGAGTACATAGTATTCGAATAGTTATTTCCTATTAGCCAGGCCCATAGCGTAGCGGTAGCTTTGCCGCCTGTGGCACAGGGATCCCGGGTTCGATCCTGGCTGTTGGAGGTTTGTATAATATATATATATATATATATATATATATATATATATATATTTATCCCTGGGGATAGGGGAGAAAGGAAACCTCCCACGCATTCCCAGCGTGTCGTAGAAGGCGACTAAAGGGGACGGGAGCGGGCGGCTACAAACCCACCCCTCCTTGTATTTTATCTTCCTAAAAGGGGAAACAGAGCCTGGAGTCACGCAGGGAGTTCTCATCACCCTCGAAGGCTCACACTGGGGTGTCTAGATGTGTGTGGATGTAACCAAGATGAGAAAATAGGAGAGATAAGTAGATGTTTGAGGAAAGGAGCCTGGATGACTTGGCTCTGACTGAAACGAAGCTCAAGGGTAAAGGAGAAGAGTGGCTTGGGAATGTTTGGGCAGTAAAGTCAGGGGTTGGTGAGAGGACAAGAGCAAAGGAAGGAGTAGCACTACTCCTGAAACAGGAGTAGTTGGAGTATGTGATAGAATGTGAGAAAGTAAACTCTAGATTGATATGGGTAAAACTGAAAGTGGATGGAGAGAGATGGGTGATAATTGGTGCCTATGCACCTGAGCATGAGAAGAAAGATCATGAGAGGCAAGTGTTTTGGGAGCAGCTGAATAAGTGTGTTAGCAGTTTTGATGCACAAGACCGAGTTATAGTGATGGATGATTTGAATACAAAGGTGAGTAATGTGGCAGTTGAGGGAATAGTTGGTGTACCTGGGGTGTTTTGTGTTGTAAATTGAGATAGCGAAGAGCTTGTAGAATTGTGTGCTGAAAAAGGGCTGGTGATTGGGAATGCATGGTTTTGAAAAGATACACATAAGTAAACGTATGTAAGTAGGAGAGATGGCGTGAGAGCGTTATTGGATTACATGTTGTTTGATAGGCGCCTGAAAGAGAGACTTTTGGATGTTAATGTGCTGAGAGGTGCAACTGGAGGGATATCTGATCATCATATTGTGGAGGCGAAGGTGAAGATTTGTACTTGTTTTCAGAAAAGAAGAGAGAATGTTGGGGTAAAGAGAGTGGTGAGAGTAAGTGAGCTTGGGAAGGAGACTTGTGTGAGGAAGTACCAGGAGAGACTGAGTGTAGAACAGAAAAAGGTGAGAGCAGAGGACGTAAGGGGAGTCGGGGAAGAATGGGATGTATCAGGGAAGCATCGATGGCTTGCCCAAAAGATGCTTGTGGCAACACCTGATCCACACATCCTCCACCACTTCTGACACCACTCTGCTCTTCCCCAACATGATGCTCTCTACATGCCTTCACCCTCTTAGTCAATACCCTCCCATATATTTTCCCAGGAATAATCAAGAAACTTATACTTCTGCAATTTGAACACTCACCTTTATCACCTTTGCCTTTGTACAACGGCACTATGCATGCATTCGCCAGTCCTCAGGCACCTCACCATGAACCAAATGTGCATTGAACATCCTTACCAACCAGTCAACAACACCGTCACCCCCTTTTTTAATAAATTCCACTACAATACCATCGAATCCCGCCGTTTTGCTGGCTTTTATCAAACGCTTCTACGTCTTTTCTGCTTACCAAACCTTTTTCCCTGACCCTCTCATTTTGCACAATACCTCTACCAAAACGCCCAACATGTGCCACTCTATCATCAAACACATTCAACAAATCTTCAAAATACTCACTCCATCTCCTTCTCACTTCACCACTATTTGTTTTACCTTCTCAGTAGCCTCCTTTACCGATGTTCCCATTTGTTCTCTTGTCTTACGCACTTTATCTATCTCCTTCCAAAACATCTTTTTATTCTTCCTAAAATTTAATGATACACTCTCACTCCAGCTCTCATATGCCCTGTTGTTCACCTCTTGTACCTTTCTCTTGACCTCCTACCTTTTTCTTTTATACATCTAATCATTCCCACTACTTCCCTGCAAAAATCGTCCAAATGCCTATCTCTTTTCTTTCACTAACGATCTTACTTCATCCCACCACTCACTTCACTTTCTAATCTTCCCACTTCCCACCTTTTTCACGCCACAAGCATTTTTGCGCAAGCCATCAATGCTTCCCTAAATACATCCCATTCCTCCCCCATTCCCCTTACGTCATTTTGCTCGCACTTTTTTTCATTCTGCAATCAAACTCCCCTGGTACTTCCTCACACAAATATCCTTTCAAAGCTCACTTACTCTCACCATTCTCTTCACCTCAAATTTCTCCCTTTTTTCTGAAAACCTCTACAAATCTCCACCTTCGCCTCCACATGATAATGATCAGATATCCCTCCAGTTGCCCCTCTCATCACATTGACATCCAAAAGTCTCTCAATTAACACGTAAGCCTATCAATTAACACGTAATCCAATAACGCCCTCTGGTCATATCTCCTACTTACATACGTACACTTATGTATATCTTTGTTTTTAAACCAGTTACTCCCAATCACCAGTCCTTTTTCAGCGCACAAATCTTCAAGCTCTTCACCATTTCCATTTACAATAGTATACCAATTATACCCTCAACTGCCACATTACTCACCTTTGCATTCAAATCAGCTATCACTATATCCCTGCCTCGTGCATCAAAGGTGCTATCACACTCACTCAGATGTTGAACATCTGAATAGTTTGGTTTTATACGATTTGTCATAACTGTGCCTATTACTCTGTCTTATCATATTTTGTTTCCATGTTGTTTCTTACAATATTTGTTAGCTAATTCAAACTGGTCAGCCATCCTGGCAGCTTCTGCCACATTTTTAACTATACTCTTGCATATTTCATAATTATTTCAAGTTGCAAACCTAATTTGAACCGTTCCAACAGGATTAGTTGTTTCTGCTCTTCAATTGCCTCTACTTTTTCAGGTATACACCACCTATCAAATGTCATTCCACATTCTCTAGCCATCTCCAGATGAGTTCGTCCGCTAATTTTCTTGACGTCCCTAAACCTTCTCCTGTACACTTCTGCGTCCAGTTCCACAGTTTTAAATACTGCTTCCTTAACAGTCTTAGAATCTACTGATTTCATTAAACTAAGACATGTATATGCCTCTCTAGCCTTACCCTTAACTTCACTCTGCATCAACATAGCCCAGTCAATTTTATTCCATTTTTCAATAGTTGCAAGTTTTTCAAGTTGAATAAAGAAGTCCTCAGCTTCTATAAACTCAGGTAGCTGACTTACATTTTCACCTGTATCTCCAATTCTTCTTCTTGTACCTGTTCCTTCTACTTCTAATTGCTTAAGTCTTACCTGTTTATCAGCCTGAATTCACTTTTTCTGTTTCTGCCTGTATTCTCTTTTTTTCTGCTCCTGCATGTATTCTCTACTTTTCTGCCTATAGCTGCATTTTCTTGATTTCAAATTCTAACCTTAATCTCTCCATGGCAACTTTTTCACTTATCTGTCCCTCCTCCACACTATTATCAACATCTTGAGGTTCCTTCAATATTGATAAAGACACCAAATGATCAATTAATTCTCTCAGCATGTCACCTGTGACATTTGTCCTCAGAGAAATTCCATAATTTGTTGTCACCTGGTTCGGTTCATCTTAATTACACTGGGTTTCAATAAACTTCTTAACGTTATCTACCATGTTTAAACACACTATATTTACAAGTATTAACATTTACTTGTTAAGAGAAAGCTTCTTCATATACTTCAAGAGAGCACAGTAGAGTACCATCCCACAACACTTCGGTTTCAGCTTGAATTACAAGGTTTCACTATTTCAGCTCCCTGGACTGTAAGTTTTCACATATTCATCTCCCGGACATCAGGCCCCCATGTTACGTGCTTCCTCCATCCCTTACATTAAAGGATGTATAACCAGCCCATAGGTGAATTAGCACAGATAACACTGAAATAACGGCTTCTGTTAACAGAGAGATTTGGGCTAGACGCAGATTCCCTTACCATCTGGCTAACCTCTCCTGATAGCAGATGGCCGTAATCATATACATAATTTTCCTTCTTGTTACGTTGATCAAATACCAAATACAATGTAAGAAGTTATGAAAATATATATATATATTCTTTTTTTTTTGCTTTGTCGCTGTCTCCCGCGTTTGCGAGGTAGCGCAAGGAAACAGACGAAAGAAATGGCCCAACCCACCCCCATACACATGTATATACATACGTCCACACACGCAAATATACATACCTACACAGCTTTCCATGGTTTACCCCAGACGCTTCACATGCCCTGATTCAACCCACTGACAGCACGTCAACCCTGGTATACCACATCGATCCAATTCACTCTATTCCTTGCCCTCCTTTCACCCTCCTGCATGTTCAGGCCCCGATCACACAAAATCTTTTTCACTCCATCTTTCCACCTCCAATTTGGTCTCCCACTTCTCCTCGTTCCCTCCACCTCCGACACATATATCCTCTTGGTCAATCTTTCCTCACTCATTCTCTCCATGTGCCCAAACCATTTCAAAACACCGTCTTCTGCTCTCTCAACCACGCTCTTTTTATTTCCACACATCTCTCTTACCCTTACGTTACTTACTCGATCAAACCACCTCACACCACACATTGTCCTCAAACATCTCATTTCCAGCACATCCATCCTCCTGCGCACAACTCTATCCATAGCCCACGCCTCGCAACCATACAACATTGTTGGAACCACTATTCCTTCAAACATACCCATTTTTGCTTTCCGAGATAATGTTCTCGACTTCCACACATTCTTCAAGGCTCCCAGAATTTTCGCCCCCTCCAACACCCTATGATCCACTTCCGCTTCCATGGTTCCATCCGCTGCCAGATCCACTCCCAGATATCTAAAACACTTTACTTCCTCCAGTTTTTCTCCATTCAAACTTACCTCCCAATTGACTTGATCCCCAACCCTACTGAACCTAATAACCTTGCTCTTATTCACATTTACTCTTAACTTTCTTCTTTCACACACTTTACCATACTCAGTCACCAGCTTCTGCAGTTTCTCACATGAATCAGCCACCAGCGCTGTATCATCAGCGAACAACAACTGACTCACTTCCCAAGCTCTCTCATCCCCAACAGACTTCATACTTGCCCCTCTTTCCAAAACTCTTGCATTCACCTCCCTAACAACCCCATCCATAAACAAATTAAACACCCATGGAGACATCACACACCCCTGCCGCAAACCCACATTCACTGAGAACCAATCACTTGCCTTACATCCTCGATAAAAACTTTTCACTGCTTCTAACAACTTGCCTCTCACACCATATATTCTTAGTACCTTCCACAGAGCATCTCTATCAACTCTATCATATGCCAGATCCATAAATGCTACATACATCAATTCTATCATATCCAGATCCATAAATGCTACATACAAACCCATTTGCTTTTCTAAGTATTTCTCACATACATTCTTCAAAGCAAACACCTGATCCATACATCCTCTACCACTTCTGAAACCACACTGCTCTTCCCCAATCTGATGCTCTGTACATGCCTTCACCCTCTCAATCAATACCCTCCCATATAATTTACCAGGAATACTCAACAAACTTATACCTCTGTAATTTGAGCACTCACTCTTATCCCCTTTGCCTTTGTACAATGGCACTATGCACGCATTCCGCCAATCCTCAGGCACCTCACCATGAGTCATACATACATAATGAAAATATATATATGATAGAAAAAAATGAACATGGCTCTCTCGAAACATGAGACAATTTATTCTTGATACATTGATCTTTCTCTGTCTTACTTTACATCCCTTTAGAAAACGTGCAGGCCTCAGTTATATAACATAAATATCTGAAATTGTTGAGATGTGTACAGATTACCTTTCTATAAATTTGTTTAACAGATTTGTAACACATCCTTTTCACAGGTCATTTTGTAAGAGAGTGGCTCGTAAACACATGCGATCATATTTCTTCTCGAATACAAATGCTTCCTACTTACTTTCTCTTATCTCTTACATATGTTTTGTCCCTCCATAATTTATGATAATAGAGGAAAAATTTATCATTGATATACTTACGATCTATCAAACAAAATCTCCTGTCATAACATACAATAATAAGACCGTTCAAAACAGTATAATGTACGCTGGATAATGTAACTTAGAAAACTGAACATATCATTCCTCAAAGAAAACTGAATAAGATTTAAATGATAACTAAAACAATTATTGGTAAAGAAGGGAGATAACTGTAACAATTTGCATTCCAGAGCTTACTGATGATGAGTTTGAAAAGATATATTCTATTGGATTCAAGTTAAAGTATCCTAGATCTTTCACTGATTAACCTCTGAACTTGGCAAAGAAATAACTTTATAGAGTTATACGCTAACCTCCCATTGACGCCAAGAACCTTTTAGTTATACCTTTTAATAATAATTTTACTTTACTTCCCACGTTGTTTAAATCCTTTAATGTAAATGTTTCTTTCATCAACAACAGTTCTATAAAGAATATCTTAATCAGGAATTCATCAGAAAGTTCTGCAGGATGCATCTATGGAGTGCCTTGTAGAAACTGTGATAAGTTTTACACTGGGCAGACTTGTAAGGATCTTTCAGTTAGATTTAAGTAACATAAATATAGTATAAGAACAGGACAAGAATCAAATGCCTTGCTTAATCATGTTAGAAATTATGATAATTGTACTGCCTGGAGCAATGCTAACTCAGTTATTAACTCTAACCACGAGAAATATCATTGAATCTTCTACTACTGAATACGCAAAGAAATGTATCATTAATATTAGTGAAAGTCTACAAGAAGTGGATATCGTTATTGTTGAGAGAATTTGGAAACAGTTCCCCTTCTTCGCCACATAATGTGGATGTGCTGGAAATGAGATGTTTGGGGACAATTTGTGGTGTGAGGTGGTTTGATCGAGTAAGTAATGAAATGGTAAGAGAGATGTGTGGTAATAAAAAGAGTGTGGTTGAGAGAGCAGAAGAGGGTGTTTTGAAATGGTTTGGTCACATGGAGAGAATGAGTGTGGAAAGATTGACCAAGAGGATATATGTGTCAGAGGTGGAGGGAACGAGGAGAAGTGGGAGACCAAATTGGAGGTGGAAAGATGGAGTGAAAAAGATTCTAAATGATCGGGGCCTGAACATTCAGGAGTGCGAAAGGCATGCAAGGAATGGAGTGAATTGGAACGATGTGGTATACCGGGGTCGACGCGCTGTCAATGGATTGAACCAGGGCATATGAAGCGTCTGGGGTGAACCATGGAAAGTTTTGTGGGGCCTGGATGTGGAGAGGGAGCTGTGGTTTCGGTGCATCATACATGACAGCTAGAGACTGAGTTTGATCGAATGTGGCCTGTGTTGTCTTTTCCTAGCGCTACCTCGCGCTCATGCGGGGGGAGGGGGCTGTTATTTCATGTGTGGCGGGGTGACGACGGGAATGAATAAGGGCAGACACTATGAATTTTGTACATGTGTATATATGTATATGTCTGTGTGTGTATATAAATGTATACGTTGAGATGTATAGGTATGTATATGTGCGTGTGTGGACGTGTATGTATAAACATGTATATGTGGGCGGGTTGGGCCATTCTTTCGTCTGTTTCCTTGCGCTACCTCGCTAACGCGGGAGACAGCGACAAAGCAAAATATATATATATAATATATATATATATATATATATATATATATATATATTGTATATATATATATATATATTATATATCTATTTATATATACATATGTAAATATAATATATATATATATATATATATATATATATATATATATATATATATATATATATATATATATATATTTTTTTTTTTTTTTTTTTTTTCTTTTTTTCTTTGTCGCTGTCTCCCCGTTTGCGAGGTAGCGCAAGGAAACAGACGAAAGAAATGGCCCAACCCACCCCCATACACATGTATATACATACGTCCACACACGCAAATATACATACCTACACAGCTTTCCATGGTTTACCCAGACGCTTCACATGCCTTGATTCAATCCACTGACAGCACGTCAACCCCGGTATACCACATCGCTCCAATTCACTCTATTCCTTGCCCTCCTTTCACCCTCCTGCATGTTCAGGCCCCGATCACACAAAATCTTTTTCACTCCATCTTTCCACCTCCAATTTGGTCTCCCTCTTCTGCTCGTTCCCTCCACCTCCGACACATATATCCTCTTGGTCAATCTTTCCTCACTCATTCTCTCCATGTGCCCAAACCATTTCAAAATACCCTCTTCTGCTCTCTCAACCACGCTCTTTTTATTTCCACACATCTCTCTTACCCTTACGTTACTTACTCGATCAAACCACCTCACACCACACATTGTCCTCAAACATCTCATTTCCAGCACATCCATCCTCCTGCGCACAACTCTATCCATAGCCCACGCCTCGCAACCATACAACATTGTTGGAACCACTATTCCTTCTAACATACCCATTTTTGCTTTCCGAGATAATGTTCTCGACTTCCACACATTCTTCAAGGCTCCCAGAATTTTCGCCCCCTCCCCGACCCTATGATTCACTTCCGCTTCCATGGTTCCATCCGCTGCCAGATCCACTCCCAGATATCTAAAACACTTTACTTCCTCTAGTTTTTCTCCATTCAAACTCACCTCCCAATTGACTTGGCCCTCAACCCTACTGTACCTAATAACCATGCTCTTATTTACATTTACTCTTAACTTTCTTCTTTCACACACTTTACCAAACTCAGTCACCAGCTTTTGCAGTTTCTTACATGAATCAGCCACCAGCGCTGTATCAGCGAACAACTGACTCACTTCCCAAGCTCTCTCATCCACAACAGACTGCATACTTGCCCCTCTTTCCAAAGCTCTTGCATTCACCCTCCTAACAACCCCATCCATAAACAAATTAAACAACCATGGAGACATCACACACCCCTGTCGCAAACCCACATTCACTGAGAACCAATCACTTTCCTCTCTTCCTACACGTACACATGCCTTACATCCTCGATAAAAACTTTTCACTGCTTCTAACAACTTGCCTCCCACACCATATATTCTTAATACCTTCCACAGAGCATCTCTATCAACTCTATCATATGCCTTCTCCAGATCATAAATGCTACATACAGATCCATTTGCTTTTCTAAGTATTTCTCACATACATTCTTCAAAGCAAACACCTGATCCACACATCCTCTACCACTTCTGAAACCACACTGCTCTTCCCCAATCTGATGCTCTGTACATGCCTTCACCCTCTCAATCAATACCCTCCCATATAATTTACCAGGAATACTCAAGAAACTTATACCTCTGTAATTTGAGCACTCACCATACCCCCTTTGCCTTTGTACAATGGCACTACGCACGCTTTCCCGCCAATCCTCAGGCACCCCCAACATGAGTCAAAACATACTTTAATGAAAAATTTTATTTATGATAGAAAAAATGAACATGGCTCTCTCGAAACATGAGACAATTTATCTTGATACATTGATCTTTCTCTATCTTATTTTTACACCCCTTTAGAAAAACGTGCAGGCCTCAGTTATATAAGTACCTGAAATGGTTGCGATGTGTACAAAATTTACCTTCTTTTAAATTTGTTTAACAGTTTTTTGTAACACATCCTTTTACAGGTCTTTTTTGTAAGAGAGTGGCTCGTAAACACTTTGCGATATATTTCCTTCTCGAATAAAATGCTTCCTCCCTTACTTTCTCTTATTTTTCTTACATATGTTTTTCCCCCCAAAAATTTTATGAAAATAGAGGAAAAATTTACCCATTGAAATACTTACGATCTATCAAACAAATTCCTTCAAAAACATAAAATACATAAGACCGTTAAAAACCCAGTATAAGGTACGCTGGAAAATGTAACTTAGAAAAATGAACATATTCATTCCTCAAAGAAAACTGAATAAGATTTAAATGTGACTAAAACAATTATTGGTAAAGAAGGAGATAACTGATAACAATTGCATTCCAGACCCTTAAATGATGATGAGTTTGAAAAGTTATATTCATTGGATTCAATTTAAAAGTATCCAAATTTCTTTCACTAAATTAATCCCTGACTTGGCAAAGAAATAACTTTATAGAGTTAACGCTAACCCCCCATTGACCCCAAGAACCTTTTTAGTTATACCTTTTAATAATAATTTTACTTTATTCCCCACTTTGTTTAAATCCTTTAATGTAATGTTTTTTTCATAAACAACAGTTCTATAAAGAATATTTTTAATCGGGAATTCTTTCAGAAAGTTTGCAGGATGCATCTATGGAGTCCCTTGTAGAAACTGTGAAAGTTTTATACTGGGCAGACTTGTAAGGATCTTTCAGTTGATTTAAGAACAAAAATTTTAGTATAAAAAACGGGGACAAGAATCAAATGCCTTGTTTAAATCATGTTAGAAATTATGATAATTGTATTGCCTGGACCCAATGCTAACTCGTTAATTAACTCAAACCCACGAGAAACTATATTGAATCTTCTACTACTGAATACGCAAAGAAATTATCATTAATATTAGTGAAAGTCTACAAGAAGTGGATATCGTTATTGTTGAGAGAATTTGGAAAATTTCCCCCTTCTTCGCCAAAATAATGTGGATGTGCTGGAAATGAGATGTTTGAGGACAATATGAGGTGTGAGGTGGTTTGATCGAGTAAGTAATGTAAGGGTAAGAGAGATGTGTGGAAGTAAAAAGAGTGTGGTTGAGAGAGCAGAAGAGGGTGTTTTGAAATGGTTTTGTCACATGGAGAGAATGAGTGAGGAAAGATTGACCAATAGGATATATGTGTCAGAGGTGGAGGGAACGAGGAGAAGCGGGAGACCAAATTGGAAGTGGAAAGATGGAATGAAAAAGATTGAGTGATCGGGGCCTGAACATGTAGGAGGGTGAAAGGCGTGCAAGGAATAGAGTGAACTGGAACGATGTGGTATACCGGGGTCGACGTGCTGTCAATGGATTGAATCAGGGCATGTGAAGCGTCTGGGGTAAACCATGGAAAGTGTGTGGGGCCTGGATGTGGAAAGGGAGCTGTGGTTTCGGTGCATTATTACATGACAGCTAGAGACTGAGTGTGAACGAATGGGGCCTTTGGTGTCTTTTCCTAGCGCTACCTCGCACACATGAGGGGGGAGGGGGTTGTTATTCCATGTGTGGCGAGGTGGCGATGGGAACAAATAAAGGCAGACAGTATGAATTATGTACATGTGTATATATGTATATGTCTGTGTGTGTATATATATGCGTACATTGAGATGTATAGGTATGTATATTTGCGTGTGTGGACGTGTATGTATATACATGTATATGTGGGCGGGTTGGGCCATTCTTTCGTCTGTTTCCTTGCGCTACCTCGCTAACGCGGGAGACAGCGACAAAGCAAAATATATATATATATATATATATATATATATATATATATATATATATATGTATATATATATATATATATTATATATCTATTTATATATACATATGTATATATATATATATATATATATATATATATATATATATATATATATATATATATATATATATATTTTTTTTTTTTTTTTTTTTTTCTTTTTTTCTTTGTCGCTGTCTCCCACGTTTGCGAGGTAGCGCAAGGAAACAGACGAAAGAAATGGCCCAACCCACCCCCATACACATGTATATACATACGTCCACACACGCAAATATACATACCTACACAGCTTTCCATGGTTTACCCCAGACGCTTCACATGCCTTGATTCAATCCACTGACAGCACGTCAACCCCGGTATACCACATCGCTCCAATTCACTCTATTCCTTGCCCTCCTTTCACCCTCCTGCATGTTCAGGCCCCGATCACACAAAATCTTTTTCACTCCATCTTTCCACCTCCAATTTGGTCTCCCTCTTCTGCTCGTTCCCTCCACCTCCGACACATATATCCTCTTGGTCAATCTTTCCTCACTCATTCTCTCCATGTGCCCAAACCATTTCAAAATACCCTCTTCTGCTCTCTCAACCACGCTCTTTTTATTTCCACACATCTCTCTTACCCTTACGTTACTTACTCGATCAAACCACCTCACACCACACATTGTCCTCAAACATCTCATTTCCAGCACATCCATCCTCCTGCGCACAACTCTATCCATAGCCCACGCCTCGCAACCATACAACATTGTTGGAACCACTATTCCTTCAAACATACCCATTTTTGCTTTCCGAGATAATGTTCTCGACTTCCACACATTCTTCAAGGCTCCCAGAATTTTCGCCCCCTCCCCCACCCTATGATCCACTTCCGCTTCCATTGTTCCATCCGCTGCCAGATCCACTCCCAGATATCTAAAACACTTCACTTCCTCCAGTTTTTCTCCATTCAAACTTACCTCCCAGTTGACTTGACCCTCAACCCTACTGTACCTAATAACCTTGCTCTTATTCACATTTACTCTTAACTTTCTTCTTCACACACTTTACCAAACTCAGTCACCAGCTTCTGCAGTTTCTCACATGAATCAGCCACCAGCGCTGTATCATCAGCGAACAACAACTGACTCACTTCCCAAGCTCTCTCATCCCCAACAGACTTCATACTTGCCCCTCTTTCCAAAACTCTTGCATTCACCTCCCTAACAACCCCATCCATAAACAAATTAAACAACCATGGAGACATCACACACCCCTGCCGCAAACCTACATTCACTGAGAACCAATCACTTTCCTCTCTTCCTACACGTACACATGCCTTACATCCTCGATAAAAACTTTTCACTGCTTCTAACAACTTGCCTCCCACACCATATATTCTTAATACCTTCCACAGAGCATCTCTATCAACTCTATCATATGCCTTCTCCAGATCCATAAATGCTACATACAGATCCATTTGCTTTTCTAAGTATTTCTCACATACATTCTTCAAAGCAAACACATGATCCACACATCCTCTACCACTTCTGAAACCACACTGCTCTTCCCCAATCTGATGCTCTGTACATGCCTTCACCCTCTCAATCAATACCCTCCCATATAATTTACCAGGAATACTCAACAAACTTTTACCTATATATATATATATATATATATATATATATATATATATATATATATATATATATATATATATCTTTTTTTTCTTTTTTTTTTCGAAAAGAAGGAACAGAGAAGGGGGCCAGGTGAGGACACTCCCTCAGAGGCCCAGTCCTCTGTTCTTATCGCTACCTCGCTAACGCGGGAAATGGCGAATAGTTTGAAAGAATGAAATATATATATATATATATATATATATATATATATATATATATATATATATATATATATATATATATATATATATATATATATATATATATATGATAGGTTAGGTTTGGTTAGGTTAGGTTATATTAGGTTATCTGAGTTTTGAGTATTGTTATGTGTTAGGTTATATTGGGTTAGGTTAGGTTAGGTTATAGGTCATGTTAAGTGATAGGACCGTCCTGCCGGGTTTGCTTGCATTGGTACAAACCATTCTGAACCATTTAAGCTTATAAGCTATACACGAGCTACCACGTTTATTATTCAGAACATTGTAAGTAACTTTATTATCCCCAGTAGATGTATTAAACCATCCTAAACCTTGAGAAAACCTTAGGGTTCTCTAGTGTTGTTTACGGCTCTCTATCCTTGTAGTATCATGTGGTGGGAGGCGACTGCATGTCCAATGCTGGGGGCAGGTTCAGGACTCAGGTTTTCTTGATAATCTGTTACATTCTGGACTTCTGAATGTAGGTTTGGCTGCGGTCAACTTATCTATAGAGTTGAAAGCTAAGTTCTGGACTGCTGAAAGGCGTGGTCAACTTATTTATAAAGTTGAAAGCTAAGTTTTTTTTATGTGTAGTTAATGCTATGTATAAAGGTTCGTTGTTACGATTCCTGGTTTTGTATTGAGAAAACCTTGACCTGTGATAACCGATCTTCCAGTTGTTTCATTGATGAACATTAAGATGTGTCTTATCTTTCCGTAATAATCCAAGTTTCATGTACATAACGTTAAGCTGTGACTGGGGAAACTGGCACTAAATATGTCGACTCTCTCCACAATATGACAAATGCAGTGTAACCAGAAAGGAAAGTCTTAAAGGATGGGTAATTGATATATATGTGAGGAAGGTCACATCACGGCTAAGTAAGAAAGATAAGGAGCGTCCTGGAACATGCTTTTGCACTTTACCCACGCTGGGTCAGAGGGAGCCACAAACATCTCATTTTTCTGCTTCAGGTATCATAAATTCCTGTAGCTGCCCTGAAGCTTAAAGTTTCTTAGTCTTACAGAGACTTTCTTTGCTTGACCTCCATAATGACACCTGCATTAGTGTATCCCACTGTAATATACGCACATACACTGTGTTAAGATTACAGTAGTATATTACTCTTTTGATGTATGGAGCATGTCTTAGGAGAACGTAGAAATCATAATTTCCCTATGACAAACTTGCCACACTCAGTAGCAGGGTCAGGATGGATTCCCTTGATATGAAAAGTTCTTTGAAGACACTGAACTCTTCGTCAACGGACGATGATAACCTCAACAAAAGCGACTTTACTCTTGCGATCGGCCATTCAAGGTGACGGGAGGTTATAGGTTGGTATCTTATCAGTCTCAGACTAGCCCAAGAAAACTATCATCACGTGTTAGAAAACATTTCACTGCCTTTGGGTCCAACAGACACGGTGGAGAAAAATGAAGAAAAGAAAATAGTATTAATTGTAATTTACTGGAAACAAAACGTCAAGCTTTACTTTACTTTCTTAAAAAACTAGCGTAAAAAAACCACAAATGGAAGTTGTTGTTGTGAATAAAAATCTCTGATAACTGATATGAAAAGAAATAGTTCAATATTAGAGGTATTCATTCTCCAGACCACCGACTCCCTGGTGGGGCGCTACCCTACATTATCATGATCTGTAGACAATTTATCGTTTATATGTTATTTATCTCCCACACTATCACTATCCAGGGATCTACCGGACACGAACACCATGAAACATAAGAACTGAAGGTAGAGGGACCCACGTGGTCGTGCATATATGGGAACCCAGCAGAACAAGAGTAACTTTGATAAGCGTCGGGCCTGACAGACCTAAGGACAGTGTTTCAGGGCTAAAAGGTGACTGAAGGTTTTGCAGGTGAACTACTATCTGTTACTGTTGTGAGGGATAGTGCCAATTATGATTTATGTAAGGTTATGACAAGGCATAATGAACTATTTTTTGTTGATGTTTGTTGCCACTAATATGTGTGTGCTGGAGACGGTAGTTGGTTGAAGCTACCTGGGATGCGTTGTATGCTGTCTGTGTTTAGTGATATAGAAGAGAGACTTGGTCTAAGATCATGTTGAGGAGAGAAAATTTTTTGTTGTGAATTTGCTTTCCAAAAATTGGATGTTGAAGATAGTAGTGAAATCAGGCACTAAGATGAGGGGCAGTAGAATGGCTTGGAGGGGTTTATGATTGGTAAATTTCCAGTTGTTAAGTATTTTGTTGTATCGTCAGGGTATCCGCAAGTGCTTGGGTTGCAGTGACCAAAGGTTTTATATTAAAGTTTGATATGTTGTCAGAATCTGTGGCAGGAGAGATTTTCATGTTTTATTCACATTTCATGTCAGTGGGAGTAAAGAGTGGATGATCAGCTGTTTCATGTTGGACTTTGTGAAGTTTTTTCATGACTCCTGTTTCGGGATGTGGTTAGTTTGTGGCTGATTTTTTTAGCAGTGTTCCGTGAATAAGCTTTGTGCTCTTTGGAAGAAATGATATCATTGGAACAAGTCAAAAATGCATCATGATTTGGAGCTGAATAGGTGTGGGAGGTGTAGATCTTAAACGGGCACCAAAGAAGTCGCTGTGAGATATGTGGTTCATTGTGTTGAGGAAGGAATGTCAGT
>NC_092261.1:20194460-20241444 GCF_036320965.1 Panulirus ornatus
CTTCCCACGCATTCCTCACGTGTCGTAGAAGGCGACTAAAGGGGACGGGAGCGGGGGGCCAGAAACCCTCCCCTCCTTGTATTTTAACTTTCTAAAAGGGGAAACAGAAGAAGGAGTCACGCGAGGAGTGCTCATCCTCCTCGAAGGCTCAGACTGGGGTGTCTAAATGTGTGTGGATGTAACCAAAATGAGAAAAAAGGAGAGATAGGAAGTATGTTTGAGGAAAGGAACTTGGATGTTTTGGCTCTGAGTGAAACGAAGCTAAAGGGTAAAGGGGAAGAGTGGTTTGGGAATGTCTTTGGAGTAAAGTCAGGGGTTAGTGAGAGGACAAGAGCAAGGGAAGGAGTAGCGCTACTCCTGAATCAGGAGTTGTGGGAATGTGATAGAGTGTAAGAAAGTAAATTCCAGATTGATATGGGTAAAACTGAAAGTTGATGGAGAGAGATGGGTGATTATTGGTGCATATGCACCTGGGCATGAGAAGAAAGATCATGAGAGGCAAGTGTTTTGGGAACAGCTGAATGAGTGTGTTAGTGGTTTTGATGCACAAGACCGGGTTATAGTGATGGGTGATTTGAATGCAAAGGTGAGTAATGTGGCAGTTGAGGGAATAATTAGTATACATGGAGTGTTCAGTGCTGTAAATGGAAATGGTGAAGAGCTTGTAGATTTATGTGCTGAAAAAGGACTTGTGATTGGGAATACCTGGTTTAAAAAGCGAGATATACATAAGTATACGTATGTAAGTAGGAGAGATGGCCAGAGAGCGTTATTGGATTACGTGTTAATTGACAGGCGCGCGAAAGAGAGACTTTTGGATGTTAATGTGCTGAGAGGTGCAACTGGAGGGATGTCTGATCATTATCTTGTGGAAGCAAAGGTGAAGATTTGTGGGGGTTTTCAGAAAAGAAGAGAGAATGTTGGGTTGCAGAGAGTGGTGAGAGTAAGTGAGCTTGGGAAGGAGACTTGTGTGAGGAAGTACCAGGAGAGACTGAGTACAGAATGGAAAAAGGTGAGAACAAAGGAGGTAAGGGGAGTGGGGGAGGAATGGGATGTATTTAGGGAAGCAGTGATGGCTTGCGCAAAAGATGCTTGTGGCATGAGAAGCGTGGGAGGTGGGTTGATTAGAAAAGGTAATGAGTGGTGGAATGAAGAAGTAAGATTATTAGTGAAAGAGAGAGAGAGGCATTTGAACGATTTTTGCAGGGAAAAAATGCAAATGAGTGGGAGAGGTATAAAAGAAAGAGACAGGAGGTCAAGAGAAAGGTGCAAGAGGTGAAAAAGAGGGCAAATGAGAGTTGGGGTGTGAGAGTATCATTAAATTTCAGGGAGAATAAAAAGATGTTCTGGAAGGAGGTAAATAAAGTGCGTAAGACAAGGAGCAAATGGGAACTTCAGTGAAGGGGGCTAATGGGGAGGTGATAACAAGTAGTGGTGATGTGAGAAGGAGATGGAGTGAGTATTTTGAAGGTCTGTTGAATGTGTTTGATGATAGAGTGGCAGATGTGGGGTGTCTTGGTCGAGGTGGTGTGCAAAGTGAGAGGGTTAGGGAAAATGATTTGGTAAAGAGCGAAGAGGTAGTAAAAGCTTTACGGAAGATGAAAGCCGGCAAAGCAGCAGGTTTGGATGGCATTGCAGTGGAATTTATTAAAAAAGGGGGTGACTGTATTGTTGACTTGTTGGTAAGGTTATTTAATGTATGCATGATTCATGGTGAGGTGCCTGAGGATTGGCGAAATGCTTGCATAGTGCCATTGTACAAAGGCAAAGGGGATAAGAGTGAGTGCTCAAATTACAGAGGTATAAGTTTGTTGAGTATTTCTGGTAAATTATATGGGAGGGTATTGATTGAGAGGGTGAAGGCATGTACAGAGCATCAGATTGGGGAGGAGCAGTGTGGTTTCAGAAGTGGTAGAGGATGTGTGGATCAGGTGTTTGCTTTGAAGAATGTATGCGAGAAATACTTAGAAAAACAAATGGATTTGTATGCAGCATTTATGGATCTGGAGAAGGCATATGATAGAGCTGATAGAGATGCTCTGTGGAAGGTATTAAGAATATATGGTGTGGGAGGCAAGTTGTTAGAAGCAGTGAAAAGTTTTTATCGAGGATGTAAGGCATGTGTACGTGTAGGAAGAGAGGAAAGTGATTGGTTCTCAGTGAATGTAGGTTTGCGGCAGGGGTGTGTGATGTCTCCATGGTTGTTTAATTTGTTTATGGATCGGGTTGTTAGGGAGGTAAATGCAAGAGTTTTGGAAAGAGGGGCAAGTATGCAGTCTGTTGTGGATGAGAGAGCTTGGGAAGTGAGTCAGTTGTTGTTTGCTGATGATACATCGCTGGTGGCTGATTCATGTAAGAAACTGCAAAAGCTGGTGACTGAGTTTGGTAAAGTGTGTGAAAGAAGAAAGTTAAGAGTAAATGTGAGCAAGAGCAAGGATATTAGGTACAGTAGGGTTGAGGGTCAAGTCAATTGGGAGGTAAGTTTGAATGTAGAAAAGCTGGAGGAAGTGAAGTGTTTTAGATATCTGGGAGTGGATCTGGCAGCGGATGGAACCATGGAAGCGGAAGTGAATCATAGGGTGGGGGAGGGGGCGAAAATTCTGGGAGCCTTGAAGAATGTGTGAAAGTCGAGAACATTATCTCGGAAAGCAAAAATGGGTATGTTTGAAGGAATAGTGGTTCCAACAATGTTGTATGGTTGCGAGGCGTGGGCTATGGATAGAGTTGTGCGCAGGAGGGTGGATGTGCTGGAAATGAGATGTTTGAGGACAATACGTGGTGTGAGGTGGTTTGATCGAGTAAGTAATGTAAGGGTGAGAGAGATGTGTGGAAATAAAAAGAGTGTGGTTGAGAGAGCAGAAGAGGGTGTTTTGAAATGGTTTGGTCACATGGAGAGAATGAACGGGGAAAGATTGACCAAGAGGATATATGTGTCGGGGGTGGAGGGAACGAGGAGAAGTGGGAGACCAAATTGGAGGTGGAAAGATGGAGTGAAAAAGATTTTGAATGATCGGGGCCTGAACATGCAGGAGGGTGAAAGGCGTGCAAGGAATAGAGTGAACTGGAACAATGTGGTATACCGGGGTCGACGTGCTGTCAATGGATTGAACCAGGGCATGTGAGGCGTCTGGGGTAAACCATTCAAAGTGTGTGGGGCCTGGATTTGGAAAGGGAGCTGAGGTTTCGGTGCATTATTACATGACAGCTAGAGACTGAGTGTGAACGAATGGGGCCTTTGGTGATTTTCCTAGCGCTACCTCGCACACATGAGGGGGGAGGGGGTTGTTATTCCAAGTGTGGCGAGGTGGTGATGGGAACAAATAAAGGCAGACAGTATGAATTATGTACATGTATATATATACATACATATATATATATATATATATATATATATATAATATATATATATATAATATATATAATATATATAATATATATATATATATATATATATATATATATATATATATATATATATATATATATATATATATATATATATATATATATATATATATATGTCTGTGTGTGTATATATGGATCTGTGTGTGTATATATGGATCTGGAGAAGGCATATGATAGAGTTGATAGAGATGCTGTGTGAAGGTATTAAGAATATATGGTGTGGGAAGCAAGTTGTTAGAAGCAGTGAAAAGTTTTTATCGAGGATGTAAGGCATGTGTACGTGTAGGAAGAGAGGAAAGTGATTGGTTCTAAGTGAATGTAGGTTTACGGCAGGGGTGTGTGGTGTCTCAATGGTTGTTTAATTTGTTTAAGGATGGGGTTGTTAGGGCGGTGAATGCAAGAGTTTTGGAAAGAGGGGCAAGTATGAAGTCTGTTGTGGATGAGAGAGCTTGGGAAGTGAGTCAGTTGTTGTTCACTGATGATACAGCGCTGGTGGCTGATTCATGTGAGAAACTGCAGAAGCTGGTGACTGAGTTTGTTAAAGTGTGTGAAAGAAGAAAGTTAAGAGTAAATGTGAATAATAGCAAGGGTATTAGGTACAGTAGGGTTGAGGGTCAAGTCAATTAGGAGGTAAGTTTGAATGGAGAAAAACTGGAGGAAGTAAAGTGTTTTAGATATCTGGGAGTGGATCTGGCAACGGATGGAACCATGGAAGCGGAAGTGAATCATAGGGTGGGGGAGGGGGCGAAAACCCTGGGAACCTTGAAGAATGTTTGGAAGTCGAGAACATTATCTCGGAAAGCAAAAATG
This sequence comes from Panulirus ornatus, assembly GCF_036320965.1. NCBI lineage: Eukaryota > Metazoa > Arthropoda > Malacostraca > Decapoda > Palinuridae > Panulirus > Panulirus ornatus. The sequence continues at coordinate 20,198,676 of NC_092261.1, forward strand.
GGTATGTTTGAGGAAATAGTGTTTCCAACAATGTTGTATGGTTGCGAGGCGTGGGCTATGGATAGAGTTGTGCGCAGGAGGGTGGATGTGCTGGAAATGAGATGTTTGAGGACAATGTGTGGTGTGAGGTGGTTTGATCGAGCAAGTAATGTAAGGGTAAGAGAGATGTGTGGAAATAAGAAAAGCGTGGTTGAGAGAGCAGAAGAGGGTGTTTTGATATGCTTTGGGCACATGGAGAGAATGAGTGAGGAAAGATTGACCAAGAGGATATATGTGTCGGAGGTGGAGGGAACGAGAAGTGGGAGACCAAATTGGAGGTGGAAAGATGGAGTGTAAAAGATTTTGAGTGATCGGGGCCTGAACATGCAGGAGGGTGAAAGACGTGCAAGGAATATAATGAATTGGATCGATGTGGTGTACCGGGGTTGACATGCTGTCAGTGGATTGAATCAGGGCATGTGAAGCGTCTTGGGTAAACCATGGAAAGTTGTGTGAGGCCTGGATGTGGAACGGGAGCTGTGGTTTTGGGCATTATTGCATGACAGCTAGAGACTGAGTGTGAACGAATGGGGCCTTTGTTGTCTTTTCCTAGCGCTGCCTTGCACACATGAGGGGGGAGGGGGATGGTATTCCATGTGTGGCGAGGTGGCGATAGGAATGAATAAAGGCAGATAGTGTGAATTGTGTGCATGGGTATATATATATATGTGTCTCTGTGTGTATATATATGTGTACATTGAGATGTATAGGTATGTATATTTGCGTGTGTGGACGTGTGTGTATATACATGTGTATATTTCTTTCGTCTGTTTCCTTGCGCTACCTCGCAGACGCGGGAGACTGCGACAAAGCAAAATAAAATAATAAAATAATATATATATATATATATATATATATATATATATATATATATATATATATATATATATATATATATATATATATATATATATATATATTAACTTTCTGAAATGGGAAACAGAAGAAGGAGTCACGCGGGGAGTGCTCATCCTCCTCGAAGGCTCAGAGTGGGGTGCCTAAATGTGTGTGGATCTAACCAAGAGGTGAAAAAAGGAGAGATAGGTAGTATGTTTGAGGAAAGGAACCTGGATGTTTTGGCTCTGAGTGAAACGAAGCTCAAGGGTAAAGGGGAAGAGTGGTTTGGAAATGTCTGGGGAGTAAAGTCAGGGGTTAGAGAGAGGACAAGAGCAAGGGAAGGAGTAGCAATACTCCTGAAACAGGAGTTGTGGCAGTATGTGATAGAGTGTAAGAAAGTAAATTCTCGATTAATATGGGTAAAACTGAAAGTTGATGGAGAGAGGTGGGTGATTATTGGTGCATATGCACCTGGGCATGAGAAGAAAGATCAAGAGAGGCAAGTGTTTTGGGAGCAGCTGAATGAGTGTGTTAGTGGTTTTGATGCACGAGACCGGGTTATAGTGATGGGTGATTTGAATGCAAAGGTGAGTAATGTGGCAGTTGAGGGAATAATTGGTATACATGGGGGGTTCAGTGTTGTAAATGGAAATGGTGAAGAGCTTGTAGATTTATGTGCTGAAAAAGGACTGATGATTGGGAATACCTGGTTTGAAAAGCGAGATATACATAAGTATACTTATGTAAGTAGGAGAGATGGCCGGAGAGCGTTATTGGATTACGTGTTAATTGACAGGCGTGCGAAAGAGAGACTTTTGGATGTTAATATGCTGAGAGGTGCAACTGGAGGGATGTCTGATCATCTTGTGGAGGCTAAGGTGAAGATTTGTATGGGTTTTCAGAAAAGAAGAGTGAATGTTGGGGTGAAGAGGGTGGTGAGAGTAAGTGAGCTTGAGAAGGAGACCTGTGTGAGGAAGTACCAGGAGAGACTGAGTACAGAATGGAAAAAGGTGAGAACAATGGAAGCAAGGGGAGTGGGGGAGGAATGGGATGTATCTAGGGAATCAGTGATGGATTGCGCAAAAGATGCTTGTGGCATGAGAAGAGTGGGAGGTGGGTTGATTAGAAAGGGTAGTGAGTGGTGGGATGAAGAAGTAAGAGTATTAGTGAAAGAGAAGAGAGAGGCATTTGGACGATTTTTGCAGGGAAAAAATGCAATTGAGTGGGAGATGTATAAAAGAAAGAGACAGGAGGTCAAGAGAAAGGTGCAAGAGGTGAAAAAAGGGCAAATGAGAGTTGGGGTGAAAGAGTATCACTAAATTTTAGGGAGAATAAAAAGATGTTCTGGAAGGAGGTAAATAAAGTGCGTAAGACAAGGGAGCAAATGGGAACTTCAGTGAAGGGCGCAAATGGGGAGGTGATAACAAGTAGTGGTGATGTGAGAAGGAGATGGAGTGAGTATTTTGAAGGTTTGTTGAATGTGTTTGATGATAGAGTGGCAGATATAGGGTGTTTTGGTCGAGGTGGTGTGCAAAGTGAGAGGGTTAGGGAAAATGATTTGGTAAACAGAGAAGAGGTAGTGAAAGCTTTGCGGAAGATGAAAGCCGGCAAGGCAGCAGGTTTGGATGGTATTGCAGTGGAATTTATTAAAAAAGGGGGTGACTGTATTGTTGACTGGTTGGTAAGGTTATTTAATGTATGTATGACTCATGGTGAGGTGCCTGAGGATTGGCGGAATGCGTGCATAGTGCCATTGTACAAAGGCAAAGGGGATAAGAGTGAGTGCTCAAATTACAGAGGTATAAGTTTGTTGAGTATTCCTGGTAAATTATATGGGAGGGTATTGATTGAGAGGGTGAAGGCATGTACAGAGCATCAGATTGGGGAAGAGCAGTGTGGTTTCAGAAGTGGTAGAGGATGTGTGGATCAGGTGTTTGCTTTGAAGAATGTATGTGAGAAATACTTAGAAAAGCAAATGGATTTGTATGTAGCATTTATGGATCTGGAGAAGGCATATGATAGAGTTGATAGAGATGCTCTGTGGAAGGTATTAAGAATATATGGGGTGGGAGGAAAGTTGTTAGAAGCAGTGAAAAGTTTTTATCGAGGATGTAAGGCATGTGTACGTGTAGGAAGAGAGGAAAGTGATTGGTTCTCAGTGAATGTAGGTTTGCGGCAGGGGTGTGTGATGTCTCCATGGTTGTTTAATTTGTTTATGGATGGGGTTGTTAGGGAGGTAAATGCAAGAGTTTTGGAAAGAGGGGCAAGTATGAAGTCTGTTGGGGATGAGAGAGCTTGGGAAGTGAGTCAGTTGTTGTTCGCTGATGATACAGCGCTGGTGGCTGATTCATGTGAGAAACTGCAGAAGCTGGTGACTGAGTTTGGTAAAGTGTGTGGAAGAAGAAAGTTAAGAGTAAATGTGAATAAGAGCAAGGTTATTAGGTACAGTAGGGTTGAGGGTCAAGTCAATTGGGAGGTGAGTTTGAACGGAGAAAACTGGAGGAAGTGAAGTGTTTTAGATATCTTGGAGTGGATCTGGCAGCGGATGGAACCATGGAAGCGGAAGTGGATCATAGGGTGGGGGAGGGGGCGAAAATTCTGGGGGCCTTGAAGAATGTGTGGAAGTCGAGAACATTATCTCGGAAAGCAAAAATGGGTATGTTTGAAGGAATAGTGGTTCCAACAATGTTGTATGGTTGCGAGGCGTGGGCTATGGATAGAGTTGTGCGCAGGAGGATGGATGTGCTGGAAATGAGATGTTTGAGGACAATGTGTGGTGTGAGGTGGTTTGATCGAGTGAGTAACGTAAGGGTAAGAGAGATGTGTGGAAATAAAAAGAGCGTGGTTGACAGAGCAGAAGAGGGTGTTTTGAAGTGGTTTGGGCACATGGAGAGGATGAGTGAGGAAAGATTGACCAAGAGGATATATGTGTCGGAGGTGGAGGGAGCAAGGAGAAGAGGGAGACCAAATTGGAGGTGGAAAGATGGAGTGAAAAAGATTTTGTGTGATCGGGGCCTGAACATGCAGGAGGGTGAAAGGAGGGCAAGGAATAGAGTGAATTGGAGCGATGTGGTATACCGGGGTTGACGTGCTGTCAGTGGATTGAATCAAGGCATGTGAAGCGTCTGGGGTAAACCATGGAAAGCTGTGTAGGTATGTATATTTGCGTGTGTGGACGTATGTATATACATGTGTATGGGGGGGGTTGGGCCATTTCTTTCGTCTGTTTCCTTGCGCTACCTCGCAAACGCGGGAGACAGCGACAAAGTATAAAAAAAAAAAAAAAAATATATATATATATATATATATATATATATATATATATATATATATATATATATATATATATATATATATATATATATATATATATATATATATATATATATATCTTTCTATTTTATTTCATACTATTCGCGATTTCCCGCGTTAGCGAGGTAGCGTTAAGAACAGAGGACTGGGCCTTTGAGGGAATATCCTCACCTGGCCCCCTTCTCTGTTCCTTGTTTTGGAAAATTAAAAAAGAAAATCAAGAGGGGAGGATTTCCAGCCCCCCGCTCCCTCCCCTTTTAGTCGCCTTCTACGACCCGCAGGAAATACGTGGGAAGTATTCTTTCTCCCCTATCCCCAGGGATAATATATATATATATATATATATATATATATATATATATATATATATATATATATATATATATATATATATATATATATATATATATATGTATATATATATATATATATATATATTTATTATATATAGATAAATAAAAATATATATATATATATATATATATATATATATATATATATATATATATATATATATATATATATATATATATATATATATTTTAAAGGATATACATACATTTGGATGATATATGGAAAAAGGATGTATCATATACATGGAATGTCTGGTTTCATACACATATTTAGGTGAATAGAGAATGAGAACCATGATTAGCTTCCTGTAGCCTCTAGATCTCAAGAAAAGTCTTTTACATTCTTCCTTTATAAAGTGGATCATAAAGTATGTCCTGATAAGTATGTGCAGTCATGCTGTACATGAGATATTAACTTTAAATTAAGAAAAGCCCTATACAGATTACAATCTTTCTGCAATGTACACCATATATGAAACACTAAGTTACAAGTACATGCAGAGCTAAAAGCACCATTCAACACCTTAAACTGAGTTACTGTATTACTTCTAAAACATATGAATGTACAAAAGGACACACTTTAATACTGTCTCATGTACATCATCTAATGCGTCATCTACCAGCCTCATAATCGCCTCAGAACTGTCTCATCTACATGTGGAAGAATGGTTTGGAAATGTCTTAGTAGTAAAGTCAGGAGTTTGTGTGAAAGCAAAAGATAAGGAAGGGGTAACATTACTGCCGAAGCATGAGCTGTGGAGTGTGTGAAAGAGTGCAAGGAGTAGATGGTATTAAAGATGAATTTCTGAAGACAGTGTGAATGTGTTGTTGTTTGGTTAGAAATGATTTTCATTGTATGTATGGATCATGATGAGGTGCGAAAGGGTTGGCTAAATACATTTCTAGTACCACTATAAAAGGCATGGGGGATAACGATGGGTGCCTAAACTACAGAGGTATAAGTGTGCTGAGTGTGCCAGGTAAGTTGGATGGGAGAGTAATTAGGAGAGTGAGGGCGTTTACAAGGCATCAGACCTGGGGAGAACAGTGTACCTTCTGAAGAAGTAAGAGATGTATGGATCAGTTGCTCGCTTTGAAGAAAATGTGTGAGAAATACATAGAGAAACTGAAGGACTTATGGATCTGAATACAACATACGATACGATTGATAGAGATGCCGTGTGGAAGGTCTTACGAGTATATGGTATGCGAGGAATGCTCCTAGAAGGAGTGAGAAGGTTTTATCAGGAGTGTAATATGTATGTGTGAGTAGGAAGAGAGGGCAGTGAGTGGTTTCAGGTGAAGGCTGGTCTGAAGCAGATATGTGTGACGTCAACATGGTTGTTTGATTTGTTTATAGGTAGGGTGGTGGAGGTAAATGCAAGGGCCTTGAAGAGGGGAGCAAATATGCAGTCGTAGTTGGTGAGGTGAGGGGTGGGCTTGGGAAGTGAGTAAGATGCTGTTTGCTGATGACACAACACTGGTGACAGATTCATGTGAGACATTGTAAAAGTTAGTGACTGAGTCTGGAATATATTGTGAAAGGAGGAAGTTGAGAGTGAATGTGACTTAAACACAGGTTATCAAGTTCAGCATGGTAGAAGGATAGGTTAGTTGGGGTGTGAATCTGAACAGAGAAAATTTGGAAAAGGGACGTATTTTTATACACGTGGAAGAGTACATGACAGCAAATAAAACCATAAAAGTACAACTGAGTCAGGGCGTGGGGGAAGAGACGAATGTTCTGGGAGCACTAAATACTGTGTGGAGATAGAAGTCTTTATCTAGGAAAGCGACAGTAGGTATTTTTCACTGGAAAGTAATCCCAACGATGTTATATGGATGATTGGCATCCATATAACCAGATGAAGATGTGTGCAGGAAATGAAATGTTTGACGACAATATGTGATGTGAGGTGGTTCTGATCGAGTAGGTAAAAAACAAAAACGGAGAGATATGTGGTGACAAGAAAAGTGTGGTTGAAAGAGCTGAAGAGGATGTGCTGAAATGGTTTGTGTGTACATATGGACGGATTGAGGAAGGAGAGTTTATGCGTCAGAAGTGGAAGGAACAAGGAGAGGAGGGATATACTGGGGTGGAAGGATGAAGAAAAAAATGATTTTGAATGGCCGGGATTGAATATGCAGGAGAGTGCTGTAATTGGACTGAACCAAGGCATACGAAAGCGGTCCAGGTAAACAAATGGAAGGTTTGTTGGGCCTGGTTGTGTACAGGAGGCTCCACTTTCCTGCGATAAAGGCTATAAATCTTTCTGTTTCCGTGCATAGCGCAGCCTTGAGCTGTCCCTGGCTATTGTGCAGGACCATGGGTTGTACCAAAACATTTTACACATTCACAAACATTTCCCCACAGTGCCAAACGCCTTCTATTAAAAGGCACTGCTCCATCAGGTGCTTCAACTGACTCAATGTACCACATTCACTACACTTCATTGTCATCTATATAAGACTCTTCATGCATCAACCACACAAACAGTAATTCTTAAAACCCTCTCACAAACCCTACCATCCCTGATCAAACATCCAGCAAACATCAGCACAAAACGTTCAGTCTCATTCTTCACCAACAAAACTCATACTCCACAAAACCCAAGCGATGAGCTAAACATCCCGCTACTCAACGCCAATAACATCAGAAACAAACATACAGAAATACTCACCCATCTCCCGGAACACAAAATCAACATAGCCATCATCTTAGAAGCACGTCCACTTCCAATCCTTCCTCCCACATTTCTGCATCTACACAACCGAGAGAAGACAGACAACAAAGACAAAGAGGAGAACTCATAACACTCGTCCACCAAGCCATACCTTTTTCCAACACCTACAGGCAACGACATCCTAGTATCATAATCCATCAGAATAACATTTCACAGTAGAAATTACAACATGGTCATTTCATACACATTTCTCTTCCCCACATGCCCCCCCAAGTATACTCCCCAGTATACGTGACCAGCATACCTAACACATACTCACGTCGAAGATCCTCCAGGCAAACTACTCATGAATCAATCGCAACCGCTTAATATCCTTGACCTACACAACCAGCCAACCAGACTCTCAACCCGTCACCTTCAGCAGCCGACCTTGCCAGGCATCACTTTCTGCTCAATAGCCTTACATACACATACCACCTGAAACATGCTACATCGGTCGTCATCTGACCACCTACCCATCCTGATAACACTCCACCTGGCCCATCCAAGCTACACATCCATTAAGATGAGTTACACAAATTACAGGAAAACAAAGCTCAAACATAATTAGTATAGGTGACTCCCCATCCTTAGATCATACACTCCTTCACTTCACCAACATCTTCCAACCAGCCGAAATGAAACACACAACACAAAGGCATAGAAAGGAATATAACCAAAACTTCTCTCTCAAGCTACACACTTCATAAGACTAAGAAACCAGCGCACGCAAATCCACTCACCATCAGCACAATGAAACACAAGACCCATGCAACTAACTCTAGCGAACGTTAAAGAAAATCCAGACTTAACACACCAATCCTGACCTCACTCCTGAAGGGTTCCAGACCCATTATAGTGAAATAACTTTTGCTAAATGATTTCCAAGCTTGCTCATTAGACGCCACTCATGAATAACCACAAACTAACCTTACACATGAAAGGAAAGTCACGAAACAGCTACATAAATCCACCCATAACCATCTATCCACCCACCCTTCATTTCCCTTGCTACAAGTAATACATTTAAAACCGTAAAGAATTACCTTGCTGCAGGTAATGACAACATATCAAACGTTCTCATAACACGTTATGGTCCTTTTGCAATGCAAGCACTTATAGGTATAGATACCTTCAACCACTCTTGGCTACACAACAAAATTACTAACATCTGAAAACACGCCAATATAATACAAATTCTAAGCCCTACAAACCACCAAACTCTCCCTCTCTACCTCACTGTATCATTTCTATCATCAATATACAAAATCTGCGAAAAACTGATCCACAACGGAATCAAACAGCGCATTCCACTCTCACCTACACAACATGCTATCAGACCCAACCCATCTATTACACACTGACCTTGCACTACATATCCCAGATGACTTCAGCCATATAAGGTCCCCCTCCTGCACAGTAATAGTGGTAATCATTTGATACTGTTCCTTGATAAATCCTCACATAGAATATATATGACACCAATCTACACAATAATGAAAAAAAGTGCTTGGTTAGTTTCATAGTCGGTCGTCATGGCAGTCATTCACAGTGGCTTCACCTCAAGAATACTCAAAACTTTGCAGTAGAGTTCCCCAGAGAGCTTTTCTTTTTCCAACCATCTTCAATCTCTTCCTGCACAATCTCCCATTACCTCTAGCAAACCACAACTTGAAGGTCCTTTCATATGCAGACGACCTGACAGTCACATCACATCACCCTGACACCCCAGCAGCAACGTCAAACATGCAACACTACATTGCACAACTGGGTCAATGGGTCACCCAGAACAGAATGTCTGCATCTCCACAGAAGTCTTCAATGAATACTTAAGCCAAGGCAAACAAGAATCCAGCTTGCATCATCAGTCATCTTAATTTGAAAATATCTCCCAATGAACAAAACACCAACGATTCTAGGCATCACATGCAACACACACATAACGTTCATTCTCCACACTAATAACATCAACACAAAAGCAGCACACAATCTAGATAACCTCAGAACACTAACTGGAGCCAGATTAGGTAAAGAGAAATTATCCCTTAACATTTCCTATATTTAATCTCTTCACTTTAAGATACGCCTCATTCACCTGGTCTCCCGTTCTCTCAAAAGCAAATACAACAAAGCTGCAAACCACTCAAATTGTGCATTCAGAGCAATTACTCGCTGCCTAGCATCCATAAACATACGACATCTATGCAATGAAAAAGATCCTCCCCATGCAATTCCACCTCATCACATTTGCCGCTCAGTCCTCAGCAACAAACATAATGTTTCTGATCTGTTATCACAAACAGCCTCTAAAGGACCCAATGGGCTGTTATTGTTTGCATTACCATAACTGCAGTGTATCACTTAGGAACGAAAAGGAGGGAATATCTGACTTTCGTACAATGCCGATCTTATCGAATGGAGAGGAAACGGCAGTGTATGGAAAGTTTGGCACCGACGTAGCAGGAATGAAGCGCATTAAACAGTAGTATGTACAGAAACGCTAAACGTTTAGCAGCGGTGCAGGAAATACAAACTTCATGTTTAGCAAATGGTGTAGTGAACATGACACGTGTGGCAGAGATGTATTATAAGCTCTCATATGTCTGGCAGCAGAGCTCGACGCTATTAAGACCAATATAACATTCACGTGCCCGCCACCCATTACCCTGCGAGCGATAACTCGTAGTGGAAAGAATGGCGGGAGTGTGACGGATCTTGTGTGGTCAGGAAGGAGTGAGTGGCTTACATTATCATCATCCTGATGTGTGCATCAGCAGGGGAGCCTCTCACAGCCAAGAAGATACCTCAGGTCAACAGGACAGTTGACGTCAATATCTATGTACACACTTCTCTAAATCTAGTCCATGGCTTGATGTCATAGATTTCTTACACGAGGAAAATATGCATAATTTAAAGAGAAAATGCTAGTTTTGTATCGAAGAATTTATAAAAGTTGATCATAGATTTCCTTTTCTTTAAGAAACGGTCAGCTCGGGATGTGTACACTTCGCAACTCATGGTGTTGGGAAAGTCCGATGATCTTCGACAGGATAATAAGATGGAAAACTGTTGATTACTAAGATGACTTAAATTCACATAAGCTACAGTTTATATCTGAGTTTTTCTCTTTTCCCTGCACCTCCCTCCTGAGTGTGAGCACCGAACACAATCACTGACCTCATCCTCACCAACACCTGACTCCATCTTCTACTCACAGCGTTTAACACACGGCTCCTTCATGCTTTCCTTTCTCACATTCATCCTGGCCACACACTTCTCGCTCACACTAACCCACTGTCACTCCACCTTTCCACAGTCGTCTTCATAGTCATATCCTCTGCAGCCACTGTCCACACACCTCCCCTCCTCCAATTCTCCTTTCCCAGTCGGACTCTTCTCACCTACACTGTGTGTGTGTGTGTGTGTGTGTGTGTGTGTGTTTTCAGGGATTGTTATCTTACCACGCAGCGAACTGTAGCCAAAGTCAATGTCTCACTATCCTCACCCTCTCATTATAACCAATATACAGTGAAGGTGATCAAGCTTTATGTGATAAGTGTATCGCCAGAATCCCTACAATCTGCCATTAGAATACCTTGGTATGAGACCCTTGACCATGATGGTTGACAGGTAATGGTGGCGAACATTTTCTCGTGTCACATCTCCAAACCAGACGAGGTCATGTGTCCCGCACGTAGATCCAGTGAATTCCAAGACCTGACTGTATTCGGCCAGCCGGTAACAATGTCCCTCCGGAACTAGTGGGGTGAGTGATATAGTCCCTCCTCCCACGAGGACACCATCCTAGCCGACCCAGGCCTCACTCACCCTGTATCTGAAGTCCACAAAAGTTCATGGCAGCGGTGGGATTCGAACCCACGCCTCCTGAGAGACTGGAGCCTAAATCCAGCGCCTTAGACCGCTCGGCCACGCTACCCTGAGTGCTTTAAGATGGAGGAAGAGGGATACTAGTGATCTAGGATGCCATGTTTAGTCGTTGATGGTAGACGTGTATTCATGGGTCAGTAAATTGTGTCAGAAAGACTTAGTGGCTAACGTGGCCGCTGGTGGAGCTAGATACCATGTCATTAAGGCTTGATTCCTTTGTATGATCATAATCACCATCTGGTCCCTCACCAGCCTGGCCAGGGGCACAAAGAGGATCTTCTATGTTGTGATACTTAATTTGGTTCTCTTCATCAGCTAAAATAAATGAAGGATTTTTTTTGCAATGCTTTTTTGTTCTATATTTCAGGAGCAGAAATACAATAAGGAGAGGGTGTCCACTCGCTACTCTCACTGCTGTGACCATGAAAACAGCGTTACTGATGACTGACCGTTGATATCAAGTGACCGTGAGTACAGATTACTTGAAGAGAAAATGAAGAGTACAAGGCAGAATTAAAGGGAGAAGTTGATGCCCCGTCCAAGAATGTTTTTTGGACCAAACAAGTGATTTGATCCAGATTTAATGGTGACTTTCATCTATCATAATACATAGAATAACTCGATTTGGAAGCATATTTTCCAAAGCAAAAACTACCAATAACCCTCTGGTAATTGCATAAGGTTTCGTAAATATCATGGTAACATTACTCACGATAACATAATGATTGTTGAAGGTTGTGCACATGGCATGACCAACCGTACTCTCAGGTCAACTATTCTTAAAAGATTGGTTGTCCATAGGAATCTAGAGACTAATGTGAATATATAGATGATTGAAGCAAAATAATCACGTTAATTTTAATCTTAGACAAGGAATCGTACGTTAATCAGATGTATGACTTACTGAAAGACGTCAATACACATCGTGAGATTGTTAAAGATCCAACAGTAGATGCAAACAGAAGATCCAATTCCCAGTTCAGGACACACTTGGTGCTATCAAATAATCTTTTCAGATAACTTTAACACTACATATGTTTATTCTATTTATTTATTTTGATTTGTCGCTGTCTCCCGCGTTAGCGAGGTAGCGCAAGGAAACAGACGAAAGAATGGCCCAACCCACCCACATACACATGTATATACATACACGTCCACACACGCAAATATACATACCTATACATCTCAATGTACACATATATATACACACACAGACATATACATATATACACATGTACATAATTCATACTGTCTGACTTTATTCATTCCCATCGCCATCTCGCCACACATGGAATAACAACCCCCTCCCCCCTCATGTGTGCGAGGTAGCGCTAGGAAAGACAACAAAGGCCCCATTCGTTCACACTCAGTCTCTAGCTGTCATGTAATAATGCACCGAAACCACAGCTCCCTTTCCACATCCAGGCCCCACAGAACTTTCCATGGTTTACCCCAGACGCTTCTCATGCCCTGGTTCAATCCATTGACAGCACGTCGACCCCGGTATACCACATCGTTCCAATTTACTATATTCCTTATACGCCTTTCACCCTCCCACATGTTCAGGTCCCGATCACTCAAAATCTTTTTCACTCCATCTTTCCACCTCCAATTTGGTCTCCCACTTCTCCTCGTTCCCTCCACCTCTGACACATATATCCTCATGGTCAATCTTTCCTCACTCATTCTCTCCATGTGACCAAACCATTTCAAAACACCCTCTTCTGCTCTCTCTACCACACTCTCTTTATTTCCACACATCTCTCTTACCCTATCATTACTTACCCGATAAAACCACCTCACATCACATATTGTCCTCAAATATCTCATTTCCAGTACATCCACCCTCCTGCACACAACTCTATCCATAGCCCACGCCTCGCAGCCGTACAAAATTGTTGGGACCACTATTCCTTCAAACATGCCCATTTTTGCTTTCCGAGGTAACGTTCTCGACTTCCAAACATTCTTTAAGGCTCCCAGAATTTTCGCCCCCTCCCCAACCCTATGATTCACTTCCGCTTCCATGGTTCCATCCGCTGCCAGGTCCACTCCCAGATATCTAAAACACTTTACTTCCTCCAGTTTTTCTCCATTCAAACTTACCTCCCAATTGACTTGACTCTCTACCCTACTGTACCTATTAACCTTGCTCTTATTCACATTTACTCTTAACTTTCTTCTTTCACACACATTACCAAACTCAGTCACCAGCTTCTGCAGTTTCTCACATGAATCAGCCACCAGCGCTGTATCATCAGCGCACAGCAACTGACTCACTTCCCAAGCTCTCTCATCCACAACAGACTTCATACTTGCCCCTCTTTCCAAAACTCTTGCATTCACCTCCCTAACAACCCCATCCATAAACAAATTAAACAACCATGGAAACATCACACACCCTTGCCGCAAACCTATATTCACTGAGAACCAATCACTTTCCTCTCTTCCTACACGTACACATGCCTTACATCCTCGATAAAAACTTTTCACTGCTTCTAACAACTTGCCTCACACACCATATATTCTTAATATCTTCCACAGAGCATCTCTATCATCATACGCCTTCTCCAGATCCATAATTGCTATATACAAATCCATTTGCTTTTCTAAGTATTTCTCACATACATTCTTCAAAGCAAACACCTGATCCACACATCCTCTACCACTTCTGAAACCACACTGTTCTTCCCCAATCTGATGCTCTGTACATGCCTTCACCCTCTCAATCAATACCCTCCCATATAATTTACCAGGAATACTCAACAAACTTATACCCCTGTAATTTGAGCACTCACTCTTATCCCCTTTGCCTTTGTACAATGGCACTATGCAAGCATTTCGCCAATCCTCAGGCACCTCACCATGAATCATACAAACATTAAATAACCTTACCAACCAGTCAACAATACAGTCACCCCCTTTTTCAATAAATTCCACTGCAATACCATCCAAACCCGCTGCCTTGCCGGCTTCCATCTTCCTCAGAGCTTTTACTACCTCTTCCCTGTTTACCAAATCATTTTCCCTAAACCTCTCATTCTGCACACCACCTCGACCAAAACACCCTATATCTGCCACTCTATCATCAAACACATTCAACAAACCTTCAAAATACTCACTGCATCTCCATCTCACATCACCACTACTTGTTATCACCTCCTCATTTGCCCCCTTAACCGAAGTTCCCATTTGCTCACTTGCCTTACGCACTTTATTTACCTCCTTCCAAAACATCTTTTTATTCTCCCTAAAATTTGATTATACTCTCTCACCCCAACTCTCATTTGCCCTCTTTTTCACGTCTTGCACCTTTCTCTTGACCTCCTGCCTCTTTCTTTTATACATTTCCCACTAATTTGCATTTTTTTCCTTGCAAAAATCGTCCAAATGCCTCTCTCTTCTCTTTCACTAATAATCTTATTTCTTCATCCCACCCCTCACTACCCTTTCTAATCAACCCACCTCCCAAGCTTCTCATGCCACAAGCACCTTTTGCTCGAGCCATCACTGCTTCCCTAAGTACATTCCATTCCTCCCCCACTCCCCTTACCTCCTTTGTTCTCACCTTTTTACATTCTGTACCTAGTCCCTCCTGATACTTCCTCACACAAGTCTCCTTCCCAAGCTCACTTACTCTCACCACTCCCTTCACCCCAACATTCTCTCTTCTTTTCTGAAAACTTCTACAAATCTTCACCTTCGCCTCCACAAGAAAATGATCAGACATCCCTCCAGTTGCACCTCTCAGGGCATTAACATCCAAAAGTCTCTTTTTCGCGCGCCTATCAATTAACACGTAATCCAATAACGCTCCCTGGCCATCTTTCCTACTTGCATACGTATACTTATGTATATCTAGCTTTTTAAACCAGGTATTCCCAATCACCACTCCTTTTTCAGCACATAAATCTACAAGCTCTTCACCATTTCCATTTACAACACTTAACACCCCATGTATACCAATTATTCCCTCAACTTCCACATTACTCACCTTTGCATTCAAATCACCCATCACTATAACCCGGTCTTGTGCATCAAAACCACTAACACACTCATTCAGCTGCTCCCAAAACACTTGCCTCTCATGATCTTTCTTGTCATGCACAGGTGCATATGCACCAATAATGACCCATCTCTCTCCATCAACTTTCAGTTTTACCCATATCAAACTAGAATTTACTTTCTTACACTCTATCACATACTCCCACAACTCCTGTTTCAGGAGTATTGCTACTCCTTTCCTTGGTCTTGTCCTCTTACTAACCCCTGACTTTACTCCCAAGACATTCCCAAACCACTCTTCCCCTCAAACATACTTCCTATCTCTCCTTTTTTCTCATCTTGGTTACATCCACACACATTTAGACCCCCAATCTGAGCCTTCGAGGAGGATGAGCAATCCCCGCCTGATTCCTTCTTCTGTTTCCCCTTTTAGAAAGTTAGATACAAGGAGGGGAGGGTTTCTGGCCCCCCGCTCCCGTCCCCTTTAGTCGCCTTCTACGACACGTGAGGAATGCGTGGGAGGTATTCTTTCTCCCCTATCCCCAGGGATAACTACATATGTATTACACGATATTGATCAAACACACGACCAATGATCCTCTACAATCTATCATTAGTTCAATGGGGTCTTCCTCATACAGCCTTTCAACATAGCTAGTCAGGATATTGTGACCACTGGCTGGGAATATTTCTAATCCGCACATCAACAACTTGATGTCAGATCTGACTCATAGACTGAGAGAACAAGAGATCCTTGACAATTATCAAAATTCAGTGTTAACTAAGAAAATAAGAGATCCTTGACAATCATTAAGTTTCAGTTTTAACTCATTGTTTACCAACGTTCCTGTACGAGATATGTAATGTTTTCTAAGGGATAAAATACACATGTTTGACTTCCCAGTAATCCATAATGTTTTTATATCGCAAATTGTGTTATGTGTAACATATAATGTATTTCGTGCTAATGACAAGATCTTCAAACAACGATATGGCATGGCGTTGGGTAATCCTCTTTCTCCAAGATATTCAAATATCTATATGGATTTTTTAAATCCCAGTTGTGACCTCTCATTTGCAATGCCGATATAACACGGCAATCATTTTTCTTCAAAGCAAATTTTCAACATATGGAATGATTTACTAATCATAACAGTTAAAAACATTATCATAGATACGTTTAAGCATCGACGTGATAAATATTTCGCCTAAGATCCACGACTGACAATATCAGCCCCTTCTTGACTGTATAAGTCTATACATTTTTCCCTTTGATGAATCTGTATCCGTTCTTCTCATACAACATTAATCCATGAGTTTCTGTTCTCTTTCACTATCACAAACAGCCTCGTTAGGACCAAATGGGCATTGCGTTTGAATTCCTTTGTATTATTAAGACCAACATAATTTCCCTTATCACATGCCCTTCCAGAGACACTCCTCGAATACAGAACCTGACCAACACAGCCAACACCCATCTGTGTGATGATTTCAACGCCCACCATCTGGCATGGTTCAACGCCCACAATACTGCATGGCTTAACGCCCAACACCATGCATGGTTCAACGCCCACCATCCTGCATGGATCAACGCCCACCATCCCGCATAGCTCAACGTCCACCACCCTGCATGGCTCTACGCCCACCATCTTGCATGGTTCAACGCCCATCATCCCGCATAGCTCAACGCCCACCACCCTGCATGGCTCTACGCCCACCATCTTGCATGGTTCAACGCCCATCATCCCGCATAGCTCAACGCCCACCACCCTGCTTGGCTCTACGCCCACCATCCTGCATGGCTCAACGCCCACCAACAGGCATGGCTCAACGCCCACCATCCTGCATGGTTCAACGCCTGCCAACAGGCATGGCTCAATGCCCACCATCCTGCATAGCTCGACGCCCACCATCCTGCATGGCTCAACGCCCACCATCCAGCATGGCTCAACGCCCACCATCCTGCATGGGTTAACGCCCACCATCCTGCATGGCTTAACGCCCACCAACAGGCATGGTTCAACGCCCACCATCCTGCATGGTTCAACGCTCACCATCCTGCATAGCTCAACGCCCAGATCCTAGATCCCTGAGGTGTATTACTCATGAATTAACCTCATCTTTTCAACATATGCAACCAGCCAACCAGACTCCAAACCCACACCTCCAGCAACCATCCTCACCACACGTTCACTTGTGCACACCAGCGCTGTACACAAGGACTACTGGAGCATAGTGCATGACCTGTCCTCTGACCACTCATAAGTTCCGATAACACTACCTGGCCCATCAAACCCACACAGCCACTACAGGAGAGCAGATTGGCCAACTTCCGTACACTACATAGGATCCAAGCAGCTCCAAATCTTCATCAAAGATAATTTCCCATCCACGTACCTCGCACTTCATCAACATCACCAAACCAGTCCTGCAAGAAGTACATACCACGAGGACATAGAAAGTAGTATAATCTAGACCTCTCCCCACAAGTGGTTGATCTCATAACACAAAGAAACATACTAAGACGAAAACATCCACCTTCAATAGGGATCATAAAAAGCACCATCATTAACCTATTCACTGAAAAGCAGGCAGAAAACGGTCGCTCCTTCCTTCACACTATTATCTTCAAGACCCACAACAACCAGCTCTGGCGCACAATAAAGAAAATCCATCCCCTCCACACCACCCCGGCCTCCTCCCCCTCACACCTCCCTATATTGGTTCTGTCTTACTACCCAGACTTCTGGAGAGTGTGTAAGGTAGTGAGCACCAGAATGATATGGGTGAAAATAATTAAGTGGTGGGTGATGATTGTGATTACAAAATTGGCTACGAGGAGACTGAGGAAGAAAGGTAAGTTTTTTGGAGCAGTTTTGATGCATGTGATTAGGTGATATAAATACAAATGTGGGTTATGTAGCAGTTAAAATGAACATCCTGTGGAGTTGTGTATTGAAAAAGGATTGGCAACTTGGGAATACCTGGTCTAATGAGAGGGATATGTATAAGTGTGTGTGTGTTAGGAAAGATAGAAAATAGGTATGACTGCATTACATAATAACTGACAGGCATGAAAAGAGACTCATGGATGTCAATGCAGAGAAGGGCAGCTGAAGGGATGTCTGATCATTATTTGATGAAGGTGAGGAGGAAGATTAAAGATGAAAGGAAAGAGTGAGTGATTACCTCTAGGATATGCATCATGTATCAGTAGAGGAATCATGTGTAAATATGATGACAATGAAGTTGCATGGGGAAGGCTTTCATTGGCCATCATGTGTAGCAGTAAGGCAAGAGGTACATGGGATCCAGCAGGTGCATTTTCATTAAGGATAATCAAAACAATATTTACAAAAAATGAACATGTTTGACATATACAAATTATCCTTGCAAAACAATCACATATGCACTTTAACAACACTTATGCCAGGAAGTCAGTTTATGATAGTCATCCAGGTAAGTATTATGCATCTGAGAATTACCTGGGATTTTACATGGTGAACTGCTCTTAGATTTCTTACAGAAGTATGACATGAGGTGTTAACTTTGGTCTCCTTGCACTTTGACTGATTTATAATTTTTTTCTACAAAGTAAAAAATTGGAGTAATGGAATGTGGAAAAGAAAACCTGAGGTTACAAATTTATATAAGTGAAAATATTCAATAACTGTAGCCATTACATGCAACGGTAGTTCAGAATATCATGTAAGAAGGGGTGTTAATTTGCATATAACTCAAACAGGTGATAGAATCATCATATACAATATGACAAATCATTCGCTTCATCTGTGAACTTAGGTAACAGAAACTGTCTAATATCCTTAGGATTGCAGTATTCTTATCCACTATGGACTTAAACGAATTATTAAACTGGCATTTTTGAAATGGCAAATTAGAAATAAAATTAGAGCATTGAGATAGTTCACAGGAACTAATCATCCCAAATTTCAAATGCATTCATAATGCAAGAAAAACAAAGTCAGCTATAAAGTTTGCCACCTTGACAACCAAACTAAATATTTCTAAAAACAAGCTCTATGGAATGTTTTGTCTTATTAGCAAATTGGTAAAACTTTTACTTTATTTGACACTGCCATCTGAAAAAATATGAGTTCACTGTGTCTTGCTACTCTTGAGGCTGGTAACACCAGAAATTCTCCATAAGTTCTTTTTATTATATATAGAAAAAAAATCTGACTTCTGGTTTGCTTACTGGTTATGACAATTTAAGATTAGTAATTCTGACTGTAGTAGCAACTTAGTGATAAAGAAAAAACTTGAAAAACACCAAATCTTGATATCTAATTACTAAATCACCTTTAGAGCAAACATCAAATTCATGTGCACCACTACATGAAGTTCTGTACTGAAATGCAATGACAATATTCACATTAACTACTTTGTTCACAGTACTATAAGGGGTTAGATGAGAAAATTCACAAATACATAAATTGTCTTCAAAACTTAAGTAACAGAAACTTCACTACATTAAGAACTTTCATTCCATTACCAAGAAGTTTCTATCAAGTTGCTTTAACTGCACTAAGGCACAATTTAATCTGTGTTTATAATGTTTCTAAAGTCATATTCTACAATTATTCTATGTATAAAATGTAAATTTGTATCATCTGAAATACTATTGGATTATTTAGTCAAGTGAAGTCTAGCAGATTACAGCAGAGTCTGACTCATATAAAAGATTTATTTTCCTTTGCATGAAAATAAAATATGCATCATACATCTTCCTTCTACATTAGAGAAAATATAGATTTAGCTTGGAAATGCCACAGAAACAGCAATTTATTTCCCTCAAACCATTAGCTAAATATCCATAATGCCAACTTAGATGTAAATGACCTGATACTCATCCTGACAGGAAACCTTTTAGATTCACTTTTTTTTGTATCACATACAATGACTACAACTGCACATTCCATACAAAAATAAGTTGCATGAAATATTAACACTTTTACTTCCATTCTTCATTTAAATGTAATATTAGGGTTTGGAAACATCTGTTCATCTTACCACAGCTACAAAAAATTAAAATAAAAGGCACCACAGGCCTATGAATGGCTTAGTGAGATGATGAAAGTGGTACTTATGTATCCCCACCTAATTATTCCTTGAAAGCAGCCGCCCTATCCTAGCTTGCACTGTAATGAGTCTCAAGAGCTGCAATTAATACATGGAATGCTACTCCTGTTTCTCCCCATGAGCTGTAATTATACATAATCTTTAGATAATGGGACGATGTTGACTATAATGTAGGCAAGATCAACAGTCATCTGCATTTAAGCTACTGGACAGTTAGTCTGTAAATCTGAAAATGCATATGAACATCCATTTTCCAATGCAACTGTTCACAGTATAATCAGTACAACATTCTGTATTTAATATAACTTACAAATGCAGATTCCATCATGACCCAATTCAATAGCAATGATTGCATTTAGAATTTCAGTAAAATGCACAATGCTGCTATTTTTTCTTCCTAATGATACATCTTGTGCTAAATTTGACCACAAATTTGTGCTGCAGTCCATTGGTAATACTATTTCTTTTGTAATCAAAACAAACATATGCAGTTTGTAACATTTTCAGAGAAATTATTCTTGATCAACAGCCATTGTCAAACACTATCTGGACCAATAAATGACTTGATAACAATTTATCCATTTTCTTTGTACATGCTACAGGTCCCTTACAAACTGTGCTTCATATTAGTATTCAAAACTTTAAAAACAAAGCATTATGATTTCTCTATACATACAGAAATCCCTAGACTCAAAGCACAATATAACAAATAAATCCAACATTTCTATTAGATCAATAAAATAATCTTCGAAACTTGGATCGCTATCAAGTAACAATGTTATTGCTCTGAACATCCTAAAAATATAAAATACGACATAAAAACTGAAGAATCAGTAATTCATGGGTACAAGAACAGTTCTGGTACCCAGCTTAAAAAGATTATGCCTGTATTGTCTGACATGTACAATGATGTGGGTGATACCTCAGTGACTGTAGCTTAAACAGTCACATCTGCAATACTCTTCATCTGACAAACAACGGGGAGTGAGAACTCTGATGATTGGCTCGAGGCAAGGATGCTAGTGAGGAATGGCTCGAGGCATGAGGCAGCAAGGATTCATTGGGCTCAGTCTAATGCAGTGTCTACATTCATACACACTAGTCGTCGAGCTCTGGTGCTAATTGTTGGGGAATCTGGAGCCTTAGGTACATGACCGTTAGTTTCTTCTCTAAGAACCTCACTAGTGCAGATATTTCCATTGGCATGACCATTGGCATAGCCATTGGCAATGCCATTAGCATGGCCATTTGCAAAACCATTTGCCTTTCCAGTAGCACAGCCATTTGCATAACCATTTGAGATACCATTGGCAAGTTTAGCAACACCATTGGGGAGGCCTCCATTGGCATGTCCATTCTGAGTATTTGAAGGTTCCACTGGCAGGAGCCTGCATAAAAAAAAATATACATTTATGTATTTATTGATGAATACAAGCAAGTATGAATATGTACATGTGTGTGTATGTAATGTTTGCTTATGTGTGTGTATACGTTAATATGTATATGTACATACATATATATTCCTATGAGTCCACGGGAAAATGAAATACAGTAAGTTCCCAAGTACACTTTCGTGTAATAATCACATCATCAGGGGAGACACAAGAGAGAAATATAACAGTCAGTTGATATACAACGAAGTGACGTAGCCAGGAGATGCCATTTAGTAAACATGCGAATGTCCAAGACAGACAAAGAGCGTATCATAAACTTATTATGTGGACAAGAAAATTGTTTACAAATTTTATCAACAATAAAGTTATCCAATTAGTATATATCTTCACTAATATTAAGATTATAATTCTTTGTGTATTTAATAATAAAAGATTCAATGATATTTCTCGTGGTACTGCAGTTACAGTTAATAACGGAGATTCACTAATATTAAGATTATAATTCTTTGTGTATTTAATAATAAAAGATTCAATGATATTTCTCGTGGTACTGGAGTTACAGTTAATAACGGAGATGGCATTACTCCAGTCAATACAATGACCATAGTTTTTAACATGATTACACAAGGCATTTGATTCTTGTCCCATTCTTATACTATTTTTATGTTGCTTAAGTCTAACAGAAAGATCCTTACCAGTCTGCCCAACATAAAACTTATCACAGTTTCTACATGGCACTTTATAGATGCACCCAGGAGAATTTTCTGGTGACTTCCTGATTAAGATATTCTTTATAGTATTATTGTTGCTGAAGGCAACATTTACATTAAAGGATTTAAGCAACATGGGAAGTGAAGTAAAATTATTATTAAAAAGGAGAACTAAAAGATTCTTGGTGTCAATGGGAGGTTTGTGCTCAACTCTATAAAATGATTTCTTTGCTAACTTAAGGGATTTATCAATGAAAGATCTAGGGTACTTTAACTTAGATCCAATAGAATATATCTTCTCAAACTCACCATCAATATACTCCGAACTGCAAATACATAATGCCCTAAGGAACATGGATGAAATGATGATAATTTAACTCTGTCATGTTGAGATGAGTAATAATGGATATATGAATATACATTGGTAGGTTTTCTGTATATGCTAAACTTAAACTTGTTTCCTTGCCTATGGAGCACACAATCTAAAAATGGTAACATACCATTATTTTCATTTTCTACAGTAAATTTGATGGAAGGTACTAAATTGTTCAGCAAGGGAAGAAATGTTTGTAAATTTTCATTTGTTGGCCAAACACAAAGAACATCATCTACATACCTTAACAAAATTGCATCAGAAGGTAAGTTATCCTTTAGGAACTTCATTTCAAAAAATTCCATATAAAAATTACTTAGTACAGGTGAAAGAGGGTTACCCATTGCCATACCAAATTTTTGAGCATAATGGTATGGCAATGGGTAACCCTCTTTCACCTGTACTAAGTAATCTTTACATGTATGTGGTGTGCAAAGTGAGAGGGTTAGGGAGAATGATTTGGTAAACAGAGAAGAGGTAGTAAAAGCTTTGCGGAAGATGAAAGCCGGCAAGGCAGCGGGTTTGGATGGTATTGCAGGGGAATTTATTAAAAAAGGGGTGATTGTATTGTTGACTGGTTGGTAAGGTTATTTAATGTATGTACGACTCATGGTGAGGTGCCTGAGGACTGGTGGAATGCTTGCATAGTGCCATTGTATAAAGGCAAAGGGGATAAGAGTGAGTGCTCAAATTACAGAGGTATAAGTTTGTTGAGTATTCCTGGGAAATTATATGGGAGGGAATTGATTGAGAGGGTGAAGGCATGTACAGAGCATCAGATTGGGGAAGAGCAGTGTGGTTTCAGAAGTGGTACAGGATGTGTGGATCAGGTATTTGCTTTAAAAAATGTATGTGAGAAATACTTAGAAAAGCGAATGGATTTGTATGTAGCATTTATGGATCTGGAGAAGGCATATGATAGAGTTGATAGAGATGCTCTGTGGAAGGTATTAAGAATATATCGTGTGGGAGGTAAGTTGATAGAAGCAGTGAAAAGTTTTTATCGAGGATGTAAGGCATGTGTACGTGTAGAAAGAGAGGAAAGTGATTGGTTCTCAGTGAATGTTGGTTTGCGGCAAAGGTGCGTGATGTCTCCATGGCTGTTTAACTTGTTTATGGATGGGGTTGTTAGGGAGGTGAATGCAAGAGTTTTGGAAAGAGGGGCAAGTATGCAGTCTGTTGTGAATGAGAGAGCTTGGGAATTGAGTCAGTTGTTCGCTGATGATACAGCGCTGGTGGCTGATTCATGTGAGAAACTGCAGAAGCTGGTGACTGAGATTGGTAAAGTGTGTGAAAGAAGAAAGCTGAAGTAAATGTGAATAAGAGCAAGGTTATTAGGTACAGTAGGGTTGAGGGACAAGTCAATTGGGAGGTAAGTTTGAATGGAGAAAAACTGGAGGAAGTGAAGTGTTTTAGATATCTGGGAGTGGATTTGGCAGCAGATGGAACCATGGAAGCGGAAGTGAATCATAAGGTGGGGGAGGGGGTGAAAGTTCTGGGAGCATTGAAAAATGTGTGGAAGTCGAGAACGTTATCTTGGAAAGCAAAAATGGGTATGTTTGAAGGAATAGGGGTTCCAACAATTTATATGGTTGCAAGGCATGGGCTATAGATAGAGTTGTGTGGAGGAGGGTGGATGTGCTGGAAATGAGATGTTTGAGGACAATATGTGGTGTGAGGTGGTTTGATCGAGGAAGTAACGAAAGGGTAAGAGAGATGTCTGGTAATAAAAAGAGTGTGGTTGAGAGAGCAGAAGAGGGTGTTTGAAAATGGTTTGGTCACATGGAGAGAATGAGTGAGGAAAGATTGACCAAGAGGATATGTGTCAGAGGTGGAGGGAACGAGAGAAGTGGGAGACCAAATTGGAGGTGGAAAGATGGAGTGAAAAAGATTTTGAGTGATTGGGGCCTGAACATGCAGGCGTGCAAGGAATAGAGTGAATTGGAATGATGTGGTATACTGGGGTCGACGTGCTGTCAATGGATTGAACCAGGGCATGTGAAGCATCTTGGGTAAACCATGGATAGTTTTGTGGGGCCTGGATGTGGAAAGGGAGCTGTGGTTTCAGTGCATTATGCATGACAGCTAGAGACTGAGTGTGAAAAAATGTGGCCTTTGTTGTCTTTTCCTAGCGCTACCTCGCGCACATGCGGGGGGAGGGGGTTGGTATTTCATGTGTGGCGGGGTGGCGATGGGAATGAATAGGGGTAAACAGTATGAATTATGTACATGTGTATGTATGTATATATCTGTGAGTGTATATATATGTATGTGTTGAGATGTGTAGGTGTGTATGTGCTGAGTGTGGACGTGTATGTATATACATTTGTATGTGGGTGGATGGGCCATTCTTTCGTCTGTTTCCTTGCGCTACCTCGCTAACAGTGACAAAGTATAATAAATAAATATAAATAAATATGTATATATGTATATATAATAATTACAATGTTAACTTCATATATATCTATTAGTATAGCAAGAGCATAGGTATGGAGATACCTGAAGGGACAGATAGAAGAGGAAGACATTACAAAAGCAGTAGTGAGAAAAAAGCAATAATGCTCTTTAAGAATGGTAAAGCTGGGGGTACATATGAGATGGTGAAGAGTGAAAGTGAAACTGTAATTCACTGTGAAAAAAGGTCATGTGCCTGGCAAGTGGAAGGAGGTGATAACTGTTTCACTGTACAAAGTAAATGGCAAGGTGTGTGGTACGATAATTAAGAATTTTGTTAAAAGGATGTGAGCCAACGGTAGCTGAAGAACATGGAAGCTTTATGAAAAGAAGCTGTACACCAAATCTTTGTACTTTCAGAAGTTTTGGAGTAACTTCCTGTCTAAGGGGCCTCTTCTAACCTTATGACAGAATACAGCATCAATGGATTTTAAAAAGGCACATCATAAAAATGAAAAATTAAATTCTTTAGGAAGTTCTAACTACATGATGTGCATGGACTTTTGAGTACTATTAAGAGCTTTCATAATGGAGGTTGTGGGTGTATGTGGAGAGAGTTTTACACTAGTGGGACCCCATCTCTTGAACATTCTCTACTATCATACAACTTAATTTATGTATGCTGTTTGAATATGTCATGTCCTTACTAATTCAATTCCATTCATCTATCATTCTTCTCCAATTAAAATACTTATTTACATCTTTTTTTAAGGTTTCTTGCTTAATTTAATGTTATGTCCTCAGGCTGCTCTGTCCCTACATCTCTTGAAAACTGTTCACTGTCACATCATTGACCTGTTTTAAGAATTTAAAGGTTGTGATCAGGTCACCTCATGCTCTTCCCTTTTCCAAGGTGGGCAAATTGAAGTGTTTAGCATTTCCTTGTAACTCAGCTCTCTTAAATCTGGTACCATCGTTTTTACCCTCCTCTAGACCTTCTCTATTTCCTCTATGTGCTTCTTTAGATGCAGTGACCATACTTGAGCACCAAATTTTAGTTTTGGTCTGATGTAGGATGTGAACAGTTTGCTAAATATTTCCTTACACATATATTTCACAGCTACTCTGATACTTGCCAGACGAAAGTTTCTCCTTCACTAATCTCCTAATGTGGGACTCTGGTGACAAGTTAGGGATGATCTTAATTCTCAAGCCCTTGTCAAGAACAGAATCCGGAAGCTTATTTCTCGCTATATAAAAATCATACTGAGGCTTTCTTTCCCTCTGTCTCCCCACCCCCTCTCATTACTTTATACTTTCTTGTATTGAATTTCATCACCACATATCAAACCTACTTTAGAGTCTGTTTAGGTCCCCAAGTAAACTGATGCCATCCTCCTTGCTTTTTACTTCCCTCATCATATGCAAACATATTCAGATTATAACAGTCCATACCTTCAGGCAAATCAGTCACACAGACTAAGAAGAGAAACAGTCCCAAAACAGAATCATGAGGTACCCTACTAGTGACCATCAAAAACTTGGAAAAGGTTCCTTTGACATGTGTCCTTTATTCCCTTCCATAATGATAGTTTTCTATCCACAGGACAAGTCTCCCTCTTACTCTTGCCTGGTATTCCAGTATTTTAAGAAGTCTGCCTAATGCATCTGCACACATCTTCAGCACATACACTGACATTTCATCAAGACCACAAGCTTTAGTAAGTGTGGTGATCTACTCTAGTGCTTACAGTATATCCAC
Source organism: Panulirus ornatus (assembly GCF_036320965.1). Taxonomy (NCBI): domain Eukaryota; kingdom Metazoa; phylum Arthropoda; class Malacostraca; order Decapoda; family Palinuridae; genus Panulirus; species Panulirus ornatus. The sequence continues at coordinate 20,225,566 of NC_092261.1, forward strand.
CAAGTTCAGGGAAAGACAGATCAGCATGGGCAAGGACATTTCAGCACATATTGTGCAGCTTGTCACAGGAGAAGCTCTTAAAAATCCAAACTTATGTTTATGTTAGCTGTGTTGCTCTACATAATGCAAAACAGAAATGGCCATTCATTGTACAAGCACGGCCAAGCCAGCCTGCACTGTTACTTGACATGTTATAGGCATGTACAGATATGTTAGCATGTGCTGTGCTGCTTGATGCATGACAGAAGACAGTGTAAGTGCTAAGACACATCAGTGTGTTGTGTGCTTTTTTCCCCCATCAAAGGTAAAGACAATGAACAGTCAAAGACACATTAGTAAACACTACTGCTTAGCACATCATGGAAAACTTTGTATAAGCAAAGATGCATACACCTTGCTACACTTATTTCTCTTGCTAAATGGCTACGTGCTTCATTAAGGATTTTTAATTGTACATGCAATGAAATAAATGGCTGATAAGCCATGCTTCCCTACAGGCCACTGCTGTCGATCAGAAACTATATAATATTCACTCTAAGTATGGCATCTTTAATGGTAATATCAATAACTGCCAATACATTATGACCTCTACAATTAAAGACTGACCAATCATATTTCCTTCTTGGTCACTGTCAGCAATCCACACTTCTCAAACAGTTCACTCCAAAATCAAAATGAAGGGCCTACATGTTGACATCAGCCCAGCAGCAAGCAAAGTATCATCCAGGATTAGGATAAACCAATAATTTAGATATCAAATGTACACTGGTATTCTAGAGAATAATAAGCTAATTCATGGAAATGGCAATTTAATCATAATTGATTTAACCAAGATGAGTCTAGCCAACTGCTCCAAACTGGTGATTAAGCAAAACTGAGTACCATAAAAGTTGTGTGATGAAGATGTGGCCAGGTGATGTCTTAAGTGGGAAGGTAGGATAATTGTTTAATCGTGACTACAGGACTGTTTTTAACAGAATTTTTCATGCAATTCTGAGGGACAAATGATAATTACATTTTTTGCAATGCATTTAATGCAACTATGGCATTACTAATTGTATTTTCATCCACATAACTGACTAAAGATGGCTATATTGAAACTACATGATGAAGGCAGCTGAGGGAGATAACGTAAAAAGTTGCTGATAGAAGTTTCCTTATTTCTACTCAAAGCTGGATATATGTCTTATTCTATCACTATTGGCATTTTAGAATATCAATATAAGATAAAAAGAAATTTAACATTCTGGTCACTAAAGATATAAAATGATCGAGCTTACTGACCTTAATCCTGGCTGCTCTCCTAAAGTAGGTTTTTACATAAAAGTCTGAGAAGAGGAAGAAGAACATGACAGCATGACCGCCAATACACCACATGAAGGCACGTGGGTAGTTACACTCCGTGAAACAAAGCTGCCATTTCAGAAAAAGAAACATATAAGAAAATAAGCAAAAAATCAGTAATAACATAATGTGAAAAATTATTTTGCTATTAATCACTACCCTGACTTTTCTTCTGAGAAGATTGTTGGTTCAAGTTAATTCTTCATCCACCATGATTACATTTCCTTCAATACTCAACTCTTTATGCATACATCATTCCATTATTATCCTTGTGCTTTATCCTCACTTCTCTCATTTTTACCCATATACACAATAAGAATCATTCATAATTTGTGACACATTTCTCACTGCTTCTTTTAATATTTATGACTTTTTTTCCTTTTCAATTTTTACACATTCCCTCTTCTCCTACTTTGAACATACATCCTGTGGTAAGTAATATTCAATTCCTTAAACCATCCATTATAGCATCATGTAGGTCACTTTTATATTGCTCTGTTCACTATGGCTGGGTCATATATATACGAGTATAAAAAATTCTAATTGCCCCCTCTGCCTCAAGGCAAAATAAACAGGCAGTAATGTTTGGAGAGGCATCCCATGTACTGCTACTAAATACTACAGCCTAAATTTTACCTATACAATAGTCAGTATATTTGGAGGTATCAAAGAGGCCTGTGCAAGATCGTGTTATGTAAAAAATTTTGAATCGGTAACACTTTTACAAAATAATGAATATTAGTGATGAAAACAGTTAGTAATCATATATGTTGGTGACAAAAAGAATTCCAAAAATATCATGCATCTTACAACATATGCTTAATGGTACTTTTGGCATATGTTACACACATGGCAACAGAGCAGCATATATCAAGGAATACAAAGCACAAGTAAACAAAGTTTTACCAGGCTGAGATGTATATTATTTCGTCTAGAAAACTATCTTGTAGTTACACATAATAAACTTCTAGGGATATATTTTCATAATATTCAAGAATATTCTACACACAATGTACAGAAAATATTCAGTCTGCCGCATTGAAATGGGTTAATCTTATTGGCTTTCTGAACCTTCTCGTTCAACCTTGTTCCTCTTCTTTGTATCTAGTTAAAGAGAAAGGATCCATGGCTCTTTAAGTGTGTGTAAATACTCATGATTGCCTTTGAACTTTCTCATATTTTCCATCTTCATCATGAAAAACTCCATGATGATCTTCTCCCATGACTTTCCTTAACCTTGTAATCAACAATTTGTACTAAACTTTTCACAATCACTTGCATTTTATAGCCTCATTTACAGCTTCACTCCATTTTTATCTTTGAAATAGTGTCAGGGGGTAGCATCTTTCTCCCATTCACATCTATATTATTTGGTGTGCCTCTTCGTGGCTTCCCTTCAACATCATGCTTTCTATCCTTACACTTCATCTTCGGTCTTATTATTCCCTTTTCTCATTTCAACATACTTTGTCTTCCTTTTTGAATTCTTTCCAGTTACCTACATAATCACATAACATGTCCTTTATTTCTTCAACCACTCTTCATTAAATGTATAGGTGATCCTTTCTACAATCCTTGCTTTTAACTCCTTCCACTTCCCTCACTCCACCTCCAAACCTTAAAAATCAATTTCTACTCCTTGCACTGTCCCAGTCATTATGGCTGGCATATCCATGCTTCAATCTTATATGAGTGAGTAAAACTAAATATTCCACCTTTTGAATTCTACCACATATGCACTCATGCTCTGAACTTCTTGCTAAACTACAGAACAAACAAATGTGTGACATCAATGGCCAAGGCATATGGAAATGGGGGATGTGGCACAATACCCTAACATACTGCTGTTACAAAAACTCTTCTCCTATGCTTTTGCAGGGTTTGAGGCTTCGCTTCTTACACTCAACAGCATGCTTAGCTCAAACCATCTGCCTACCCTTAACACTTATCCTTTCATTTCAGCTTCCTTATCATTATCTGTAATAAGTATTCAAAATTCCTCACCCTTTTCAATCTCATCACTCAATTGTATCTCGCATACAAATACCCTAACATACTGCTGTTACGAAAACTCTTCTCCTATGCTTTTGCAGGGTTTGAGGCTTCTTACACTCAACAGCATATTTAGCTCAAACCATCTGCCTACCCTTAACACTTGCCCTTTCATTTCAGCTTCCTTATCATTATCTGTAATAAGTATGCAAAATTCCTCACCCTTTCCAATCTCGTCACTCAACTGTATCTCGCATACAGTACTTAAAGAGTTCATTTCTGACTCTTTTGTTACCCAACAAAATTATTGAGGTCCTGCTGTTTCAACTATTACCGGAGTATTGTATATGCAACTCAAATGCATCTTGTCATGATATTCCTTTTTTCACTTTTTTAACTACTCATGAGGGATGACTTTCTTTACTTCCCAAAGCATATAGGCAATACTTTGGTTATTGCTCTTGAGCTCTGGCTGCTTGTGTGCCCCCACCATTAGCTAGACCATGCAATACTTGGTAAGCTGGTGCATCACATGATTACTGTATGGCTGATGGCAACTCAGCAGTGAGCCGTGACTGTTTCTTCCCCACAACTTGAAGCTTTGGAAATCTCTACCCTCTCATATCTTTCCCAGTAACTATGACCTGGCACATTTTAAAAGCTTTTCCACTTTCTCTAGAATCTGTAAATACTTTCCTATGTCTTTTCTTTTTCCCTTTCATTAATCTCTCTATTTCAAGTAAGGCCTGGCCATGATGTGGACTTTTGTCCATGACTGGAGCCTTAAAAAAAAAAAAAAGGTATGGGACACAGAATATATGTTTCACAATAAGTTCAACTTTATACCACTTAACCACTCATACTCCACTCTGCCAAAACCCTAAACTATATCCACAACTTTCCTCACCAACTCTTTCCAATAGCTTTATTACATACCTTCTCTCAGTTTACAATTGGTACTTAAATTATCTTTTCTAGCAATTGCACAAAAAATAATCACACGTTCAAATCTGATAAAATCCCACATATGATTTTTGAAAAATATCTTGTGAGTAATGTGGCAGTTGAGGGAATAATTGGTGTACATGGGGTGTTCAGTGTTGTAAATGGAGATGGTGAAGGGCTTGTAGATTTATGTGCCGAAAAAGGACTGGTGATTGGGAATACCTGGTTTAAAAAGAGAGATATACATAAGTATACGTATGAAAGTAGGAGAGATGGCCAGAGAGCGTTATTGGATTACGTGTTAATTGATAGGCGCGCGAAAGAGAGACTTTTGGATGTTACTGTGCTGAGAGGTACAACTGGAGGGATGTCTGATCATTATCTTGTGGAGGATAAGGTGAAGATTTGTAGAGGTTTACAGAAAAGAAGAGAGAATGTTGGGGCGAAAAGAGTGGTGAGAGTAGGTGGGCTTGGGAAGGAGACTTGTGTGAGGAAGTACCAGGAGAGACTGAGTACAGAATGGAAAAAGTTGAGAACAAAGGATGTAAGGGGAGTGGGGGAGGAATGGGATGTATTTAGGGAAGCAGTGATGGCTTGCGCAAAAGATGCTTGTGGCATGAGGAGCATGGGAGGTGGGCAGATTAGAAAGGGTAGTGAGTGGTGGGATGAAGAAGCAAATTATTAGTGAAAGAGAAGAGAGAGGCATTTGGACAAGGGAAATTTGGCAGGGAAATAATGCAAATGACTGGGAAATGTATAAAAGAAAGAGGCAGGAAGTCAAGAGAAAGGTGCAAGAGGTGAAAAAGAGAGCAAATGAGAGTTGGTGTGAGAGAGTATCACCAAATTTTAGGGAGAATAAAAAGATGTTTTGGAAGGAGGAAAATAAAGTGCGTAAGACAAGGGAACAAATTGGAACATCAGTGAAGGGGGCAAGTGGGGAGGAGATAACAAGTAATGGTGATGTGAGAAGGAGATGGAGTGAGTATTTTGAAGGTTTGTTGAATGTGTTTGATGATAGAGTGGCAGATATAGGGTGTTTTGGTTGAGGTGGTGTGCAAAGTGAGAGGGTTGGGGAAAATGATTTGGTAAACAATGAAGAGGTAGTAAAAGCTTTGCGGAAGATGAAAGGCGGCAAGGCAGCGGGTTTGGATGGTATTGCAGTGGAATTTGTTAAAAAAGGGGGTGACCGTATTGCGGTTATTCAATGTAAGTATGATTCATGGTGAGGTGCGAGAGGATTGGCGGAATGCTTCCATAGAGCCATTTTACAAAGGCAAAGGGGATAAGAGTGAGTGCTCAAATTACAGAGGTATAAGTTTGTTGAGTATTCCTGGGAAATTATATAGGAGGGTATTGATTGAGAGGGTAAAGGCTTGTACAGAGCATCAGATTGGGGAAGAGCAGTGTGGTTTCAGAAGTGGTAGAGGATGTGTGGATCAGGTGTTTGCTTTGAAGAATGTATGTGAGAAATCCTTAGAAAAGCAAGTGGATTTGTATGTAGCATTTATGGATCTAGAGAAGGCATATGATAGAGCTGATAGAGATGCTCTGTGGAAGGTTTTAAGAATATATGGTGTGGGAGGCAAGTTGTCAGAAGCAGTGAAAAGTTTCTATCGAGGATGTAAGGCATGTGTACTTGTAGGAAGAATGGAAAGTGATTGGTTCTCAGTGAATGTAGGTTTGCGGCAGGGGTGTGTGATGTCTCCATGGTTGTTTAATTTGTTTATGGATGGGTTGTTAGGGAGGTGAATGCAAGAGTTTTGGAAAGAGGGGCAAGTATGAAGTCTACTGTGGATGAGAGAGCTTGGGAAGTGAGTCAGTTGTTGTTCGCTAATGATACAGCACTGGTGGCTGATTCGTGTAAGAAACTGTAGAAGCTGGTGGCTGAGTTTGGTAAAGTGTGTGAAAGAAGAAAGGCTGAAAGTAAATGTGAAGAAGAGTAAGGTTATTAGGTACAGTAGGGTTGAGGGACAGGTCAATTGGGAGGTAAATTTGAATGGAAAAAACTGGAGGTAAAGAAGTGTTTTAGATATCTGGGAGTGGATTTGGCAGCGGATGGAACCATGGAAGCGGAAGTGAATCATAAGGTGGGGGAGGGGGCGAAAGTTCTGGGAGCGTTGAAGAATGTGTGGAAGTCGAGAACATTATCTCGGAAAACAAAATTGGGTATGTTTGAAGGAATAGTGGTTCCAACAATGTTATATGGTTGCGAGGCGTAGGCTATGGATAGAGTTGTGCGGAGGAGGGTGGATGTCCTGGAAATGAGATGTTTGAGGACAGTATGTGGTGTGATGTGGTTTGACCGAGTAAGTAATAATAGGGTGAGAGAGATGTGTGGTAATAAAAAGAGTGTGGTTGAGAAAGCAGAAGAGGGTGTGTTGAAATTGTTTGGTCACATGGAGAGAATGAGTGAGGAAAGATTGACCAAGAGGATATATGTGTCAGAGGCGGAGGGAACTAGGAGAAGTGGGAGACCAAACTGGAGGTGAAAGATGGAGTGAAAAAGATTTTGAGTGATCGGAGCCTGAACATGCAGGAGGGTAAAAGGCGTGCAAGGAGTAGAGTGAATTGGAATGATGTGCTATAACGGGGTCGACATACTGTCAATGGATTGAACCAGGGTATGTGAAGCGTCTGGGGTAAACCATGGAAAGTAGTGTGGGGCCTGGATGTGGAAAGGGAGCTGTGGTTTCGGTGGATTATTACATGACAGCTAGAGCCTGAATGTTAACGAAAGTGGCCTTTGTTGTCTTTTCTTAGCACTACCTTGCGCACTTTTGGGGGGAAGGGGTGGTTATTTTCATGTGTGGCGGGGTGGCGATGGGAATGAATAAAGGCAGACAGTATGAATTATGTGCATATGTGTATATAACATATGTCTGTGTGTGTGTATATATGTATACGTTGAGATGTATAGGTATGTGTATATTGCGTGTGTGTGGATGTGTATGTATATACATGTGTATGTGGGTGGGTTGGGCCATTCTTTCGTCTGTTTCCTTGCGCTACCTCGCTAACGCGGGAGACACCGACAAATCAAAATAAATAAATGATAAATACTGGAGTTAGAGTTAATAACTGAGATGGCATTACTCCAGTCAAAACAATGATCACAGTTTTTGACGTGATTAAACAAGGCATCTGTTTCTTGTCCTGTTCTTATACTATATTCATGTTGCTTAAGTCTAACAAAAAGATCCTTACCAGTCTGCCCAACATAAAAATTATCACAATTTCTACATAGAAATTATCACCCAGGAGAATTTTCTGTTGAGTTCCTAATCAAGATATTCTTTATAGTATTATTGTCGCTGAAGGCAACATTTACATTAAAGGATTTAAGCAAAATGGAAAGCAAAGGAAAATCATTATAAAAAGGGAGAACTAAAAGATTCTTGATGTCAATGGGAGGTTTGGGTTCAACTCCATAAAATGATATCTTTGCCAACTTAAGGGATTTATCAATGAAAGATCTAGGATACTTTAACTTGGATCCAATAAAAAATATCTTCTCAAACTCATCATCAATAAACTCTAGACTGGAAATACATAACGCCCTAAGGAATATAGACTGGAATGATGATAATTTAACTCTATTATGTTGAGATGAGTAATAATGGATATATGAGCATACATTGGTAGGTTTTCTGTATATAGTCTATATGCTAAACTTAAACTTGTTTCCATCCCTATGGATCATGCAATCTAAAAATGGCAACATACCAATATTTTCATTCTCTGTAAATTTGATGGAGGGTACTAAATTGTTAAGTAATGAGGGTGAAATGTTTGTAAGTGTTCTTTATGTTTGGCCAACAAATGAAAATTTACAAACATGAAATATTAAATGATGATAATTCTATAACAATGGATTGAACCAGGGCATGTGAAGCATCTGGGGTAAACCATGGCAAGTTTTGTGGGGCCTGGAAGTGGAAAGGGAGCTTTGGTTTCGGTGCAGTATACATGACAGCTAGAGACTGAGTGTGAATGAATGTGGCCTTGGTTGTCTTCTCCTAGTGCTACTTCGCACACATGCGGGGGGAGGGTTTTGTCATTTCATGTGTGGCAGGGTGGCGACAGGAATGAATAAGGGCAGGCAGTATGAATTATGTACATGTGAATATATGTAAATGTCTGTGTGTGTGTATATATATATATATATATATATATATATATATATATATATATATATATATATATATATATATATATATATATATATTTATTTATTTATTTTGCTTTGTCGCTGTCTCCCGCGTTAGCGAGGTAGCGCAAGGAAGCAGATGAAAGAATGGCCCAACCCACCCACATACACATGTATATACATACACGTCAACACACACAAGTATACATACCGATACGTCTCAATGTACACATATATATACACACACAGGCATATACATATATACACATGTACACAATTCATACTGTCTGCCTTTGTTTATTCCCATCGCCACCCCGCCACACATGGAATAACAACCCCCTCCCCCCTCATGTGTGCGAGGTAGTGCTAGGAAAAGACAACAAAGGCCCCATTCGTTCACACTCAGTCTCTAGCTGTCATGTAATAATGCACCGAAACCACAGCTCCCTTTCCACATCCAGGCCCCACAGAACTTCCCTGGTTTACCCCAGACGCTTCACATGCACTGGTTCAATTCATTGACAGCACGTCGACCCCGGTATACCACATCGTTCCAATTCACTCTATTCCTTGCACGCCTTTCACCCTCCTGCATGTTTAGGCCCCGATCACTCAAAATCTTTTTCACTACACCTTTCCACCTCCAATTTGGTCTCCTACTTCTCCTCGTTCCCTCCACCTCTGACACATATATCCTCTTGGTCAATCTTTCCTCACTCATTCTCTCCATGTGACCAAACCATTTCAAAACACCCTCTTTGCTCTCTCAACCACACTCTTTTTATTTCCACACATCTCTCTTACCCTTACATTACTTACTCGATCAAACCACCTCACACCACATATTGTCCTCAAACATCTCATTTCCAGCACATCCACCCTCCTGCGCACAACTCTATCCATAGCCCACGCCTCGCAACCATACATCAATGTAGATTTATGTGCTGAAAAAGGACTGGTGATTGGTAATACCTGGTTTAAAAAGCGAGATATACATAAGTATACTTATGTAAGTAGGAGAGATGGCCAGAGAGCGTTATTGGATTACGTGTTAATTGATAGACGCACGAAAGAGAGACTTTTGGATGTTAATGTGCTGAGAGGTGCAACTAGAGGGATGTCTGATCATTATCTTGTGGAGGCGAAGGTGAAGATTTGTGGGGGTTTTCAGAAAAGAAGAGAGAATGTTGGGATGGAGAGAGTGGTGAGAGTAAGTGAGCTTGGGAAGGAGACTTGTGTGAGGAAGTACGAGGAGAGACTGAGTACAGAATGAAAAAAAGGTGAAACAAAGGATGTAAGGGGAGTTGGGAAGAAATTGGATGTATTTAGGGAAGCAGTGATGGCTTGCGCAAAAGATGCTTGTGGCATGAGAAGCGTGGGAGATGGGTTGATTAGAAAAGGTAGTGAGTTGTGGTATGAAGAAGTAAGATTATTAGTGAAAGAGAAAAGAGAGGCATTTGGACGATTTTTGCAGGGGAAAATGCAAATGAGTGTGAGAGGTATAAAAGAAAGAGACAGGAAGTCAAGAGATAGGTGCAAGAGGTGAAAAAGAGTGCAAATGAGAGTTGGGGTGAGAGAGAATCATTAAATTTCAGGGAGAATAAAAAGATGTTTTGGAAGGAGGTAAATAAAGTGCTTAAGACAAGGGAGCAAATGGGAACCTCAGTGAAGGGGGCTAATGGGGAGGTGATAACAAGTAGTTGTGATGTGAGAAGGTGTATACCACATCGATCCAATTCACTCTATTCCTTGCCCGCCTTTCACCCTCCTGCATGTTCAGGCCCCGATCACTCAAAATCTTTTTCACTCCATCTTTCCACCTCCAATTTGGTCTCCCACTTCTCCTCGTTCCCTCCACCTCCGGCACATATATCCTCTTGGTCAATCTTTCCTCACTCATTCTCTCCATGTGCCCAAACCATTTCAAAACACCCTCTTCTGCTCTCTCAACCACGCTCTTTTTATTTCCACACATCTCTCTTACCCTTACATTACTTTCTTGATCAAACCACCTCACACCACACAGTCTCCTCAAACATCTCATTTCCAGCGCATCCACCCTCCTGCGCACAACTCTATCCATAGCCCACGCCTCGCAACCATAAAACATTGTTGAAACCACTATTCCTTCAAACATACCCATTTTTGCTGTCATGCAATAATGCCCGAAACCACAGCTCCCTTTCCACATCCAGGCCCCACACTACTGGTGTCCCACTTCTCCTCGTTCCCTCCACCTCCGACACATATATCTTCTTGGTCAATCTTTCCTCACTCATTCTCTCCATGTGCCCAAACCATTTCAAAACACCCTCTTCTGCTCTCTCTCAACCACGCTCTTTTTATTTCCACACCTCTCTCTTACCCTTACACTACTTTCTCGATCAAACCACCTCACACCACACATTCTCCTCAAACATCTCATTTCCAGCACATCCACCCTCCTGCGCACAACTCTATCCATAGCCCACGCCTCGCAACCATAAAACATTGTTGAAACCACTATTCCTTCAAACATACCCATTTTTGCTGTCATGCAATAATGCCCGAAACCACAGCTCCCTTTCCACATCCAGGCCCCACACTACTTTCCATGGTTTACCCCAGACTTCCACACATTCTTCAAGGCTCCCAGGATTTTCGCCCCCTCCCCCACCCTATGATCCACTTCCGCCTCCATGGTTCCATCCGCTGCCAGATCCACTCCCAGATATCTAAAACACTTTACTTCCTCCAGTTTTTCTCCATTCAAACTTACCTCCCAATTGACTTGACCCTCAACCCTACTGTACCTAATTACCTTTCTCTTATTCACATTTACTCTTAACTTTCTTCTTTCACACACTTTACCAAACTCAGTCACCAGCTTCTGCAGTTTCTCACATGAATCAGCCACCAGCGCTGTATCATCAGCGAACAACAACTGACTCACTTCCCAAGCTCTCTCATCCCCAACAGACTTCATACTTGCCCCTCTTTCCAAAACTCTTGCATTCACCTCCCTAACAACCCCATCCATAAACAAATTAAACAACCATGTAGACATCACACATCCCTGCCGCAAACCTACATTCACTGAGAACCAATCACTTTCCTCTCTTTCTACACGTACACATACCTTTCATCCTCGATAAAAATTTTTCACAGCTTCTAACAACTTTTTTAACTTTTTAAAATGGGGATATATATATACATATATATATATATATATACATATATATATATATATATATATATATATATATATATATATATATATATATATATATATATATATATATATATATTATCCCTGGGGATTGGGGAGAAAGAATACTTCCCACGTATTCCCTGCGTGTTGTAGAAGGCGACTAAAAGGGAAGGGAGCGGGGGGCTGGAAATCCTCCCCTCTTGTTTTTTTTTTCTTGTTTTCTTTTTTTCAAAGAAGGAACAGAGAAGGGGGCCAGATGAGGATATTCCCTCAAAGGCCCAGTCCTCTGTTCTAAACGCTACCTCGCTAATGCGGGAAATGGCGAATAGTATGAAAGAAAGAAAATATATATATATATATATATATATATATATATATATATATATATATATGTATATATATATATATATATATATATATATATATATATATATATATATATATATATATATATATATATATATACATTCACTCTTCTTTTCTGAAAACCCATACAAATCTTCAGCTTAGCCTCCACAAGATAATGATCAGACATCCCTCCAGTTGCACCTCTCAGCACATTAACATCCGAAAATCTCTCTTTCGCGCGCCTGTCAATTAACACGTAATCCAATAACGCCCTCTGGCCATCTCTCCTACTTACAATCGTATACTTATGTATATCTCGCTTTTTACACCAGGTATTCCCAATCACCAGTCCTTTTTCGGCACATAAATCTACAAGCTCTTCACCATTTCCATTTACAAAACTGAACACCCCATGTATACCAATTATTCCCTCAACTGCCACATTACTCACCTTTGCATTCAAATCACCCATCACTATAACCCGGTCTCGTGCATCAAAACCACTAACACACTCATTCAGCTGCTCCCAAAACACTTGCCTCTCATGATCTTTCTTCTCATGCCCAGGTGCATATGCACCAATAATCACCCATCTCTCTCCATCAACTTTCAGTTTTACCCATATTAATCGAGAATTTACTTTCTTACATTCTATCACATACTCCCACAACTCCTGTTTCAGGAGTACTGCTACTCCTTGCCTTGCTCTTGTCCTCTCACTAACCCCTGACTTTACTCCCAAGACATTCCCAAACCACTCTTCCCCTTTACCCTTGAGCTTCGTTTCACTCAGAGCCAGAACATCCAGGTTCCTTTCCTCAAGCATACTACCTATCTCTCCTTTTTTCACATCTTGGTTACATCCACACACATTTAGACACCCCAATGTGAGTCTACGAGGAGGATGAGCACTCCCCGCGTGATTCCGTCTGTTTCCCATTTTTAGAAAGTTAAAATACAACGAAGGGAGGATTTCTGCACCCCCGATCCCTTCCCCTCTAGTCGCCTTCTACGACACGTAAGGAATGCGTGGGAAGTATTCTTTCACCCCTATCCCCAGGGATAAGAGAGTGGTGAGAGTAAGTGAGCTTGTGAGGGAGACGTATGTGAGGAAGTACCAGGAGAGACTGAGTACAGAATGGAAAAAGGTGAGAACAATGGAAGTAAGGGGAGTGGGGGAGGAATGGGATGTATTTAGGGAGTCAGTAATGGAGTGCGCAAAAGATGCTTGTGGCATGAGAAACGTAGGAGGTGGGTTGATTAGAAAGTTCAGTGAGTGGTGGGATGAAGAAGTAAGATTATTAGTGAAAGAGAAGAGAGAGGCATTTGGACGATTTTTGCAGGGAAAAAATGCAATTGTGTGGGAGATGTATAAAAGAAAGAGACAGGAGGTCAAGAGAAAGGTGCAAGAGGTGAAAAAGAGGGCAAATGAGAGTTGGGGTGAGAGAGTATCATTAAATTTTAGGGAGAATAAAAAGATGTTCTGGAGGGAGGTAAATAAAGTGCGTAAGACAAGGGAGCAAATGGGAACTTCATTGAAGGGCGCTAATGGGGAGGTGATAGCAAGTAGTGGTGATGTGAGAAGGAGATGGAGTGAGTATTTTGAAGGTTTGTTGAATGTGTTTGATGATAGAGTGGCAGATATAGGGTGTTTTGGTCGAGGTGGTGTGCAAAGTGAGAGGGTTAGGGAAAATGATTTGGTAAACAGAGAAGAGGTAGTAAAAGCTTTGCGGAAGATGAAAGCCGGCAAGGCAGCAGGTTTGGATGGTATTGCAGTGGAATTTGTTAAAAAAGGGAGTGACTATATTGTTGACTGTTTGGTAAGGTTATTTAATGTATGTATGACTCATGGTGAGGTGCCTGAGGATTGGCGGAAAGCTTGCATAGTGCCATTGTATAAAGGCAAAGGGGATAAGAGTGAGTGCTCAAATTACAGAGGTATAAGTTTGTTGAGTATTCCTGGTAAATTATATGGGAGGGTATTGATTGAGAGGGTGAAGGCATGTACAGAGCATCAGATTGGGGAAGAGCAGTGTGGTTTCAGAAGTGGTAGAGGATGTGTGGATCAGGTGTTTGCTTTGAAGAATGTATGTGAGAAATACTTAGAAAAGCAAATGGATTTGTATGTAGCATTTATGGATCTGGAGAAGGCATATGATAGAGTTGATAGAGATGCTCTGTGGAAGGTATTAAGAATATATGGTGTGGGAGGAAAGTTGTTAGAAGCAGTGAAAAGTTTTTATCGAGGATGTAAGGCATGTGTACGTGTAGGAAGAGAGGAAAGTGATTGGTTCTCATTGAATGTAGGTTTGCAGCAGGGGTGTGTGATGTCTGCATGGTTGTTTAATTTGTTTATGGATGGGGTTGTTAGGGAGGTGAATGCAAGAGTTTGGGAAAGAGGGGCAAGTATGCAGTCTGTTGTGGATGAGAGAGCTTGGGAAGTGAGTCAGTTGTTCGCTGATGATACAGCGCTGGTGGCTGATTCATGTGAGAAACTGCAGAAGCTGGTGACTGAGTTTGGTAAAGTGTGTGAAAGAAGAAAGTTAAGAGTAAATGTGAATAAGAGCAAGGTTATTAGGTACAGTAGGGTTGAGGGTCAAGTCAATTGGGAGGTAAGTTTGAATGGAGAAAAACTGGAGGAAGTAAAGTGCTTTAGATATCTGGGAGTGGATCTGGCAGCGGATGGAACCATGGAGGCGGAAGTGAATCATAGGGTGGGGGAGGGGGCGAAAATCCTGGGAGCCTTGAAGAGTGTGCGGAAGTCGAGAACATCATCTCGGAAAGCAAAAATGGGTATGTTTGAAGGAAGAGTGTTTCCAACAATGTTGTATGGTTGCGAGGCGTGGGCTATGGATAGAGTTGTGCGCAGTAGGGTGGATGTTTTGGAAATGGGATGTTTGAGGAGAATGTGTGGTGTGAAGGGGTTTGATCGAGTAAGTAATGTAAGGGTAAGTGAGATGTGTGGAAATAAAAAGAGCGTGGTTGAGAGAGCAGAAGAGGGTGTTTTGAAGTGGTTTGGGCACATGGAGAGAATGAGTGAGGAAAGATTGACCAAGAGGATATATGTGTCGGAGGTGGAGGGAACAAGGAGAAGTGGGAGACCAAATTGGAGGTGGAAAGGTGGAGTGAAAAAGATTTTGAGTGATCGGGGCCTGATCATGCAGGAGGGTGAAAGGCGGGCAAGGAATAGAGAGAATTAGATCGATTTGGTATACCGGGGTGGACGTGCTGTCAGTGGATTGATTCAGGGCATGTGAAGCGTCTGGGGTAAACCATGGAAAGTTCTGTGGGGCCTCGATGTGGAAAGGGAGCTGTGCTTTCGGGCATTATTGGATGACAGCTAGAGACTGAGTGTGAACGAATGGGGCCTTTGTTGTTATTTCCTAGCGCTACATCGCACACATGAGGGGGGAGGGGGATGGTATTCCATATGTGGCGAGGTGGCGATGGGAATGAATAAAGGCAGACAGTGTGAATTGTGTGCATGGGTATATATGTATGTGTCTGTGTGTGTATATATATGTGTACATTGAGATGTATAGGTATGTATATTTGCGTGTGTGGACGTGTATGTATATACATGTTTATAGGGGTCGGTTGGGCCATTTCTTTCATCTGTTTCCTTGCGCTACCTCGCAAACGCGGGAGACAGCGACAAAGCAAAAATAAAAAAAATAATATATATATATATATATATATATATATATATATATATATATATATTGTGTGGAAGAATACATCTTGTCAAGGTAGGGTCCAAGTTTTAAAGTGTAACTAACTGTCGCAGTAGAGATTTAGAAGCTGTTCTGAAATTCAACTGACTAATGATATGGTCAGGATACACAGAAGTACAAGCCATAAATGTCGATTGTAAGGGTCGAAATAATTAAATAGAAAATATATAGCTAAATGG